>NC_141822.1:10078582-10400082 GCF_982586985.1 Callionymus lyra
CGCATTCATAATTTTGTTCAAAAATGGCTTCTTTTTTTTTTTGTTGGGATGACATGATGAGTTAAAGGAGAGTTTCTGTGCGTTTAATTTCAGTCTTTCGATGGAAATAATATGGCTGCATGATTCCCCACCGAGCCAAGTGTGTCCTCTGACATTGTTAACTTTCTATTTTTTTTTTAAGCTAAAAATAGACCAATCCTTGCGAAAAAATGCCTGCTTTTTTTTCGAAAGACACATTCGGATGTGATTTTTCCTTCATATTCGCGACACTATTTACCAGCGCTTTCCATTTCCATGTACCTTTGGTTCCATCAGTTAATCATGGAGCTAGGTCACTAAAAAGACATTAAAGCCAGCACAAAAGTGAACAAACGGCATGCTACCTAGGCTTGGCTACATTACTGTTCATATTTTTTCTTTGTTTTTGTATGCTCGCGTAAAAATGTTTTTGTTATTTTTTTTGTTGCTTTTTTTGTTCCGGCTACATATGCCTAATGTCTAATGACGGAGCTTACTTTCCTTGAAACGGAGAAATTAAGTTCATGGAGTCCCATCGTTTTTCTTCATGTGACGTGGAGGCTATATCGGGGTCCTAGTATGGATGAAGAGGTATGCCTGGTAAGCAGCATGTGCAGGAAATCGGAGGCCAAGGCGAGGATGAAGGAGGAGGTGGTCTGCCTTGACCGCTCTGGCCGTGTGGTGTTCGGAGCAAAGGTCCGGGGACATTGAGCAAGAGGTCCGTCTCGGAGGGCGGGTCATCCCAGGGAGTGGACGTGTTCATCCTTTTTGTTCTCTATGGCGTTCGGATCCCGACATGAGCATTCATCCTTGATGTCGCAGGACATGGGGAACGGGATCACCTGAGAGAGAAAAATAAGAAATAATCAGAAATGTATTGATTTCCCTTTAATTAGTTACATTTATTGAAGCCACATAACAGCATAAATTTACTGTATTTTGAAAAAAAGACTAGGAATAATAAGTTCTTCTTTATTATTTCCTACCCTACCTTTTTCTTTGAAATTACACACGTACCATATATTTATACTCAGATATCCACGATAAAACATATACAGTATAAGCCCTCATGGCATAAAACATGTCTTGTATTATATACATTAAACAATATAACATGATATAGTGTCATATAGTTTCATACACTAAGCAGATATCCATATAAATACAACATATATACACATACAAACTTTAGGATCAACTTATCACTATTGATAATAATGGATTAGATAATGATAAAAAAAAAAGTAATATGACAACACTGAGAAATCCTTTAAAATCCAGGGACCCACATGTGTATCAGGCATACAAAAAGACTAAAGAAGAAAGTGTCAGGTAACTCTTAACCTGTGCTGTCTGTGTACGAAAGTGTACGCTACACTCTACAATTTACAATCTAGCCAATGAATACAAAATACAATTGGGCCAAAACCCAAACCTTGCAGTACACCACTGGAAACGGAATAAGTTTTAGGTTGGAATACAATTGGGCTGTATCAATATGAATCAATTCAATATGATATATTCAGCTCAGAATACGATTAAATACGATAAATATTCAGGTCACAATACGATTTAATACGTTATATTCAGCTCACGATACGATTCAATACGATATATTCAGCTCACGATACGATTCAATACGATATATTCAGCTCACGATACGATTCAATACGATATATTCAGCTCACGATACGATTCAATACGATATATTCAGCTCACGATACGATTCAATACGATATATTCAGCTCACGATACGATTCAATACGATATATTCAGCTCATGGTACGATTCAATACGACATATTCAGTTAACGATGACAATACGATAAATATATATTTTGATAAACTAATTTTCGGAAAGGTTTTACGGGGACACTGAATTTTAGTGACATCTTGTGATTGATTGATTCTCTTTTGGTTGAATTAAAATAGCTGAAAGCCAAAATATGTCCAAACATGGAGTCGACTGTATCCTCTCGTCCTCAGTCACCGCCGAGATCTCGGAGGACGTAATGACAGCAGCCGTCAAAAACTGGAAGTTAAATTAATAATTGTAAATAAAAAATAATCGAATTATTATTTTTTTTAAATAATTATAATAAAACAAAACAATGATTTGAAAGCCCAATAAAAAATCGATACAGTGTAAAAAAAACATCAATTATATGTATCCATTTTTTTATTACACCCGTAAATATTGTAAACTTGATCAAAATGGTTAATTTCAAAGATTAAATGAAGATATTTAGTTAATTTATGATTGACATCATTGTTTCGTTTGCAAGGCGTCATGCACTTCCTCCAGTTGCAGTTGCTGCCATTTCTCTGATGATTATGACTGACAGCTTCAACTGTCTACAAGCACCGTCAACCCTGCCAGGACCCAGCGACCCCTTCCAGACCAATTTGGCTCACATACAGTGGGAGTCACCAGGCCAACAAGAGACCCCCGGCCACTTCAATCCACGAGCCCGCGTGTCAGCATTTCTCTAATAAGGGTTAACTGGCTTCGGTGTTTTTTTTTGGATCCGACACTTTTAATTACTTGAGACACTCGCCTGACAGCGAACCCTAATGCCAACAACAGTTATTCGTCCAGGGCTATTAGTGAAAACTGTCTGGCCCGGGATGGACTGGCCGTGTCCAGGGAGGGTCAACGTGTCGCCCACCTGAATACCAAGCAGCTCGACGGCCGGAGTGAATGACATCATCGGCATAAAGCATCACAAAAACAATAGGATAAATATTAAGTTCAAAGAAAAAACAAGCCGAAAGGAAATGGTTGTTCTTGAGAGAAAGTGTTTTTCGCGAGAATGTTCATTAAATGTTGTTAAACTCAACACTTTGCCATTAGATTAGTCACAGAATCCTCAGTGTGGAGCCGAGTAATTGCAGGAAATGTTACAAATAGCTGCCGAGATGAAGGAATGAAATGACACGGGGGAGCAGGCGAGTTGCTCAAGAGCGGTGACGCAGGTTCTCCCTTTGAAAAAGCGAAATAAGTTGTTTGCGTGCGGGGGTTTTGCTCTCGATGTGAGGGCCAGGTGGGGGGGAATCGGTGGGAGCGACCCCGACTCATCTGAGAGAAAGAGGCCTCCGAGTGACGACTTTACGAGCCGAAGGCCAGACACACTTCAGAAATAGCTGTCAACAGCGTGAACGCTGTCTCTGTGGTACTTTGAAGGGTGGGGGGGACGAGGGGCTCCTACCACTCCGTTTATTTACACGATCTCTCCATTTCACACTTTTACTTTGTCCCCCCACCCCTTCTGTGTTTTCCTTCGGTTTACCTATCGTTATTACCCGCCGGACCCCCACCTTCGCGCTAGCACTTCACCTACCCCACCAAGGTCGCTGGTGTTTATCTCTCTCTCTTCTACACAGCTCGTGAGAATTCAAACACACCCAGAAGATAAGGAACTTGCAATAGTTGTGTTTTCATGCAAGTTTTGCCAAGTTTTATAATCTATACACTTTCATTTGATTCACTTCCACTGTTGTTTGAATCGAGATCTGCTTTCTTTTCTTTTACTTGGGAAAGAGTTTATACATTTTAAGGGAATGAATCATAACCTTTTGTTGACCCAATTATATGGGACTCGGAAATTTAAAGTAATGTTGTACCTCTATTGTTCTCTGTTTTTTCACTTATTGACATTAGAAAATGATCTTAAGCCCTGACCACTAAAAACACTGTTTTTCTGGAGATAAAATGTTTACCAGAACCACACCCACTCTGCCGTGATTGGTCAAAAATCGAGGTTTGTCACCCCGCGTCGTCGATCCCAGAAGTCTCAACCGCCAAGGGACTCATTGTATAAACAAAGCGGGCGAGATTACAGCTGGCTGGAGGAGGAGTGAAGCCATTATTACGTCTTAATGGACGCCGCTCTCGTAACCTCTTGTTCGCCCAGATTTCAGACAGGGGAACAACTTTATAAAGTAATAAGTTGAAAACATGTTCATGATGAGAGACTTACTGCATCTTGGAGAGGAAGATTCAACATTTGAAACATGTGAGTGAGTCAGGAGACTTTTCACTGATGTGAAAACCTCATTAGTTGCAATTTATTAATAAACTGATTTTAATAGAATTATTTTACTGAAATAATCTGCTATATTGACAATGGCATGACATTGACAGTCATGAAATCCTGTTAATCACTATCATAAGTATCCAAAATTGAGTTTAGAGTTCAATTAAACTACATTGAAGCAAGTTCAACGAAATAATACATAGTTATAAATAAACGACAGGAAGAAATCAAAGCCAAAATGAAGACTGACTTGGTCACGGAGAACGACTTTGAAACTTGAAGTATTACAATGCAGACATTTTAAACTACACAAAGACGATGGCAAATAAATCAATAAGGTTGGTAGGGTTTAAGATCACCAAAAACAACCTTAATCACAACAAAAAAACAGTTTTTTCAAGTATAAATAATAAATACTTTCTCGGAAAGTTAATTTTCTGTGACACTTGTAGCCCTGGAGTAATATTCTGTGGCTTGCCGGTTGGTTGACTTAAATCCGAGTGGAAAGAATTCCAATAAGAGTGAAAATTAAAGTCAAAATAAATGGAAATTTAGACATTATGCAGAAAACAAAGTTGGAGAGTGAAGCATAGTTTTGTTATTTTGTTTAATTCTTAATACCAAATATGTTTTTGGGTCTAAGCTTGGAGTGAACCATAGACTCTATTTTCATTGTTAAAAGATCATAGGTATCGCTCTGTAAAGTGAAATAGTGTTTGAAAAAGAATGTGAATTCAGTCAGGTGATCATGTGATTTGAATTTGGAAAACACCATCCCATAATGAAGTGACCTTGAATTACCCTGAACACAGCACCTCCATGTGATCCAATCAATCACGGGAGACGTTATCAGCATTTTTAAAAAAAACGGGTTAAGTTCACCAGAAGGTAGCTCGGCTCCACTTCGTGGGCGCCTATCTTGAGAATGATGGTGGGTGGCACATTTGACATGGTTTCCTTTGACCTTGACCTCTAGGGTGGCTGGACCAGCTGCCACATCTGGCCCTGACTTGAGGTTTTTTTCTTTTTCTCTTCAGTGTGGCGGGGGAACGACAAGCTGGCCTTGTGGGCCCGGGGGTCCTCATGTTGCCCTGCATGTCCCGGAGCTTTGGGGGGTCGGACTAACCACGACATGAAAGACCCGTCAAAAGAAGGCAGACCTTGTCAGAGCCCCATCCTTCAATCTCAGGGAAAAAAAAAGGTAAAGAAGAAAAAAACAAAAACCACAGGAGTTCTCTCGTTTCTGTGTGCACACTATGTGTCAGTCAGATGGGAAGAGCGTGTGAGGGGCGTCGGGTGAAAGAAAAACTGCTTGTATCTGGAGATGCATGGAGACCAGGTCTGTCGCTCCTGAGGTGGCAGAAGGTCTAAGGGTTGACAATTATAATCACAGCAAAAAATCTGACGTCCCAACCTTTAGTTGAGTCTGAAAGACGACAGAGAGGACGAAACATCCCTTTAGGTGTCAAGGGAAAAGCAAAATCCTAAAATGCGTATTTTGGGTTCACCAAAGAGCGTGGTACTATATAATAGAGAAATGACTACAATTATGTATTTATGCAACTAGACTACAGGGTATCTAATACCAAAAAATCTAATTTCACTCATTTTCTACTCGCCCTCATGTCGACCAAGGGTTGGGATTATTTTAAGAGTAATCTATGACTGTATAGAGTTAGAATCAGCAAGTCTGTTCGTAAGGCTAAAATGCTAAAATGCTACATCACTAATGTAGTATGAAGGTATTTGGTTGTTTTTAAGTGTATGTTTTTGGACAAAGTGAGTATTGTTATCAGTCGTCAAATGGAGATACATTTCTGCCTATCACCCAAAAAAGACACGGATTAATCCAGTCAACACAAGGGTGATAAATTAAGTGAAATGTGAATTTCTTAGCAGCTCTTCAAAATAAAAGCTCCTGATTGTACGCAACTTTTTTTGGGCAGTGTTAAACAACTTGTCAGCGCATTAAGAATAAGTATATATCTGGTTCCAAATTTCAGTGAGCGTGGGGATCAATACCTTAAAACTGGTGATGGTCTGATGAAGCTTAATAAAGTAGTGTCATAATGTGAAGTTTCATTAGAACAGTTGTTCAAGACAAAGGGAAATAGTGCAGAGACGCCATCTAGTGGACTCTGACAATAATGACACTGCTTCATGAAGCTTCATCAGACACTCACTACTTAAAACGATCAATGTATGTCTTCATTCACCACTAAATTTACACAAATATGCCACAAACTGGGATTGAGCGTACATGTGTAGTGTAGGAGGACTTTGAAACCTGAAGTATGGCGATTCATAAATTTGAAGTTACACGAAGATGGCGAATAAAGTATGAAGTATATATATATATAGTATAAAGTATATTTGGTGACGTTTAGGAGGAGTTCCATTTGGATCCAGGAAGGTTTTGAAGGATGTGTCGCTGGGTTGTCTTCAAAATATCTGACATTTCACAAGTCATAATTTGAGCCATTGACGGAAGATCAAAGATTTTCTAAGAAGAAGGAGACCAACTTTATAGCATTGAAACATTTAAAACGTCACTTTCTACTAAATAATCAATGGGGTTAAGGGGTTGAAAAAAAAAAAGTGAAAACTTTGAAAACAAGATCTAGATTCACCAAAACCTGGGAAGCAACTCAAAAGCCATTCATTTTAATGGCAAAGGGAAAAAAAAATAAAAGAGTGAGATTTGCGTCAGCAGAGAGCAGAAACCCGTAGACGCAGAAAGCCCAGATGTAGGTGGTCAGCGGTGGCTATCACGGCCCATCAGCTTCGACACAAACATCAATCATGACACGTTGCAAATCATGTTTTCGAGGCACGCTCGTGCCAGACTCGGAGCTGTAAACAGGGGGTTGAGGGACTGGAAGGGATCCCGAGGCCCAACCACCAAGGCAGCCAGAAAAACATACAGACACATTTAGAAAAAAAAAAGTTGTTTTAGAGGGGCCAACCAGTATAACTATATAATCGGTGCCCTCTGCGCACCGCTCCGCGCTCGCCTCGCCAAATCCAGCCAACAGCTTGCAACTATTAGGAGGAGATCCTGTGGTGACTTTACGTGCAGCCAGTCCTTGCACCCTCAAAGCTCTCGAGGTGGAATAATACACAACTAGTCATTCATGTACAACTCCTTCATGTACTAGCTTAACCGAGATACAAGAGGTTGGTTTGTGAGGAGAGGAATGAAGGCATATAACCGCCTACCTTTTTCACTTTTATTTTCTAGAATTCTCTTTACTTGTTTTTGATTATTTTGTGATTTCCATGGACACAAATATTTCAATTTTCAATCACACAAGATGACAAAATCCTTTAGCGTTCTGTTAACAACATGTACTGTATATTTACCAACCAGTCCGTATCATTGAGTCTGAGTGGGATATTATTTTGTATTAAATTTATATCAGAAGTGCAAAACAAAATTATAAAACTTGAAACAAAAACAAAAAATGTTTGTTCTGAATTGTAATTTGGAGTTTGAGTTAATTTACGGAAATAGTTATGTTGTTTCATAGTTTGTAAATATGTTTTAGGAAATTGTAAATAGCTTTTAGGGTTTTTAGATTTGTGTCAAGAAAACGTAATTTTGTGCCAGGAAATTGTTATTTTGCGCCAGAGTTGTAAAATCATTGTTTTAATAAATTGTAATTTTGTTTAAGGAATTTTCATTTCTTTTCATAGTATGTAAATTTGTTTCATAATTTGTAAATTTGTTTCATAGTTTGTAAATTTGTTTCAAAGTGTGTTCATTTATTTCATAGTTTGTAAATTTGTTTCAAAGTGTGTTAATTTATTTCATAGTTTGTAAATTTGTTTCTTAGTTTGTAAATTTGTTTTAAAGTATTTAAATTGGTTTCTGAGTTTGTAAAATTGTTTCACAAAAATGTAATTCTGTTTAAGGTTTTGTACATTTCTTCTGCACTTCTGGGCCACCGTAGTATAATTGTTAACATCAATAAGTCAAATACATTTATATTTAACTGTTAGTAGAGCAGATAATTGTACTAAAAAAACCTACAATTATTCATTAAATAAACATAATATATATTTTTTAAATTGGTAATATTTAGTTAAATTATTACTTTTAACACATTTTATGCAGGAGTGAATGGAGGCAGTAGAAAAAAAACATTGTCGCCTGATTTGTAATGCAAACAAGTTGATGTACTTGTCATATTAAAAAAGATAAACAAATAAAATTACATAATAAAAATGTTTTTGCAGATGATAAGTGCGTTACCACTGTCTGTGCTCAACATCTCTTTAATAGCAGATTTAAATTAATTCTTGTGAAATATCAGTTTTTATTTGAAGTAAGTAAATATTGAGATAAATTAATTTGTATTACAATAAAGTAAGTAAGTAAGTAAGTAAGTAATATTTATTTATATAGCGCTTTTAGAGACCAGGGTCACAAAGTGCTTAAACAATCAAAACAATACTCAAAAAATATATATACTTTAAAGATCAAGATAATACTGAGAACAACACAGGAGTTCGAGAAATTCAAGGAAAAGCCTGAACAAATAGAAACGTCTTAAGATGTTTCTTAAAGGAGTCAGTAGATCCATCAAGCGCAAAAAGAGAGGAAGATTGTTCCAAAGCTTAGGAGCAACAGCCTGAAAAGATTTCTCTCCTCTGGTCCTGAACCGTGTTCAGGAACCATCAGTAGATTCTGATCCACAGACCTCAGAGCCCGAGCTGGGGTGTAAGGCTGGATCAGATCAGTGATGTAAGGAGGAGCCTGACCATGAATAGATCTGAAAGTAAGAACCAGAATTTTAAAGTTGATCCTGAAAGAAACTGGAAGCCAGTGAAGAGTTTTAAGGATCGGAGAGATGTGAGTTCTTCTACTAGAGCAGGTCAGAATTCTCTCTGCAGAGTTCTGAATCAACTGCAGGCGAGACAGATCCTTCTTGTTAAGACATGAAAACAAACTGTTACAATAGTCCAGACGAGAAGAAACAAACGCATGGATTACAAGCTCCAGATCATGTTCCGACAACATTCACATAAAATGATTATATTCTACAAAATGTAAATAATACATTAAAGTTTCATCCAATTTTCGTCTCTGAAAAACTGTCCGAGTAATTTGAGTGAGGTATTGTTAAATGATTATCTCACAGGTGTGTGTAAACAATAAACAAGATAATATCTTTGTTTTCTTTTTGCTGAACACACAACACAGCGGAAGAACAACACTGTGTGAGATTCCCATGGACTCAGCACAACTCAATGTTGCCAATGTGAGCAGGTCTCGCGGTGTTTCTATCGGCCAAGACTGACAGTTGAATAATATTTATTTGTTTATTTGCTTCACTTCTCTGGCTGATCGTGGTTTCAAATCTCTGTTGGTTGTGTCTTTGTTTGTTTAGTTCTTGGAATCTAAACGTGGCAAAATCACTGATGTTGAATAAAAAATGTACATTTTTAAGTAAATTAAAAAAGTGTTGACAACTAAATCATTTTGATACATAAAATCCTATATTAGACTCGTTTAATCTCAGCTGCTTGATCATATGTGTCAAAATATGTTGAAATAAAACTCACAAGAGAATATTTATTAAGACGAAGTAAAATAAATCAAGTATTTTGGCGTTAAATTCCTTTTTTTTGGCAGAAGCACTAAAAATACGTTTTCTTTGTCCTTGTTTGGTAAGTATGTGGAATTTCCACAGTTATGAGTAGAAAGGTTTTTATTGAATTAAAAAAATTGAATTATAGTGTATAAAGTGTACATGCATACTGTTAGTTTTATGAATACATGTATGTCACTGTGCTGTGGTCACTCTTTTACCTGTTTCATATTTTCAGTTTAAAATAAATAAGACAGTCATAACCAAAATATTTAAGTATGTAAATCAAAATAATGAAAAGAAAGTTAAAAAGATGCTTTTCCTGTTTTCTTTCTAACAAATCTCTTAGGACACTGTTTTTTAAAAAAAAAAAAAAAGAAATTGTGGGCATTAAAACACAATTATTGTTTTTTATTTCTTGCCAAAAGCTTTGGCAGCTAATAAGAAATATCTTGGATAAATGGGAAATTAAATGAAAATTGTTTTTTAAACGACACTTGGTTTTTTGTCAAATTATCCTTGAATTTGGCCAAAAGGGAGGAAAAATCGTAAGGTTTAAACGACTAGTATGTGTTTAGAATTTTTTTTCTAGCCATTCTAAAATGTTCCGTCCTTCCTTCCATCCATCCATCCATCCATCCATCCATCCATCCATCCATCCATCCATCCATCCATCCATCCATCCATCCATCCATCCATCCATCCATCCATCCATCCATCCATCAGGAATGGAACTAAATCATCTAATCTGCGTCGTGGTAAAATAAAGCAGTTTGTTTTAAAGCAAAATGTGAATTCTGATATAAATAAAAGTAGTTCCTGCTTAGTGAGGTTGTACCGTGAAAAGAGTTCCTGAAAACAGC
This sequence comes from Callionymus lyra, assembly GCF_982586985.1. Classification (NCBI taxonomy): domain Eukaryota; kingdom Metazoa; phylum Chordata; class Actinopteri; order Syngnathiformes; family Callionymidae; genus Callionymus; species Callionymus lyra. The sequence continues at coordinate 10,089,094 of NC_141822.1, forward strand.
ATATTTTGAAATGTTTCAAAGTAATGATTGTTCCACAACTTTGTTTATTTGTGCTTCAATATTTCCTTCACACCTAATTTCACACTTGATAACCGCTTGTTGTCGAGTAGCCATTTGGCCAAATACCAGAGTCAAGAACACTCACCGACTGCCAGGTCTCTGGACAAAAAAAAGCTTCTTTTTTTTTTTTGAAACAAGCCAAGCACTTCTATAGTAATGGCGTCTAAACATAGACCAGATTCACCTGCGCATGCCTCAAGAGGAAGTACAATAACTCCTGGATCATCAGAAGTATTTCTAAAATTTCAAAAGGTTTCAGCTATCAGAGAAAAAGAGCTTTAAAGTGCTATAAGAAAGACATGGAAGTGTTATCATAATAAAACTGCTAAAGGAACGCTAGCTAAGGCAATGAGTTCAATGAGAGGGAGCGAGACGACCGTCTGACAGTTTTCGGTAAAATAAGTTTAAAGATTCTTTAAAGTGTTAAAAGTGAGTGTGAAAGGTATTTTTATATTTGTAAGAAGTCTAGCTGGACAATGTGCGTCTCAATTAAACCCATGCATGACCACAAAATTGGTTTCAGTTTCAGTTCAAGTCCTACCACACCAGTTGAAAACTCCTGGACACTGCTTTTATAAACAGCCATACACACAAAAGAAAAAAAAAGGTGTAGAAAGATAATTCTATTTTAATTTTAAGCTGTAATTACACACAAAAAAACAGAATAAACCCAGATAGTCCTAAAGCAAATTGTAAACAGAAAAAGGTAGGAAAGCATGACTCATCCTAATGTTTTATAAGAATAGGAATTAAAAAAAAAAAAAGTTTGGCAAAAGTTATCGTGTTATTTAACCCTGTTACGTCAAACAATAAGCCTGTTGGCTAATAAAGTAGCTCGGATGATTTTCAACTCACCTTCTTTGTCTTCACGGTGGATTGGCAACAGTCTCCTCCATCGTAGTGACAGAAGGCTCGGTTGTTGACGGAGTCGCAGTAGTTGTCTCCCATGAAAGGCTGCTTAGGACAACGTGAAGGTATATTAATTTTGCACATCCATCTGTTAAAGTCATAATTCATTGAAAAAAAAAAACAATGATGTATAAAAAAGTGAATCGTCAAAGAGGTCTTTTGTTCCTGTCATAGTTTCCTCTCCGACTTCAGAAAATCCCTGAAAGTATTCGCTGATAGACTCAATATATTAAATTTACTTCATTTTTCAAAATGACTTTTTCGGCCTTGAGTGGGCCAGAATTGTAAATCAAACTGAGGACACCATAAAATATTCTCCGCACCACATACTCTAATATGTTGATTTATGAGAGTTACCCCACCCACTCCACTCCAGTTACCAATCAGGTTATCCAATTGGCCGAAACTGAGCGGATGATATCATTCTTCCATTCACTGAACTGGAACTGAATGTCGGCACAACATCATAAGATAAACTCAGGAACTGACCAGGAAGTTTCCACCTCGATCGTCAACTCCCGACAACAAAAATAAAAAGGAAATCCATTTGAGGGAAATTAATATTTACCTCACATCCTTTGATGCAATGAAGCAACTCCGGGTGTGGATACCACTTCAGTCCCATGGTGCACACGATGCTCTGGAAGAGAAAAATAAAGGGAAAAAAGAATGAGGAAAAAAAAGTGGTCGTAAAATGGACTTAAGCGTTCACTTCTAATGTCTTGACCAGATAGTTGAAGTCTTTGTGAAAGTTAAAGAAGAGTTACTCAAACTGTCAATCATCAATCATAAAGAAGTCGTCGGTCCTTAGTTGAGGTTGTTCAGTAGTCGTTGGATAAAACCTCAAAGCCACAATGCAACATTGTTTTTGCTAGTTTTCAGAGCAAGTTAGGGACACGTGAAGAGGAGAGACAGCAATGGATGAAGGATGTTACCCCCGAACTAACACCAAAAAGGGACCCAGTGAGAGGCGTCGAACCTCTTATTGTGGCGACTCGAAACCAAAAGTGGGTTCCTCCCCAGAGAGTTCTGCTTTGACTCAATGACTTTATTTTTGTTAAACATAACATTTTTGCCCATTGGTTTTTGTATTAGTTCAATAGTAAATTTACAATTATTGTCGATTGGAACATACCTATACTAGTTCTACTTCCTTGGTCACAAGGTCTGCCCATTGAGTTACAGACGCTAAAATATTCAACAGCTGTCAATTTTTAACAGCTGAGTTTCTGGATTAAACTAAGGAAATTGAATAAGATTGTAGTGACCATATGGACTCCAGTTTCGGAGGAAATGGGGAACTCTGGACACCCAATATGAACCTCTCTTCTTCTATGGTGTCAAAAATGTATTAAAAACAAACTATGTATATCTGGATCTGGATCCAGTTCAGAAAAACACAAGTACGTCAGACAGAGAATGCATTTTCAGTATTTAGAAGTTTGTTTTTTAAATTACCTGGTTAAATAATAAAGTTTGCAGACAAATTAAATCTGCTAATGCACCGCAAATAATCCCTCGGCCAGGGAGGTGGAAAAAAAGAAGAAGCGGTAAAAGCCTAACAAGAGAAGATCTTCGTGAAAAAGTTGAGGTATTAGGCTACAAGGTTTATGATCTATACCAGTGAGAGCAGTAGAAGTTGAAGTTTTTTCGGCAAGTATTAATTGATTCTTGAGCTAGTTCTTGATAACCCCATGTATAGTCTTCATGTATGTATAACTATGCAAGTAGCCAGTTTGCTGCCATCCAAGTTTGTTGTGTGTAGCTTAACCAGCCAAAGTGGTTAATGGATTTCCGGTTATCTACAGCAGATAGTGTGTTGTGTAAACTGTTCACAAACTTGTTTTCCATCTTATTCCTCTAAGACAAACGTGATGGTGGATGTCAGCCTCTAAAAACACAAAAGTACTGTCTGGGATAAACCAACATCGGGTACAGGCTTAAACTATTGAGCTCCGACTTCATTCCGTCATCTGGTGTTTTATTAAGTACAGTGTACACGGTGAATACAGTGTCTCAAGTGGTTTCACCGCCAACTGCCTTTAAAACCTTCATGAGAAGCCGATCCATCTCAATATAATAGTGTTTTGTCTATAGGTTTTTCTACGGAACCACTTTTATTGGACGGGTTTCCCAGATTCGATCGTTCCAAAAGTGATATTTCACCCAAAGTTCTAATTTCCCTAATTTTCTACTCACCCTCATGTCGATTGCATTGTAATTATTTTCAGAGTAATAGGCAAAAATGTTAATCCATTGTTATTTGCAAGTGTTCCCAGGAAATATCGCAAGGGCTTCCAGTGAAGACAATAGACTGGATACGCTTGTGATATTTACCAACCTGTCTGTGTGGGATGTTGGCCTATTGAACGAGCACCACGAAAGTATTTGGAAGTATAGAAGTTTTTGGACGAAAATGAAGACAATTGAGCTCCAGTTACTACATTACGATGGACTTACATTTTTGCCTATACATGAGGGTGAGTAAAAATTTAGTTAGAATTTTGAGTGAACTAATCCTTCAAGGACGTAAGAAGGCTCTTAAGAAGGGTTTGAAGAACAGGACTAAGATAAAGAGTTTCTTAAACGGAGAAGAAAAGTCCCGACTTATGGATTCACCGCACAGAAAGAAGAGGGAGTCAGAGACATGGACGGTGGAAGTAGTGAGTGACATGTTTTTGAACAAGAATTCCAAATTTGTTCTCCAACTGGGCTTTTCCCTGAAACCATTACTGCTCTGAAATGTGTGTATTTTCGCACTGTACACACTGATGTCAACCAGAACAAGCACTCAGAGAAGACCTCTTATTTGCAGCTTCATTGTGTTGTCACAAGACTTGGACAGTCGAGAGAAAGATTTAGAGCCAAGGACCGGATGACCTCAGATCAGGCCATTCCTCAGACCCCCCCTTACCCCCCCTGTGTCCCTTTATCGCAAAATGTTGCCATGCTTTTCTTTTGCTGCTGCAAACTAAGGTATTTTTCATTTCAGTGCTGTCAGCAAATCAATGCCAAAAGAAAGATGGGAGGTTGAAGTTGCAGGGAAACAACAGCCGAGACAGCTGAGAGCTCATGGCTCTACTTCTATGTTTTACTGATTAAGATTTTTTTTTTTTGGTTTATTTTTGGTGCTTTTGGTAGCGAGGGAGGTGACATCTATTTGGTGGGTGATGAAGCACCCTATTTGTCTTGGAGTGGAAAGTTTTAACAACTTCTGTACTCTCCGTTCTCCGTTTTTTTTTTTTTTTTTTTACCTTTCCTTGTGATGATGTCACCCATCCAACCTCCTCTTCCTCTCCCTTTCTTCCTCCCTCACACTTCCCCTCTCAACAAGGCTGTAAATCATGATAATCCATGATCATGGTCTGGCCTCAACCTCACTATGTATAGGATCCTCACCCTGTGAAGCCTCCCCGGGGCACTGATACCACATAAAAATAGATCCCTATCTCAGAGCCACCACAGACGAGGTCATGTCATATAGAAAATGACTAATTCCGCAGCAGGCCCGACAGGGTAATTTTGCTGATAGAAGGGGAGAAGGGTACTGGGTGGGGGGGGGATTGCTCGATATAGAGGGAAAAGGAAACAAGATAGAGGTAGAGAAGCGAGAGGGAATTCTAAGTGGGTCAGACTGGGAACCAAAATACAACTGGTTTAACGGTAATACATCAACATTACAGAAGGAAACATTTACCTCCAACCATAGCAAAGTTGGACCAGAAAGTACTTTAGGGTGAATCTGGGTGAAGAATCCAGCGTAGAAGTAGGAATGCCGTGTGTTTTTGTGATTTTTTTCCCCCTTGGCTTCAGTTAGTATCTCGATATAGTTTTTAGTCTTTTTTCTCTTTGGTTGTGTCATTTTTTAATTTAACAGCGCTGGTTTATGCGCAACCATTAAATCATGTTATACATCATAAAAAAGAATTTATTAGCCGGATCAGGGGGTGTCAAATTCAATCACGCAAAGGGCCAAAATGTTAAACAGCGACCAAGTCAAAGGCTGAACGTAATTAAATTAACAGTCTGAACAGAATGTGATATCAGAATGACTTACTGAATGCTAATGATAGCATCTCAGCGGATTGTGTCACAATTCAACTTCTTCTTTGCACAAGATTTTTGAATTCCTTCCATCTGAACCAGCAAAGTTCAGTTCAAGTTCAACTATTTTTATAGAATAACTTGGAGTTTTGGTTAATGTAGTCAAAGTATGTATTATTGACACAACTAATAATAAGGGATGTCAAATTGGTAGAGTGGTCTTACAATTATTAGTCTAAAGTATTTGATTCAGAAGTTTAATACATTAAAGGGCAACTAATGTGAAAACCCAACTTTCCTGACTCACTCTCATGTTTTAAATGTTGAAGTCTTCCTCTCCAAGATGCAGTAAGTCCCTCATCATGACCAAGTTTTGAACTTATTACTTTATAAAGTCCTTCCCTCCTCTAAAATCTTGGCGAACGAGAGGTTACAAGAGCCATTAGAGTCCATTATGACAAAACAATGGGCTTCATAAACATGATTCCGTTCATTTTACTTAACGTTTTTTTCAGTAAATTATAGTCTTGGTTGATTTCTGGGAAATGGTTCAGTTAATTCAGATATCGATCGAGCCGTTTGAGTAATAATTTGAGAGCTTGTACAAAAAGAAGTTGCAGTAATTAGTGATGACCTCACCAAGCTTCATAAAACAACAAGCTAAGTAGATTGCACTCTTGGCTCCAAAAAGTATACAGCAGAGTGGGTTCTGAAAATATGGACGATGCTTCATGAAGCTCTATCAGCACATCATTAGAAGTAATTCTTAGTGGTGACTTTACATTTTTTTTTTATTAAAACAACAGTTTTTAATCAAATAGTTAATTGTATAATTGTTTAATAATATGGAAAGATTACCCAGTCAACCCGGTTTCTAAAGACACACGGTGTCATTTTGAAAAACTCTGCTGTACGAACTTGAAAAGATTTCACCACAAATGCATGGTCCTATACAATGCTATTATATATTTACAGACACCTTAATACATCTAAAAAGTTTTAATTGTACCTAAAACAATAAACCAAATATCCTACGTTAAATGTACTAATATATTAAGAGATCTATATCCAGTTTATATCATCATATATGGTGTTCCAGATAAGTCTTAAATACTATTAAACTTTGGGTAAAAGCCTCCTTGAAATGAAATGTAACATGGACTTGAAGACCTCTGCACTAATTACAGAACCATAATGTACTGCAACCAAATCCATTATTGTAATATACTGTCACCTTTTTTTTTTTTAGCCTTTGAGAACAAAACTTTTTTGTATAGTATTACCAAATGGTGTGCATTGCTCTGTGTAGTGCTACCGCAGACACACAGCACACACACCAAGTTCCCGCAATCCTTTAAAAGCAGAAGAATATGAAATTACAACCCGTCTAAAAATCATATCTATTACATATTCACAAACACTTTTACGGTATGTTTACCACAATACCGATGGCCCAAATAAAGATGCTGATGTCAAGCCAGTGAAAAAAATATATATATATTTATTTATTTATTTATTTTTTAAGTCTGTTTTTTGATAACTTTAGTTCATTTAAGTGATTAAAGATGATGAAGATTTCAAGCCTTTGATAAGGAAGTCCAAGAACAGCCTTGAAAAAAAGGGATCTTTTGAAGTGTTTTGATTCCATTCCACGGTGTTATTTTTGGTATCATGACACTTACATGGGAAGTACAATATTGCGGGTGACATTATAATAGCACATAACTCTCGTAGAGGAAATGTCATATCAAAGTTCAGGCGGCTAGAAAGCAACCAAAAAAAAAAAGTTATTTTTCCTGTCCCAAATTCCTCTCACGAATAGATGAAATGCGTTTGAAGGCCGGCCATGTCTCCAAGGCAAACACTGGCTCTGGGCACAAAAGGCAGAAATAAGCTGGTATTTTGCATTGTGGGCGATGGAGCTAGGATGTGGAAAGTATACGTGAAATTCCTTACAGAAGAGTTGTGGATCGCAGAGCTTTGTTAAGTGCGTCTGCCAGAGCAGTGAGACGGACACACACACTAACGCACCTTGACTTTGTGAGGGTTCCTCCAGTGCTCTTTAAGTACACTTTCGACTGTCATGTTGCTAGGGAGGATAACCACGTCGTTGTTACTTTCCCTGCACATCAGTTCGCACTCTTCACCTACGGGAGCAAGAGAGGATTTTTTTAAAAGCCAAAAACAAAAACAACGACACATTTCTCTTTTTCCCCATGACTTTCAAATCACTGGGATGTTCCGAGTCTCAAGTTACACAAGTGCTACTCGGTCATTTTGTCGAAGCCTATTAAAAGTGATTGTAAACAGTGTTAAGTGAAATGGAACGGCTAATGTGAGCGATGGGGAATAACAGCTCGCTTAAAAAAAAAAAAAAGAAGCTGTGAGTATTTGTGATAATGAAAGATGACATCAGCAGTGAGAAAAGAGAATTGGAATCACAAATCAGTTAGCGCCACAAACCTATTCCGTGTCCACGTTTACACGAGTACTGCAGGCTGTAGTGGAGGTTTTGAGGTAAAGAACACTGGCCCTTGCTGTTCGGGCAGAGTCGGAACGACCCCGTCCAGTTTCCGTCCTTTCTGCAGCGGATCACATTGGAGGCCTGGAAATAACATATCGAAACTGTAAGAATTATAACTATAAACAGGCAGAGCAAGGACATCGAGATGCCAAAGGTGGGGGTGGGGGCGGGGAAACACAATCTTTGTCTTGTCTCATCAGGTACCCACAAAGCCTGTGATGCAGGACGGATTAAAAGGTGTATACATTTCAGAAGTCTGAGCCAGAAGGACAATTCTGGAAATCAATATTAATCTAATGAGCGTGGCGTCAAATTGAGTAGGGCTAAGGTAGACGGGGAGGAGAATAGGAGCCTCAAGGGAAGAGTCCACATAATCAGGACAGAGCAAAGGGGGCTCTATAAAATTCATGGAGTCGTTTTTGTTGTCCCAAAAACGACTCCATGAATTTTCGGGAATAATCGGGATCAGAATCACTATGAGCTCCTTTAAATCTGAAACCATAGCTGGAGGAAATATCCTTCCTCAGGTAAAAGAGTTCAAGTATCTTGCTCGCGTGATGAAAAGTGACATTGTGAGATTGACAAGTGTAGTGAAGGAAGCTCTCAATTCACTGGTCAGTCTGTGGTCCTTCTCTGTGGTCACCAACTTTGGGTAGCCACCTAAAGAACAAGCTTGCGGATACAAGTGATCACAATGGATTTCTTCAAAGGGTGTCCCGACTTGGAACAGGACGTGCTCAGCCTTTTTAGGAAAGCTTCGATCTATATCAAGGAAAGCCAGTTTACAGGTTGGGCACCTTTTTTGGATGCCTTCTTGGAGGTCTTTAACTTTAACTTGATATGCTCTAGTATTCTCCCAGAAGAGACGGTAGCTGTTCATGAGAAGAGGAAATGCTCTGCCTTTTTAGACACTGGTTTACAGCTACAAACATTTTGAAACCTTGTGTTGTCTCTGGGTCAAGGTGAGTGACCTCCCTGGCTCCTAGAAATACATATCAAGTGGGATACCACTGAGGGGATACCACAAACACTTTTTTAGGGGGGGCCACCAGGTCACCTTGACCCTGAGACTTTGTCTCAGAGCCTGTATCAGTGAAGGGATCAATTATGTTTCGATGAAAAGTTTGGTTTCTTCTTCATCTCTCGAACTCTTTGGATAACTATGGACGACTATACTGGCTGCTGCAATAAGGTACGATCAGCACACTGGCTTGTATGTTCTCCATGGGTATACTTGGGGGGGGTCATTTCTTTGCCTTTTTTTTCACAAAGACACGTTTTACAATCACATCGTATGTACTGATGTGACAATGGCAAGGGCATGCACATAAAAAAGCTTGTATACACAAAGGACAACACTAACATACTGATCGAAATGGACACAAATGGGAAAAACAGTTTTAACAAGTTGTGGTTTCAGTAACCGACGATGAGTAAAACAAGAAACATGTAACCTATGTGGACAACCTATAGCGCCTAAGTGCACGGAACTTCAGAGTAGATCATAAACTGAACTAGAAAATATTCACTAAGCAAATCATCACAATGTGAGCTAATAAAAAAAGCATTGGAAATCTTCTACACACCTGTCGGGGGAATTTTAAAAAGGTAAGGTAATAACAGAAGAAAGACAGGAAAGAGATGGACAGACCTGCTTGCATGGAGCGTGCAGCAGCCTCACCGTATGGGCAGCGCCTCCCGTGGCGACAGCAGCACTATTACCGGCAGGTTCCGAGCAGTTGAGTTTGCAGACGCTGTCGAAGCGAAAGCCGTCAGTGCAGTGATAGGAACCGTGGAAGATGTCAGGTGGGGGGTCACAGGTCACGGGTTCACATGCTCCTTCCAGCCAACTGCCATCTTCCGTGCACTGGCGCTTAAACGCCCGCCTGCAATGAATGTATTTTAATGATAATATACCTTTATTTGCGTTATGGGGAGGAGAAAAAAACACAACACCTCTTGGGTTTGTTTGTAACGTGGTAGCCTGGTTTGCACTTGTACTTGCAGAATGTTCCCACTTTCAGACCGGTCTCGTTGCAGCGCTTAGTTTGCAGTACGGCGTGTGGAACTGGAGGTGGCGCCGGACAACGGAGCTCGCAAAGGGCTTCCGGGAATGACCACAGACCATCTTCCAGGCAGGTAAGGGTATTGTTTGTACCTGTGACGATTATGTAGAGTTAGTGAAGTGCAATTGAATAAATGATATCTTAAAAGAAAAGAGCACAAAAGCAATAGAAAGCCATTATGATATTTAGACATGTTCTTTAGGTCAGTGGTCCCAAACCTTTTTTATACCCCGGACCAGTTAAATGACGGCATTATTTTCATGCACAGTAATACCGATAACAACATCCAAAATAAAATGACACAAAACAAATGTTAAGAGCATAAAAATACTTTTCACCATAACTCTAAATCAATTATGTTTCATTAAAGAGTAAACTTGACCGAAATTGCATCTCAACATGTCAATTCTTACATGAATTTATGTAAATTTGAAAGAATTTCGATACATATAATCGACACAGAATCAACAAAAATTAAATAATGTATTTTTTTTTATATATGGCCCAGTTACAAATGACACACATGGTTGAAGACTGCTTTAGGTGGTAATGCTTTATCTGGAATTGATTCTACTTGGAAGATTTGTCTCCTGATTTGGCATTTCAATGTACATGTTTTGACCACAACTTTTTTCAACGCTAGCTACTAATTATTTCTGTTTATTGGTGTTAAGGCAATGTTCTTATCCTCTCGATACTGAACTACTTTAAAAAAAAAACAGTACAATGAACACTACTATGGAGGTTTATTGAGTGTATATGAGATTATGGATTGCCAGATCTAATGCTAGAGTTTATAGAGCATATGACAAAAGCAGTCGTTTTGATGAAAAGGGTCATTTATTAACCCATTTATCATCCACTGCTTGGTTCTGACAAGCTGGAATTCTGAATCGAAGCCAAGTTAATGTGGCGTCCCTCAGACAAAAGCAATCCATCTTACAGCATCCAGAGTCATACCAACTGACTGATAAACATTCTACTTCATCAGATGTTTCCTAAAAGATAGAAAGACGTGGATGGTGAAATGTTTTATTTGCCAATTCAGCCCACCTGTGATGCTTTTAGGACTCGGTTGCAGCATCAGGTATCTATGTACCTACCACCTGGATGAGATGTTCTCTTAACCATCAGTGGTGAGGAAAATAAAGGAACATTTTTTTAAGCCAGCCCCAGCATGAGATAACAAGAACAACTGGGCAGCTCTGTCAGGGATTGACTTATGGTATTACAGAGTAAGAAACAGTCAGTCTTTTATTTATGAAGATGTTCTCGGTAGAACGTTGTTTCATCTTATTACATCCCATCTTAATATAAGCCATAAAAGTGTCAGTTTAACAAGACCAAACTGAACTTTCCAGAGTCAATTATGAGCCGTTTCAACAACCTTAATATATTAGTGACGCTCAGTGAGGAAATTAGACTCGGCCAGCAAATACCCTCGGCCAAATAGTAGTAATTCAAATGATTTTCTGAAAACCAATTGATTAAATTGATAAAAACAACTCTAAAATAAAGATGTGTGTTGGCTTTTACTTAAGTTTTAAAGGAATTAAACTTGCATCAGGAATAGTTGCATTCATTTTCACAAGCTCTATCGGTTGTATCTAGCAAACATTTTTTAATGAATAGTGACACCTTATGTTTGCACGGTCCTACAGAAGATGTTTTATTAAAGTATCTTATATTTTTGGCTCAGATCTAGCCATGCAAAAAGACACACGAGACTGGGGACCAGTATTCATTTGTTACCGGGCCACACAGAAAGAAAAAGTAAAGTATCTGTTCTATTGATTATTACTGTCTAAAAAGAGTTTTGCTTTGGAAAAATATGTTTGTTTCCCTGAAGTAACATTTGCATGTGACTCCTGACACTTAAAACTAGCGTTGTGTATTGGCAAGAATCCGGTGATACCATACATATCAAGATACAAGGGCAACGATATGATATATTGTGTAGGATCAAGGATATATTTGTAGTATTGTCGAATACCTGACGAATTCATAAATTCTTATATTTGCTTTTTAACCAAAATATGTATAACATCAGCTTTAAATGCTGCTGGAGTCCACTGTATCCTCTCACCCTCAGTTGTTGCCAGTATCTTGCATAATTTAATCGATCATTCCGGGGAACTTGATGACTATCTAGTCACCAGAAGTTTAATTGCAACACGAAAATAAAAAGGTATGAAAAACAAGAACCTGTTGAAAAACCTGCAAACATATCTGCAAGTTAATTATAGGTTAAAAACAGGAAACAATTGAATTAATTGATACCTTTTAACCATAGAAAATATATATATATATAATTTAAAAGACAAAAATATTTTTTTTAAATAATAATAACAAGTAAAAAATAAATCGATACAGTGCTGTCAGATATAGATACAGTATCTTGCTGTATCGCTTTATTGATGTTTTCTGATAACAGCCCTATTCAAAACAGTCGTTTCAGTCAAGTTTACTCAAAAAAAAAGAACCTTTAAACTAGTCAAAATGAGTGAGACACAACTTGTTTTTGATTAATTTTGCACTTTTGATCTTAAGGTCTTTTACTGAATATAATGCTGACATTAAAACTGGTCCACGGTGTAAAAAAGGTCAGGCACTCCTGCTGTAGGTGATGAATACTTCCGAAACCTTCGTAAATACAATTATACGAAACACCACCCAAAGTTCATGTCCTTGTCCCATTACTCACACAGTCAAAATAAATCCCTAATAACATTCTATAGGTTTGTGAGTTGAATTAAAACAAATCTTTATCCTTTGCAGTCGTGTCAATGGTATGACTTAACATGTTCAAATCATGTGCAGACGATGTGTGAGACGATGAGTGTCGTCTGAGTCCGTCTCACCTACAAGCTGGGCCGGCTCACGACACTGGAAATTGCTCTTCTTGCCGTAAGTCGTCCCCTCGGGGAAGTCGAAGTTGGCAGGATGGACATGGTATTTATCCGGCAGGCCACAGTCCACAGGTTCGCATGACACCTGTTTGTTCCATTTCCCGTTCGCACATGTGATGGTGACCATGGAGTCCGACTGGAAAGACAAAACACGAACAGCATGAAGGGAGGAGAAACTAAGACTGAGGGATCTTGTATTAAATTGCGCTTGATCGCTCATCGATAACGTGGATAGATGTCGGACACACATCCCCGGGAATGTTTACTGCACAGAAATGACCACAGCGATTGAAAACTCGCGCCAACAAGTCGCTCATCAGCATGTATCGGGCTGAGTTCACGGTACATCGATAAGCCTGGCGGGCCACTCAGCAGCTCGGGTGACTGCTGATTGCGTTTATAAGGTCATTCCTTGCCCCTCAACTGATCGACCAAAACTGCACGATCAGCCACTAACACAAAACAGGTTGACTTTGAGGCTGGCAAATAATTCCAGAAATACCACCATGGAATATCAGGGATTCATCTTCTCGCTATTGTTCTTCCAGTAACTGTATGACAGACGTTACGAACACTTTATTGTTTTGCTCGTGTTCGTGGAACCGTTAAATGCTAATGTCGGAGCATCAGATGCCGACAGTGGTCGATTATGCAATTAAATAAAAACACGTTTTCCAGTCCTTCTCCCCGCGTCTGCCGCTTTTAATCAAGACAAACAGACGAACAAGCCCGGGCCTACACTGTTGATTCTGTGTGACTTGGCTCTTACATGTTTTTGGAATGTGAGAGGAAACAGCAGAACCCAGAGGAAATCCACATGTGGTGAAAACGTGCAGAATCCGCAAGAAAATCGGGCTAAGGACATGAGTCAACACCAAGGCCATCTCAGTCAGGCGCAACACTGCTAACTCCACTCTATTATGAGCGACTGTCGACTGAATACTCATGACTGCATCATGATATAGGAGCTAGTATAATAGATTAACACCACTTCCAGAGCTCTTCGTGGACGCTGTTGATCAGAAACAGCAGACATTCTGGACCCTGCTGGAAGAGTCGTGACCTTGCAAGTCTGCCTTGGACCATATGTATCACATTAATTATGTCTGTGTGTGTGTGTGTGTGTGTGTGTGTGTGTGTGTGTGTGTGTGTGTGTGTGTGTGTCTGTGTGTGTGCGTCGGCAGGAACCCTGTGTGGATGTGCTGGTTCCCAGAAAGAGAGGGAAGACGGAACTTTTCTGATATTTTCAGAATGGCATTCTTTCTCATTTTCATTCCTTTCGCTGACTTTCTGGCAAGACTTAAGTCAACTTTGAACAAGGACACACGCACATTTGTATTTTTTTTCCAATGCATGCCCAGTACTGGTTGTTAACCTGGATTGTAAGATTTCTAGTTGGCTAAGTAGTTAACATCTTTGGCATGGATGGTTAAGTGTCTGAAGCCCAGTGAGTGGGTAAAATGACCTGGCCAAAGATTTTGTGCCACTGGACCAGAAGTAGGAAGTATAACTAGTATTGAGTAGCGGTAGTATTTTCTTTGCACTCAACAATAATTTGAAATACAAATAAAAAAGACATTTGTGTCAAACCTTTTTTCCAAATCAAAGGAGAATTGGTAGGATATACAACCTTGTGGTGTTAGAGTGAGTATATTGGCAAACATTTTCTCTGTCTGTATGACAATATTGTCTTTCAAGCCCTGAGAATACAAAGTAGAACTTGTACGCCGAATTCTCTTGAGCGTTTTCGGAAAGATGCACGCGATCTTCTATTTTATTTCAGCAACAGTATGTGTATTTGTGATTTTCTTTTTTTTTTTCATCAATAAAATGACTTAATACACAAGTGGTAGCTAAAAATATCCGATAGTGTTAACGTGATTTGAAGTGGACAAAGATTCTAAGTTAGGGTTAAACCGCTGCTGCCTGATAAAGGTGAACCTTCTACTATTTTTTATGACAACAAGTTCGTTCAGACTAGCTAAGTGATCTTTCTTTAATTCATTTTGTCCTGCTTATTCCCTTAAGGGGGTTTTGGGGAGCCTGGAGCCTATCCCAGTTACTACGGGAAAGAGGCGGGGGACACCCTGGACAGGACGCCAGGGCAAACAAAGACATTCAACCATCCACACACACACATACCGACAATTTCCAGTTCCAACGGGAGTTCCCAAAGGAAACCCATGCAACACATGGAGGTGATGTAAGCTAATGGATCTATGTATATTATTATAGTATATTACTATACAAACCTCTACAGAGCCTCATTAAGCTGAAAAAACAATAATATGTGTTGCATGATTAAAAACAGCTCCACGTAAATAACATTTCAATACACATGTTTTTTCATATCTTTCATCTTGAAAACATTATATCAATGTGCAAAAACAATGTGAAATTCCGCTCAAATAAACTAGCTCATTCCATATTTCCATCACATGTGGGAATCTGTATAAAATAAATCATTAGTTGACAATGTGGGGAAGTCGGCGTGATAAAAAAAATGCTAAAGAATGCAGGAGGGGAAATCTAAGATTGGAATCAACACATTTTTTTTCCCGTCTCTTTTCATGTGTTGCCAACTGTTTTGTGGATGACATGGTGATTGCGAAAGAGCGAGGTGGTTTCCAATAATCAATTTGTTTATTTGTCCCTGAACAAAGTTTCAAAACTGGAGTCAGACGTCACATGGCAGTGATAAAAGTGGGAATCAAACCCGCAACGAGCTTAGAAATATTATGAGAAGTAAGGCATAATGTGGAAAATATTTCAACTGAATTGTCTCCTTCAATCATAGACAAACCTATGCTTCTCCACGGGGGGACGGGTTCACCACCTGTAATCAATACTCTTGATCTACTACCTCGGTTTCTCTTTTGCTTTTGTTCAGATTGTGGATTATTAAAGGTGATGGACCTGTCTGGCTTCTGTGGAAAAAATGATCTATTTCAGAGAATTTTAGTTCACGATAGTACCAAAGTTTAAGGGCGGTAAAGGATTTTCTGTTTAGCTTTTGCCACATCACAATATCATCTGTTGATTCCAAAGCCGTTCTTGGGCATCCCATGATGCATTTCAGTTGAGTTTTTCCGTTAATAAATGGTAATTATACAGTACAGGCAAAAGGTTTGGATATGAAAATATGAAAATAGTTAATGATTTTACTTCACAGGTGTGACTTTCCAGGGTTTCTATTATTAATTGAGTATTGCAGAAAGCAGGTTGATAAAGCCCTATTGGACAACCTTATGATTCATGTTTTGGAAATAACCAATCCGATTGGTAGAGAAATTAGTGACCATCAAGAAATGAAGAGTGGAAAAACTGCAAAAACTTTAAATAAGCCCGGTAGGTGTGTCAGAACCTTTGGCCTGTACAAATTGTTTGCATCTACTATGTGCATTTCAGTTTGTTATTACTTGGAAAACTAGTAAAATAAAGAGTTAACAGAATCTTAAATTGTTGTAATGGGTTTTGATCCAAAAGTCTGAGTGTTCAGCCAAAACAAACATCTTGATCATTAGTCTTTTTGTTATACTTTTGTACCTCAACTTTTGGCCTGGACTGTATGTCCCATCAGAAATACAATTTTGGATTCAATTGTTTTTTCTTTTTTTCACTGGTTACCGCAATTGATTAGAGAGAGTAGAATTTAAAGTGGCATCGTGACTAAAAAGGTCACAACCATAAATGGCTATAGTGATGATCTGCTGAAGCTTCATGAAGCAGTGTCATAATTTTCAGAGTCCACTAGATGGCGGTCTCTGTACTATTTTCCTTTGTTTTGAACAACTGTTCTTATTAAACATCATTTTTAAACTGATGGCGCCACCTACTGACCTCTAAACAACATGACACTGCTTCATGAAGTTTCGTCAGCACATCACTAAATAACTATATCATAGGGAAAGATTATTTAGAATGGTTTGGTGACGCCAGACGCTCTGGACATGTGACGACAGAGACTAGAAATACAGGTACCAAGTTATAAAAGAATGAGGTCCATGAATAGGAGTGACTAGGGAGGATGATCATGACGGGTCATAGACTTGCTGTGGTAACCTCCAATAGGGAAGACATGCCAAATGACTCGGGCACAAAAACACCAGGGGAAGTAAAATACTTTTTTATATATTCCGAAGTCTGGAATATTAACTCTGAATGGAATAATAAGTCTTTTATTCTCAACAGTTCACGGTCATAAAAGAAACCATTCAACGGGCAGTACCAGCCGTTAAACTTCATTTTGATGCTTCAGTGTTCATGATGTATCTGGAAAAGAGCGTTGAGTCCTTGCTACTGTGTTACTCGAATTTCTTTCACTGGAAGTGTTTTTTTGTAATGAAACAGAAATCAATTCCAGAATATAACGTTGGCAGTAATGCTGTCATTGTCTCCAATGTTCATGGAAAAGTAATTTTCTGCCATTGAACAGAGAGGGGGAAAATATCTGCTGAAACTTAAAAGTAGTGAGCAATTTTATTTGTCTGGAATATGAGCACTGCTGGGAATAAAACCATCCACAAATTATCCTATAAATAATAGGTTTGTATTGTAAATGTGGCTGACAATTGTACTCAGCAACGGCTTTCCTGTGTAGTGGCTCAAGATCTTGAAGTCTTAACTGAAGTGTGTACAGTGTGAAAATTGACCACAGAGGAAAACTTGGTATCCGAAGCTGGCCTTGGCTAAAATCAAGATGGGAAAAAATACATAAACATTTAGGCTTCTTGTTGTTTTCTGATGATAATCTTTCTAGAAAGAGGGATCGTGACTCTTAACAATCTTCTACCTCAGATAAGATCGTTGGCTTTTCACCAAGATCAAGGTCACGGTGTCTCGGCTTTGAAGGTGGTTTTATGTGTCAATGTTGGTTGTCTCTCCGAGGAAGAGTGACTCTGTGGCCCTACAAGGACTAGTCCTAATGTGACTGACCATCACTTTTTGGTCAATATGGTTACAGTATGGTTCAACCTGGTTACAGTTAGGAATTCTATGCAGAAACATATGGTTGTGCAGATCAACCAGATCATCGAAAGTACGTCGAACGGGTTCAAAAAAGGGAAGAGTTTGTAACCATTGAAGCAGTATCAGGTTTGAAAAGGTTCAAAAGATTTTTAACAATTGCTTATTTTGTATTAGACATAGAAAATGGAAGTTAGTAATTACTTGTGAAACATTAGTCTTATTATACTTTCAGGGTTATAATTAGGGTTGTAAGAAAATGTTGATAAAATGATATATCGCAATAATTCTCTTTCCTGATACTGTATCGATGTTAAAAACATTGTTTTCACCTTTTTAAATAACATTTATTTAAATTCAAAGTTATTTTATGGTTTATATGTCAATAGTGTGGGTATAAAAGACAATCATTTGATGATTTATTTTACAATTAACACTCAAATATTCACAGCGTTTATTAATCTGTGTGTTGCAATTAAACCTCTGGCCACTAGTTGGCAACAATCTTTATTTCCTCCTGTGCAAAAGACAACAACAAAAATTGCGAAATGGCAGCAATGAGTGAAAAAGAAATGATTCACCACAGTCCAGCATCTTTTAAAGCTAATGTTTGGACTCATTTTGTCTTTAAAACATAGTTTAAAGTTAAGAAATCCAACACTGACTGATACTGGATATTTAATGTTGCTCCAGGTTGTTTGCATTGTTTGTAATAGTTTACATTTTTGAGAAGCACCTTTCCTCAAGCACTTTAACATTTGATTAGAGAAAGTATTTGCTCATTTCTTTGTTGTAAAAGCCAGAAAAAGTATCGCAATGTATCGTATCGTCACACATGTAATGTGCTAGCAACGTACCGTCTGATTCTTCCCAATACACAGCTCTAGTTACTACTTTATTAAATTAAATTGTCAGTATACTTCTGACGGATTAGCACCAGCATAGCTAGATAGAAACCCAGAGTAACTCTGCGTCTCGCCAAAGTATTTTGATGAACAAACCATCTAACTTTTCTTGAAATGAAGCCACTCTCCATGAATAAGGGAAGCGGGCACGGTGGCGTAACACTGTGGTCTTCCTAATGGAAGCCCTAAATGCCATGAGGTCTTGCACCATCAGCTCTTGGCGGCGACACAAGGGGTATGAGCCGAGGGGCGAGGTCTTTAAATTATTTAAGTTATACTTTTTAATTAACGTGGTCACATTTGGCAAGAGGCTTGATGAAGTTCAAGGATAAGAGCTTTTCTAACACAATAATTAAGATGGATGATTTGGCAGGGACGGCAACCGCCAAAGAAAAACCATGTGTGGACGAGGAAAAGATCCAAACTCCACTGCATTTATGGAATAAAGCTAGAAGCAGGAGTTACAAGATTACGCTTGACCACTCCTATTAAAGATGCTCGGCGGGCACCTGAGCTGAAAGACGCTCATTTAAGAGTTGGCCGAAAGCCGAGTAGTATGAAAAGGACACAAATTACAAAATTATGTCCGCATCAATATGGAAACTAATATACTTTGAATTTATGAAGCCTCTGGGATGTCCTTAACATTAGACCGATTATACAGGTTCTCAACACACAGCTGAAAAAATAAAGTTTCTGCTGTAATTCAACATATATTTTTGTTCATTTTTATTACTTGCTAATTTTATCCATCAGTCAAGATTCTATCCTGCATTTGTCAGGGTCTTTTACAGATAACTTGGTAATCCTCAAAGAATATAACTACCTGTTTTCATTTCTTAAATTTAAATTGTCTGTTTTAGAAACACAAATTAGATTTTTTTCCTTTAAAAACCAGAACGCTAAAACCGTAGTCCAGGCAAGTTTGACAAAAGTTAACATAAGTAGGGCAATAAATCTTTTTAATATTTATACTTAAATAAAAAAATGTCCTCATGATGGAATAAAGGTTCAAATTATAGGTTTCAAATTTAGCAATGGCAAAATATTAAGAACTTTTTTTTTGCCGGGTTTAATTACATTACACGAGAAATAATGGAAGTATAAACAATATTAATAAGATGAAGTTTTGCAAGAAGTGTACTCATTATCAAAAAATGCTTTATCATACTATGTGATATGTTACTAACATCCCTTAGTTTGCTTTGCTTTTTTTTTATTATTAATGTTTTATTTTATTTATTTATGTTTTTGTTATATGCCTTAACTATGTGTTTTTGTTTCTTATTACTTGAAAATAAAAAGAAATAGTGTTAAGTTTCTTACTATTTTTGAATTGATAAGTAATGGCTCATCTGATAAGGTAATCTTATATGAAGAGAAGAGTGGATTTTAAAACAATCTTTACGTGTTGAAAGCTCCTTACACTAAAATTAAGTTCTATACCATCTAGGGTTGGGTATCGAAATTTGATTACGTTGTAGTACCGAGTTTTTAGTGCATAAGTGTGTCTCAATTCTTAGTATGCGAAATAAAGTGCTCCATGAACACTTAATTGACATATTAAAAACGCCCACAAAACTGAGTGTGGATCAATGGACACTATCTACCCTAAACGGCCGCCATCTTAGTGACGTTGACGTTGTAACCGGAAGTTATATTTCTTGATCCAAACTTGCAAAACGTGCTGCTAACAGCAGGTGTCGACGATAGTGTTCCTACAGCTGGTTGCAATCATGCAGACACAGCCCCAGACTATCAAAAAAAATGTCTTATGATGGAGATCCAGGGGACAGACAGTCCTCCTTCGTGGGCTTGTTATAGTTTGGAGGTTTGCGCCATTCTGTCTTGCAGCGATCAAGCTTTCTTCGTGGGCTCGTTGAAGCAAATGCCTACATAAAATACCATGGAATTGGACTTCTCTGTGCCAGAACATGGTGTTCCCACACCACTTCAAAGAAAGGGAAAAGATATAGAAAGCAGACAAATACACATAAACAAAACCAAGCCAGTGTGGGAGACAGATGTGTCCTGAAGATACCATTATCTGAGAAGGTAGTGTACCCAGAACCACTTAAACATCTCTGAAGCACTATGAAATTGACTCAAGACAGAAGATTTTTTTTTCTTTTTGCTGAACTTTTCAACCTCAAATGTGGAAAGAAGAAAAATGTTTTGTTTGAAGGAAAACAAGGAAATGTTGCTTTTATGGAGCTAAGAATGTCTTGTTGATATTCCGAACTAACTCATTATATTATTTCAAGCCGATATTTTTTGTGCCTTGACGGCTATTACTTATTTTTTCGCCCTACTAAGCAAAGCTTGCCCTACATGTGGAAACATTTAATGAGGTGGGGTGAGACGCAAGGTGAGGAACCACCCGTGAAAGCAGCGAGATCGGATGACAGATACCGAAAAGAAAGTTGTGAAGTTATTTAGTGGCAGTAAATGTACCGTTAGGAGTTTGCGTGCCTAAGTAAACCTCAGCGCCTGACTCAGATTTACTGTCAGATTGAAAGAAGAAAATAAAACGTCTAACGTTACATGTCAGTCGGTCACCCTTGAAGATATGAACAATTTATAGGATATTTCATTATATAAATTGGCTCCACGAAAATCCATTTTTAGGATATTTTGTGATTTATGCCTGAGGATGGGAAGTCGACTATTTTCTTTTACTATATATGAACTGAAAAGGTCGGGGTTCAGTGAACATAGCATCATAAAATACATTCAGTTCAACTATGTAGTTATACATATAGTAGTAACGGTTAAGAAGTTTTTTCCTCATAAAACCGATGTTATTTTATTTACTAATTTTGTTATTTTCTTGTCTGAATCTATGTTGGTGTTTAAATAATTTGTGATATATAACTAGATTTCTTTTGAGTTTTTATCATTTCCCCTTGTTTGCATGGGTTTACTCGGGGTACCCCTGTTTCCTCACTTGGGGAAATTGTTCTTAGCTATGAGTATGTGTGTGAATGTTTCTTCCCGTAAGAGAACAAGCAGCAGAAAATAAATGAATGGATGAATAACTTGACTTTTCTTTTACCTAACTCCCTCTCGAAACTGTCTTCTGGGGAAACACGGAGTCACCTGAGGAACTTTTAGAGATTCATTTCCAAATTACTTTAACAGGATGTTGCTTTCTTACCCATTTTTGTGACTTATTTAATGTTATTTTCTTTTCACAGAAGCTATAACATAAATGAACCACCCCAGGAAAAGCGTTCTAAAAGGTGCAATAAATTGATTATTCAATTATTTCTATCAACTCCTTTGTATTCGTATGTATTTCCACTCCTCACATGGTTGAAAAACATGTTTTTTTTTCTCCCACATATTGTATACAGTTATACGCTGAACCCTCACAGTAAAAGAAATGAGGCACAGCTACACATAAAAAAAAGCCAAACTTACCCTCCCCACCGAGCGGGATCATTAATAGATTGTGTTGCAGACTGCTTTACAGAACCATGGAGAAGCATAAAGCGTTTATTTGGCCTTTACAGCAGCTTGGAGCCGATCCAGGAGGGTTACGATCTGATGTCAACTACCCTGTTTGTTTATTTACTTGTGGTGAGCATGCTACTGTGTGTGTGTGTGTGCGTGTGTGTGTGTGTGTCTACTGAATCATTCCAGTGATTGTACTTTACGGTGTATGTGTTCATACATGCGAGCGTGTGCTGCTGTGAGAGCAAATCTCTGCCCTTTAACAGCGACTTCAGTGTGTGCAGGAGGGATGGAGCGAGGGAGGAGGAGAGAGGGAAGGGTGTGTGGTGTGTGTGTGTGTGAGTGTGTAGAGGAGGTGGGGGGGTGCAGACACTATGTAATGATGTCATCGTCCCGGTGG
The DNA here is from genome assembly GCF_982586985.1 of Callionymus lyra. Taxonomy (NCBI): domain Eukaryota; kingdom Metazoa; phylum Chordata; class Actinopteri; order Syngnathiformes; family Callionymidae; genus Callionymus; species Callionymus lyra. The sequence goes on from NC_141822.1 coordinate 10,111,332, forward strand.
AGTAGCGATAGAAAGTGACGGTGCGGCATGCTCAGGAAGAGACTAAACCCCATTAGGTTGATGCTGTATGTATATGTGTGTGTGTTGTTTGTGTTGTTTGTGTAGCGGCCAGAGGGAGGAGGCAGCTGCTAGTGCAGCACTACCTGATGTCCATGATGTCATCGTCCCGTGGGACTCGCAGTGCGAAGCCTAGTTTTCACAGGTGACAAAATATCAGCCGATAGAATCTCCTCCGCGTTTACGAATAAAGGGGGTCATCGCAATTAATATCTAATCCTATTTTTATTTATTTGTAATTTTATTTTTTTTATTATTTCTATTTAATTTATTTTGTACATTTCTGTTTTTCTCAGAACTGACGATAAAGATATTTTTTATTTTTTATTCTACTCCATGGCTTTCTCCATGTCCAACCTGTGTGTGTGTGTGTGTGTGTGTGTGGTGCGGGCGTGCATGTGTGTACCTGGCTCTTGATGATGTCATCATCCTGGTGGACTTGCAGGACATATCCAGAGTTGCAGAAGATGGTGCAGCGGTCTCCGTTGTAGAAGTGGCGACCCGGGCTACTGCATTTGAGCTCTGCATTGCGGATTAAGGGTTCCTGGCAGTCGATGGCTTCGCAGGAATAATGCACACAACTGCACGCGTGCGTGTGTGTGTGTGTGTGTGTGTGAGCCGTCGCCAGTGGAGGATGTTTATGGAGAAAGAGAGCAGAGATAAAGAGAGAGAATAAATCAATCATAATTTTTAGAGATGAACATTTAAGGTGAAAAGACACTGCAGACGCGCGCCGTCGACCACATCCATCAATCAATGACTGCTTAACATATCGGATCGATAAACCACATGCACGGAGCAGTTTGGGAATGAAGAGCGACAGGATGTGTAATGTTGCAGGATACAGTGGCAGCGACTCTCGAGTTGGTAGCCTGATGGAGAAGGCATGTAATGCTCTTGGAATGCCCGGATGCCCAAGGCACCATTTTACAACATTTTACAGTATAGGGTTCCCTGATGAAGTCCGCGGGGAAAGGAGGGAGAGACAGACGGAGAGGGAAAAAAAATTGAATCGCTAATTTTCTCCTATTGGTTGTTTGCTTTAGTCTCCATGTTGTAGAGACACAATTTTTTGCATTTTCTTCTGAAGTCTGTAAAGAGTGATTGAACAAAAACGTTCCTCTTGAATACTAACAAACCTGACTATCCTTTCAAATGCTGAAGTCTTCCTCTCCAAGATGCACTTAGTCCCTCATCATGACCATGTTTTTAACTTATAACTTTATAAAGTTCTCCCCCGTCTGAAATCTGGGCGAACGAGAGGTTACAAGAGCGGAGTCCATCATGACGTTAATAATGGCTTCACTCCTCCTCCAGCCAGCTGTAATCACGCCCCGCTTTGTTTATATAACAAGTCCCACGGAGGTGGAAACTCCCTGGATTGATGACAAGCGGTGACCAACCTCCTTGCTTGACCAATCACAGCAGAGTGGGCGTGGTTATGAGGGCCTGAGAGAGCAGGTCTGTTGACACTCATGTCAACTAAGGGTCAGCTTTTAGTGAAAATTAACCAAAGCTGAAAGTCTCGAGATTCGTACTATGTGTAATTTCACTTTCTTTCTATTGACATCGAAAAAAGTATCGTCCAGGAACCGGTATCGAAGTGAAGGTGTCGATATCAGCACCAGTACTGTTAAGTTTTGATCGATACCCATGCCTAGGCCCCGTCGGATTGGTCGCCACAAATCAAGGTTGATCAATGTTGACGTTGACGTCTCGATCCAAACACACGCCAGTGCTTAAGATAAGATAAATAAGATGAATCACGGATGTCAACAATTACACAAAGACTTCCAATAAGTAGTAAAACTGACGTCGAAAGGAAAAGGAAAGATGTGGTTTTGGTTCAAAAACGTCTTTGTGGTTTTTCAGCTAGTCACTTAGGAATTTCTGGCTTAAATGAGGTACCTGGAAAACTATCCCCCTACTATAAAAATAATAGATACATTAAAAAAAAAAAAAAATCAGTGCACGGCAGAAAGAGACAAAAGGAGGGGATTGTGCGAACATCTTAATGTTAATAGCTCCTGTTGTTAACAACTCAGGGAGAGAGGATGTGGTGTTTTGTGGAGAAGTATTACAGGAAATGTGCTTCTCAGCCCAGGAGAACGAGAGGGAAGGGGAAGAGGGAGCTGGAGGCACCGAAAAGGGGAGAATTAAGAGGGATATGGCAAATAGTTATAAGGCAAGGAGACTGACGTGAAGTTAAAAAAAGGAGAAGCAGATAGAGCCGAAGATGGAGAGAGAGGTAGAAAAAAATCTATGGGGAGTCGAATCAAAGAAGTCGTCAACCACAGAGACATTGATGAGTCTTATTCTATCATTCGATCCCATTTATGAATAATGTAAAAGCGAAGAGCAATGTTGTGGTCACTCGGGGCAAAATGACCTCATTAATTATTTGGTCACTGACGGGAGAATTCAGCAGGAACTGGACAAGCCAACAGTAACAAGAGTGGACCTGGAGGTTACTATGTAGTCGAGCTAAGAAGTACATCGATAAGAGTCTTCGTCCACTGTGGCTGTAAAGCACACGATGACGTCAGAATTATTATAAATTATATAAAAAAAAGGAATATAATTGGTCTTCTTTAGTGAAGTAGGAGTTCAAGGTTTTTATGGTGCGAAGTAGCAGAAAGGGAAGGGGAAGTAAGTAACTTTTTTGGTGATGCGTGTGATGTGGAATCATCGCCTGGCCAGAGCAGATATACAGACACTTCAATATCCTGTGTGTCTCTTGGATGTGACACTGGCAGCAGACAAAGGCTAGGACGCCTCTATCTCCGCACACAGACCCCATGACCAACCCTTGCACGGTGATTAGTTTATTTCATGTCGGAAAAGGGTCGCGGACGATGCAATCAGTGTTTCATGCATGATGGCGGTGTGGATAATTGGGAATTTGCCATTCTTTCTTTTGTGTGTGGGTCTATGTGTGTGTGTGTGTAGGGAGGGGGGGGGGGTGATTGGAGTTTCATTGATGAGTCGTTTGAATGAAATAAAATCCAATTTGAGTTGTTTTAAGAGTTTGAGTTGAGAAATCGACTCGCCTAGCAGAGCTTATGATGAATTGGATCCCCCATTTTATTGTTTCCTACAGAAAAAACTCTGGCAAAGTTATGTGTTTGTCACAGTTGGTTTGTTACTTTTTCGTTACACAACAATTTCATGCATTATCATGAGTTTAAATAAATCGTTTTCGCGATTATCTCACAACACTTGTTGTTTAACTGCTCATGTAGTTAAAGTGATTCAGTCATTTTCTACTCACCGTCATGTCAACTAATGGTTGGGCATATTTTCAATGTAATCTGTTCATTTTTAGAGTTATTGACAAACATTTTTGTTCATTTTAATGTAGCCACTGGAGCTCAGTTGTCTTGGTCTTCAGCTTCGTCCAAAAATATACTTAAAAACATCCAAATACCTTCATTCAAATATATATTTTAAGATGTTTTTTAGCAGAAGGTACTCGGCCATCAGTGTAAATCCTGCAATGTGTTTGATTGGACAGTAGCTGGAGCTAAGAGACCTGGACCTTCTGCTAAAAACTAGCTTAAAATAAAGACTTCTTTCCTTTTTCTCTGAAGCTTTCTCATGTCAAGGCTTCAATACAAGATGAACGTTACAGACGAGCAGTATTTGGATGTTTTTAAGCACGTCATTTTGGACAAAAATGAAGACTAAGACAACTGAGCTCCAGTCGCTACATTAGCATGGAATTACATTTTTGTTTAGGACTCTAAAACAAACAGATTACTCAGTTAGTCGACATGACGGTGAGTAAAAATTGAGTAAAGTTGTAATTTGGGGTAAAATATCACTTTAAGAATCCTTGCTCGTCCCAAGGGAATCAAGTTTGCTACCTTTTCTTGAAGATAGTAATAACCATCCACACAAATTCCCTCCGATACAAGTAGAAAATGTTGAGGTTGCGTCATGGGTTGCTAAACCTAAAAGGCTTCTGGGTAAGATTTTAGAACTAAAATGCATCATAAAAACTTTTATTCAATGTGATTTACTCATCACAGGTGTTTCCTCTTCGCTTCTCAAGCTGAGAAAAAGAATACCGTCTTAAAGGCTCTGAGACATTGATGCTGAACTTTTGGGTCATTCATTTGATATATTAGCTTGCTTAATAGCATTAGGAAAAAAAAACAGCCACTGACAACGCTGAGGTTAAGCAATGTAAAAACCATTACTGGAGAAAAAAATGTCTGTTTGGCATGACTTTTGTTAAGAGAGAGAGAAAAAACAAGGTGTAAAGCTGAACGCTGCACTCTGCAGATTTAGCCTCATATTTTCATTATTTTACAGTAAACCTATTATTTATTAACAGTATTAAGAAAGTGTGGAGGACGAAAGATTAATTTACAACAGGCATGTTTTTAAAAATTTCCAAGAACTCTGCAGCATGTGTGCTTGGAAAAACTCGCAGTCATGTTTATTTGGCTGTTATGAAGCTGTTCGCTCGCCAAATAAGGGGAGGATTCATGCTTCACCAGACAGTCTTTTGGGACTCGGAGACGGTGTTCGACCGTATCCCTCCGTGTGTTCGTTAGGGATTTCCCTGGCGCATGTAAACATATACTACTGGTCTCTGGGCCCCAATCCTGACGTTTGGTCGGAAACACCGATTCCAGTTTCTCCTCTTTCTCATTACAGATAGAAGCTTATTGTGAAGATGAATTCAGGCCAAGCAGTCGGAAAAAAGAATGTGTCTCAAGATGATAGAAAGATGAGCTGCCTTTTGTGTTGATGATTTAAGTACGATAACACATGCCAGGTTTTCTTCCGTACCTCTGGCCTGTAGGGTTATAGATCTCGTTGCTCTGGCAGCCGCTGATCGTGATGGGATCGAAGGACTGGAACGAGCGCAAGCCCACGCCGGAGATGGCCACGCGCTGGTTGGCGAATATGACCAGGATGGCCTTGGTGTGGTAGAACGCCAACGACAAGTCGTGACTGACAGGTATCACGAGTGGGTTCGTGCGACAGCTCAGGCGCCAATCACCTGTTAGGAAACAAAATCACATCAAAATTAGAAAAAAGCAAGTGATTACTTTGCATGAAATGAGCCAGTTATATATATATATATACATACAGTTATATACTTACAGTTATAAACATATAGTATATATACATAGAGTTCAATGGACTATCAATAAATAGATCTTTCAACAACAAGAGTTGTCTTGTGTTGTACATTGTTGTGCAATTACAATAACAATTGGCTCTTTACTCTTCATACAACAATTTCTATGACATTTTTTAACACAAAAAAAGTCAAATTATTAGGTTTAACATAACAGTTTGTAGAGCATTCATTTTATCATAAAAAAAGACATTAACAAAAAAAAAAAACTTCAAACATTAAATAAATTATACAAAAATATAAACATAATCAGGCACAAAAACTATCAATGAAGAGCTCAACCTATGGAGTGCCTTTATATACTACTAGGTGTTGTATAGTACACTGAAAAAAAAGGTAATTTTAGTCCAATCAAACCCATTGCATTGATTTTTTCACTTAACTAACCCTAACAAAACCACCCACAAACCAACAAAACAAGTTCAACCTCTCAAATAAGGTCTTTTTTTGTTGCAATGATAATAAAACTCAGCAATAATAAATAGCTCAAGACATTATACATGAAAACAATCAGAAAAACAACTAAAAAACAAGACTCCATTACATAACAGGTGAATAATAAAGTAAGTAAGTAAGTAATGGTTATTTGTAAAGCGCCTTTTTATAGTTTTACAATGGATTTGGTTTTAATAATCTAATCTAAGAAACTAACAAACCAAAAAGAATCCACAAAACTAAATATTATTAATAAATAACTATGTAGCTTTGCTTAAAAAGATACTTTAGAAAATAAATATATATATTTGACAAAATATTTTTCAGACCAGATTAGTGACATGATCATTATTGATACAATTTAAAGTTGATCTAAGGTCCTTTTAACCCTTTTGTTATCTCAGGATCAAGGTGACCCTAAGGCCCGCTAACAAATGTGTTTTAAGTATCCCTTGTGTTTTCTCTGGGTCAAGGCTTCAATAAATACATATGCAGTGGTGGAGGTTGTTCACCTTGACCTAGAGACAACACAAGGGATACCACAAACACATTTGTTCCCGAATTGCCTTGACCCTGAGACAACGGTAAGGCATACTTAAAATGAGGGAATATGTGATCACCAGGTTCTCACCAAGACTATGGATGCCCTCTTTGGTGTCCACAAGCTGTACCGTGATGTTGCACTGGGTCTGGTCGATGTAGCCGGTCCCGTCCGCCGCCAGGTGAATAATAACCGCCGCTGCCACCATGGGATGCGAGAAGTGAGCCTAAATTAAAAAAAAAAAAAGAAACATAAACAAATGCTATCCTCAAGAACGAGGTGATATAAAGTAATATTTGTTTTCTTGTAATCCTCCGCGAGTAAATGCGTGAGCGCGGACATCTCGACCCCGGAGATGGATCATTACGGTCTCTAATGAAGATTCCCGACTCTGGGAATAAGATCCGTGTGTATATTTGGTGTTGCGCCAACGTGATCCGTGATCTAAATCTTTGTCCGGGATGAATATCGATGATCCATCGCAAGTGTTAAACGCCTCTCGAGTTTCATGCGTCCAACACTGTCTCTTCTCTCCGGGGAATTATCAGATTAAAACTGTGTATTAATAACATTTTGAAAACTGATCCGACAAGCCTTCGTACCTGCCTTAATTGATCAATCACAAGCGACTAACATTGTAGCGAGATCGTCTTTCAACATTTGCACAAGTCCTCAACCCCCTTCATCAATCCTCTCTACTCATCAGTTGTCTCTCTGTTATGTGACCCCCAGATGTCTTGCTCAAGAGCGAGGGTAGGACATGAGTTTGAAAGACGAATCGTTGAAACACACTGATCGATATTCATTCCCACGTTCAGCTGTGGTTACTTTTGGATGATACTGGCTTGGTCATCCGGCAGAGGCTCAGAGTAGATCAACACTGAGGAGATAACGGTGGCTCTGGGTTAGAAGGACTCCCTGAGGGACACCTGAGTTGAGGCCTCAAGACAATCCCTGGACCTGGGAGTTCTGGTTGTTCAGAGCTGGTGGAGTTTTCTATCGAGGTCTTCACTCCTCCATGACATGATAGGAAAATTTGCCCTCATCTAAACTAATTGTTCTCTTCAATCTACCATCAAAACTCATCAAAAATGACTTTGAAACAAACGTCTCACCTTGAGCCAGTAGCTTGGATACCCCCATGATGTCTTATGAGCTTCACGGCAGGGGAACCAGGCGTACTGTGAGACTCCATCGGACAGATCGAACACCTTGGACTGACAGGTCTGGAAGAAGGAGCGAAGAAAACATGAATTTATTGCAATAAATACACTTATATTACTATATTTCATACAGACAGACTTTTGCTTATGTACAAAAAAGTGAAATAAACACCTGCCCACTAGGTGGAACAAGAGAGTTGTGAAGTTAGTATAACATGTTGAAAAGTGTGTACCACAAAATGCACCTGTAAAACACATAATATTTGCCTCAAAATAAAACACCAAGAAGAAAAAAACTGTTATTTCATTGAATTCGTTATTTGTGAAGATGAAACCTTAAATAGTTTTAGTAAGAACTTCAAACTTGTGGGTCTCCAACTCAACTGGCTGGGGGGGCTTCCAGAAGGTTTGGGACTTTCAGTAGTTTTTGCTGAAGGTCTTTGATAAATGTTATCTTTATTTTTGTGTTTAATGTTTTATGAATTTTTGGGTGGTTTCACTGTGATTTTTTTGGCCATTTATGTGTTTTTTTATTTTTAGAAACAGTTTACATTTTTACTATACAACAATATATTACAAAGCTGTATGAATGTTAACCTTTGATATGTTGATCATCATTTCTTATCCTTAACATAGAACAAAAATGGATGCTGTGTCTCAAATCGAGTACTTCTCTAAGCACTTACTTGTGCAGTGCTCAAACTTCGACAGGGTAGTACTGTCTCAAATCAAACACTGTCGAGACACACTTGCCAAAAAATGACTCGACAGCTTCTTCTTCTACTTTTTAACGCTGATTGCAACCAGTCGTCGAGACCCTGTCGCGGACACTTGACAGCACTTTTTGCCAATTGAAAAATCAAGGCGTTCACCGCCGTTGCCATGACAGCACGTAGCAACGTAGCAACGTAGCTCTAGACGTAGTATCGTCTACGCCACTAAGATGACGGCTGTTGCAGGTGGAAAGTGTGCAAGCTCACTACTTTCTCACACTCCGTGTCGAAGCACTTGTGGACTCAATGCATTGTTCCGACCTCGTAAAAAACTGACCATAGAATATCATGTCATGGACTGCAAAGGCCCGCGGGACAGTTTGAGTTTGAGACACTCGCGCCTGTTGGAAAAGCGCTACATAAATAAATATTACTTACTTACTTACTTACTACACTTAACACCTGGCCTACATCTTGAGACGTTTCTATTTGTTCAGGCTTTTCCTTGATTTTCTGGAACTCCTGTGTTGTTCTCAGTATTATCTTGATCTTTAAAGTGTATATACTTTTTTGAGTATTGTTTTGTTTGTTTAAGCGCTTTGTGACCCTGGTCTGGAAAAGAGCTATATAAATAAATATTACTTACTTACTTACTTACTACACTTCACACCTGGCCTAAAGAAAATCGATCAGAATAATTTATATTTCTAGTCATATTTTGGGAGATGGATTGTACCACAAAAGTCCTGGAGATGAAAACAACACAACAAATAAGACTTTCTTGTTTAGAATTAACACTGATCTGCGTTTATATTTAAAACACAGCGTCACAGATTAGGTTGGAAAAAAAAAGCTTCAGTTTAAAGCATTAAAAGAATAAAGTCGATGACCTTTAAGAGTAAATGTGTTCTTTAAATATTTTTCAGCAGCAGTAGAAATAATTTGGCTTCAACTCAACGACTCAAAAGAGTTTCAGACAGAAATACATTTTAAAAACGGGTTAAATGATTCCAGTTTTTATAAAGTGCTTTGCTCAGAGGGCGTAGATCGGAGGATCTTTATTAAATAAAAGCTGTGCAAAGACTTGAGGCTAATATTTAGTGTTTGAATATATAGACAGAGAGTAATTATAGCTACATTTTAACTTGTTTTAAAGCTTAAAACAAGTAAGTTTTTTCATTTTATCTCTTTTTTTTTGACAAAGCAGGTGAGTTCCTTCTATGAAGCGGGTAAGAACTCTGTCTTTGACATGTTTTCAGAACAGGGGTGACAAAGTGGCCCAATTGTAAAAGTCAATTGATGAACACAGACGTGTTGGGGGGGGGGGGGTCGAGGGGAGGACAAATCACCAAGGGCGCTAAGTTTCGCTCCCACTGCCCTGAGCCGGTGAAATGAGACTCCCGTAACATGAGAGTTCTGCTAAAGATGCGACTGTAGATTCCTGCCAGCGTGGAAAACTGCCCGGACCACCATATATCTGCCCCCTAAATCTGTTGACCGAACCTTTTTTTTTTTTTTTTTTTCCTAGAGCTGAAGTGGCAGAAATGAGGAATGCATGTGACAAAAAACACCTGAGATCAATCTGGTCCTAGAACAGTCACGTAAGAGCTCCACTTGCCTTTATGATGTGTGTGGATACACACTTTTAGGTGTTACACAACAGATGTGAGAGGTGAACAGAGTCCACCTTTTGTACCAGTGTTTGGTTCATGGTGGGTAATGGGGCGGGGGGGGCGAGAAATCCAATGATGGTCAAGAATTAGTCGTTTTTTCAGGTGACAAAACCACTTCCAAAGTGATGACTTATTCATGTAAACACAGGCGACACCAGCAACACTTTCGATGCCCCTCCTCATCTTCTCATCCCTTCTTCTTCGTCTCCTAGTGTGTTTTTCCTACTGTTTGAGACCGGCAAACACTGCTTGTTATGCCAAAAACCCCCCAACCAACCAGCAACAAGACCCCCCCTTCCATCCCCCCGCTCTCCTGTCCCTGTAAAGCATCACTCAAGAGGGATGCAGTTCACAAGTCTCCCACGGCACTTACCTCGATCCCGCGGAGCACTTTAGATACATTCGTCATTGATTCGACGTCATAAGAAAATGTGGTAATGGATTTAAGCGTCCAGTTATCTCCGCGAAGCCGCCGATGATTAGTACCTTTTCGGTTTAATCTTCGTAGAGACTGTTACCGGTCCGTGGGAGCGTTTACGATAAAGTGAGTCGTCTCTGTGGTTTTCCATTTTTAAACGCCAACCACCTTTTACGTGGAAAGAAAAAGGAAACTCCTCTGCGAGGTTAATCATGGAAACTCCTTTAATTGAGGCTAATGACGTTCTTTTTATGGCTCCACAGATGACGGGTAGTTCCTCAAACTTCCCCTGGATGTTGTCCACGTAAAAAACACACTTATCTTTTCAATCTTTTCAGTGACATTTACCCTCCAAAAATGTGCTTGTTTAGGAAAATCCTGCTTCCACAGATGATCATTACAAATATGTAGTAGAAACACCAGGATTTTTTGAGTTAGAGCCAAAAAATATACATTGACTGTCTAGTATTGAAGCCTTGAGGAGAATGCTTTTTTTTCTATATTTTAAGCTCTTCTGAATAACTGGTTGTTGACATTGATTCTGATATTCATAAGGCTGTTTTGGCTCTTTTTTCCATTTAAATGGCATTAAGAATCTCACAATTGTACTTGACAAGCAAAGTTTCACCAAAAAACAAACAAGTAAGCTTTATTGAAAAATTGTATTTTAATCATTTTTTAATAATCTTACGAAAACATGTAGCTATTTTTAATGAAATTACATTGAACGCTATTGTAAATAAAAAACACAAAAAAAAGTAGGGATCAGGAAGGAATATTTTATCATGTTTAATTAAGTTTTTAACAATGTTTTTATACTCTTTTAATCATGTCAATGAGAACAACTTACCCCCATTGATCTGAACTTTTAATTTTGTAGCTAATAATGTTTTGTCAGTTTGAAGTTTTAGCTCAAAGCTTTTTTTTTGTCAATATTTAAAAATTGTATTAAGAATGTGGTGAGCCACCAAAAAACAAAAATGCAGATGGTCCTTATTATTAAGTTATCTCTTGCTCATGTGTTTGTAAATCACCAAATAGATAAAAGAAGAGTTTGGAATTTTGACCGGAGGGCAAGGAAAAGTAAAGGAAGCGCAACTGTCAGACACATTATCCCGCCAGTATATCTGTGAGGGGGAAATGTTCAGGAAGGAAATGGAGAACAACACTGTGGTTTTAGGTCGAGTTATGGCAGAACTGATTGCTCTAATAGCATCTTTTGGGATCTTTGGAGAGGCTGATGGTGATCAGGTCTGAAAGGGGGCAGGTACCGGGTAGAGAAGGATCTGTCCTTTTTCTTTAATTTGAAAACAATTCAGCAGCGCACACGTTGTTCTCAAACAATGCGGTAGGTTATTTGAAGTTTTACCGGAAAGTCATGCAAGTAGTTTATTAATTATGAACAGCTTTCTCCTCGAACTTCCATGGATTTTTGTTCCCTTTTGACCTCCTTAGACCAAAGGGTCTTGACCTAATCCCTCTTCCTGGACAAAACTGTTAACCCCAAACAAGCAGATTTATGAATCTGCTGGTGTTTACACTCAATGGTATGATTTATTCTGAGGCAGTGCAGAGTCCATAAACCTGGACCTGGTTGGTTTTGTCAGCAAATAAACAACCCTCTTATGTTGTGTGATTAAGTGACAGTCATTGCACAAGTTTTTGGTCGGACAAGCCTTTTATCCACATAAGACCAGTATTTCCAGACACACAGGTTATCTGAATTTTTTTGGACATTATGGCGGTCGAACTGTGAAAAGAAATGTGCAATGAGTGATTATTTTGTACCATTTCTGCTAAGATTACTTAATGTTCTATATCTAGAAATATGTATTCAATATATCTTTGTTTTTTGTAAGGAGCCCCAAACATGACAAAAAAAATCTGGCCACAAAATAACAAGTCGTGGCTATGGAAGTAAAATTTAACGTACAATTTGTTGAGTAGTGTTGAATATTCAATGTAACAAACCCAAAATAAAGTAAACATTTTCATCTAATTCATAGTTAGAAGTTCATATTCAAAGTCCGATGACACACATTTACTTCCAAATGTGGCCACAATTTTCTAATATCGCTCTTTATGTCTTCAAATTGTAATAATAGTACATTCCTCAGAATAAACCATCTGTTTATTACTTGAGAATATAAAAAACGATGTCTAAACAAAAAGAAAAGAAAAAAACGAAAGTTAGCCTTTTCTTAGATTTTTAGTTATTCCTTAAAGTAATTCTCTTTTATTGTGACAAATACCGAAATATATAAATGGCTGCATCACGATAAGATTTTAAAAATAATCCAGTAAAAATAAACAAATACCAAATCAGAGCTTGAACCCGGAGATCCATAAATGACAGCTAATTGTTTGGGGGTGGGGGTTCTTATTTTTGACTGTGTTACAACAAAAAATACACTTTTTTTTGGTTAAAATCACAACTTTTCGGCATTTAAGATGCCAACCATAGACAAGCTGTCAAACTATCCGACATATTTATTATGTTTTAATCCCATATATTTACTGTCACATTGTCAACTTCAATTTAAAAGAAAAAAAAATTGAAAATCAGATTTCCAAACTAAGATTTGACATTCTGAACTCAAGCATAATAAGGTGAATAGATGGAAAAACTTGGAAGAATGAGTAAAGCCAAATAAACACGACAATCTTCAACACTAAAAGATCAAAACTTGGTGACCTCAGACGTTTTTGACACTCGGATTGTTTTCTTTACTTTCCGGCACGGCCCAAAACAAACAGGCAACACCTACTCGAGAGTCTAATTGTTTTTCTTTTGAGATAAATGTCTCTCATTTCTCAAAGGTCCCTGGATGTAAGACCTTCTCAACCGCGGCAAAGTCAATTATTAAACCTCTTACTTTGATTTATTGGCTTGAAATATTTATGTTGGGTTACTTTGAAATTCCTCTTGTTACGATGCGTAGTCACGCTCGCCGGTCGATTTTAGCTATTTTTATGTAGGTATTTAGCTGGGAAAACACTCAAACACAACCTTAAATAAAAAGGCAAAAAAAACTGATGAATTGTCTATACTATACCTAACCTCTTTGAAATTTTGGGATGCAACAATGATTGCAGAACTTGTTATGCTACTAATGGATACCACTCAAGGCAATAAAATAACTTTAAGTGCTTTAAATAGAATATAATACATACAATTACGTAACTATAAAAACCTTGACATTGCACCATGTAAGCTAAAATGAAAATAGTTTCAAAACAAAGTTTCATTATCGAATAATGTGCTGAAAGATTTTTAAAACCTTGAATTGCCAAACACTTTCTCTCATAAAAACAAAGCACATAAGTGCAACTGCTGAAAGATAAGCTGAGAAGTTGAGCACAGAGACATTTTGAGGGATAAAAAATATATATATTATTATAATTATAATGTAACTATAATGAACAATGGAATTTTTAATTGTATTGAAACACTTTCTTTTCTTCTTAGGCTGTCCCGGAACTCTTGTCAGGAGAAGGAGGTAAAAAAAGCAAACAAAACTAGCAATAAATAATGTGTCTAAAGGTCGGCCTGACAGCTAAAGGCAAGAATATCTCCAGCGGTCTAATGGTTCCTTCCCAGAAGTAGTCATGGTTCCATGTTCTTTGCGGTGCCTTCTTTCTGTATCTGCTAGAGAGTCTTTTTTCTTTGCTACAAAGCCGCCGCCATGACACACAGAAGGTTGAAAGGACAGAGCCACCTCACAATCTGGTGAGCCTTCCTAACCAGGCAGCAATTGTTGGTGGTCCAGGTGACGTCATCGCTATAAAAGGTTCCCAATGCGGGCACAGTAACCTGCCATTGGAACTTTAAAATGTACTTGTTTCCCAAATAACTCGCATGCAACTCAACAAACTCCTTGCCATTTGCACAAAAAAAAAGAAGAAAATCAATGAATTAAAGCAGTTTTTGTTCCCATCTCCCAAGTCCATTCGAAAATACATCCCATCAACCCGCTCACAGACTTGTGGACGCCATCGTGACAACTTAATGTTTCGCATACCGTGTATCATGTGGCGAAACGGATAACGACGAGTAAAAAGCACAAGCAGATATAATCAGTGGATCGGTTTCTAAAAGCATTTCTGTTGTCTTTGTCAACAAACATCCTCTCAAAACTCTTGTCCGCACCAATTCGCTAAATCTTCGAGAAATAATTCCAGTACTTAATCTCACTAGCCTGTGCCTGGTTTCTCACTTTGTTTATACATAAGATTCTGTGGTTACAGACGCTACAACAGAACTCTTAATTTTCAGAGCCATAAATCTAATCACTGCAACACCAGCTTTTTTGAAATGTCATGCTCAGCAGAACCGCCTGCACCAAGGTCAGCTGGTCCCCGAGTTTTTCTCCGGGTTGGTGGAAAAGTTGGACAAGTACCCATTATATAAACAATTTCCTATGTGAATATTTATCCTGACGCAGCACCTTCTAAAACATGTTGATATCCTTTTTCAGGGAGGGAGAGAGAAACTACTGTGAGTTTCCAAACACCATGCTATGGTTTAAGGGAATGCTGGTGAGAGCGCCTGGTGTGTGAGGTAATGTCCTGTCACTCAGTCCCACCCATACCCGCTGCAGCTCACCGCCTCATTGGTCCGGTGCTAATGATGGTGACGTCCTTGTCCCACTGAGAATGAAGCTGTCAAAGTGGGTGAATGAGTGCAATTACGCAGTTTGCCTATTCCCGTCTCACCAGGGCAGACATGAGAAGTGACTGGGTGGTAAAGAGCACAAACCACACTCTAAAACATTGCGGATTGGTGAGCACACAAACCCCTCCAAGTTGAAAACAGATGGATTTGCTGAGAGTATAAATGTCCTTAATTCAGTGGCCCCCTGTGCACAATAAAAAAGGGCCAAAACCTTGCATATTAACAGCTTCGAAATGTTATGGCGGAGTCATCAGTGTCACGACAGAATCCGCCGACCGCAATGAGGTTACCACATGGCAAGGCCCATGATAATAATTGAAACGGGAAAAAGTAAAAGGGAAAATTGAAGGCGATGCCAGAGGTTTCTTTTTTAATGTCACCGCACGTTTATGGCACTGGCAGCGTGCCTGACGAGCTCTGTGTGGTTTCAAGGAGCGGGACGGTGTCGGAGAAGTTGGCCTTACTGTACGGCTACTGTGTCGTTCCCTGGCTTTCAAAAAATCCTCCGAAACGTCTCTCTATTCCTTTCAGCGTTACTTCTATTGAGATTTATAGTCGGAGTCGTACCATCCAGAACTCATACATGTGTTTGTTTTACAACCCAAGATGGATGAACTTCATATATAAACAGTTTCTTGTAGCGTAAGAGAACTCAAATGTTATACCTTCTGTTGCTTATGTATAATTAAGGAGAGCGTTCTCATGGGTCGCTCGGGGGGTTGCGTCAGAGATTGCCTGGGCGGCGGACCTCTCTGGAGAAATCACCTGGCTTCGCTGTTTGATCTCGAATCCGAGAGAAACATGCACCCAGCGCTCATGTGAGCAGAGTGACCATGGGCACAATCTCACACGGGTTAGTTGCTAGGACCATTTCCACGACTCGGTCCCCTCAGAGCCAGTAAAGCTGGCTCTCCGTAATCCACGGTGTGGCAGCGAGGAACACTATGTTCTGCTCCATGAAGCAGCAGTAGTACATTGTAGTCCCCGATGGGCTTGGCCTTTAATCCTGCATGAAGTTGGGACTCTATGTACATGTGTTTGTGTGTGTCTCAGGGTGTTCCCGACCTGTGAACGAGCTAGAAATTAAATCACTGAAGAACTTTGAACTGTTATTATGAATTCAATCAATTTTATGCATCTTTAGACAAGCGGAAATTTCACACCCTATTTCAGGAAAATTTGATTAAGACTAATTTTTAAAATGTATTTGTCTGGATAGAGTCTGTCAAAATACAACAATTAAAAGCAATAAACACTTTTTAATTTAAAACTCTAAAAGGCCAAGACACAAAAACAAACACAGGAGTCCCAGAAAATCAGGGAAAAGCACAAATAAAAATGTCTTCAGATGTTTCTTGAAGGAGTCAGTAGATCATCAAACACAGAGATCGTTCCAAAGCTTAGGAGCAACTGCTTGGAAGTATTTCTCTCCTCTGGTCCTGAACCGTGTTCAGGAACCATCAGTAGATTCTGATCCACAGACCTCAGAGCCCGAGCTGGGGTGTAAGTCTGGATCAGAATCTACTGATGGAACGTCTGACCATGAATTTTAAAATTGATCCTGAAAGAAACTGGCAGGCAATGCAGAGTTTTAAGGATCGGGGAAATGTGAGTTCTTCTACTAGAGCGGGTCAGAATTGTCGCTGCAGAGTTTTGTATTAACTGCAGGCGAGACAAATCTTTCTTGTTAAGACATGAAAATAAACTGTTACATTAATATCATCATAATTTCCCACTTCTGGATTTGTGAAAATGTGCTTTTAGTCTTGGGATTTAATTGAGTTCTTGTAATTGGCTGGGATTCACAGATTCGATCGTTCTTAAGGACGTAAGGAAGCTCTTAAGAAGGGTTTGACTAAGTAGGATCGCTACTCAGATAAAGGTGTTTTCCAGATGCATTCTTAACTGCCTCATTAGGAGAACCTTAAGCTGTCAAATATAATGGCTTCTAGTGTGATTGAGCTTCACACCCCTGACATTAAAATCCGGGCTAACATTGTGAAATACTAATGCTGAGGATGTTTAAAGTACTTTATTTGTCTTGCCCGAGTCATGGCAGTTTGAAGCCAAGCTCCTTGACTAAAGCACGTAGAGATATTAAACATCCATTTTATTTGTTATTAGCTCTAAACTCTCATATTTCAAGTTTGTATTTTAACTGGCTCGCAAAGAAAATTTACAGAGTCTGTTAATACAGTGTCCAAAAAAAATACACAAGTTATTCCACGATTATAAACGTTGTTTTTTTTGTTTTGTTTTTTTTCAATTGTCATTCTTATAGATCTTTCTTTAATGCAATAAAATAATCAGTCACATTGATTTTCCAAACCATTTAGTCTCCTGTTACAACCACTAACCGCATTGATTCATTTATCCGTCAGTGAGTCTGACGATTTAAATTAATTTGCGTGCCATCGGGGCGAATAAAAAGCCACTTTTCCTGCTACTGTATTCAGTTTTCAGATTTCTCTCTTACTTTCTTTTAGCTGTCATTTTCAGTGCACTCTCTCTTGATGTAACATCACAGAGACAAAGCTATTCTATTCCCTGTCCTGCAATCGAGATCTCGTACAATTACACTTGAGAGATCGTGCAGAGGCACAATCTTTATCCTCAAGGGCCTGCTTGTGCTGTTGTTTCTTTCGTACATCCGCATAGATTCCTATCACAGATGCCCACATCGATGACTCGCAAGAACCAACAATGACTTTAAACATCAAACAGAAACTGATGCACAAAACCAATACAGGACGTGTTTACGAGATCAGAAGGAAATGATTACTGTCTAGTCCTTTTCTTTCCAAGCGCGCTCGTTCCAAACATGAAACCCGAGCAAAACGAGGACAAGGAACATGTTCATTGCGCTCTCCAGCCGAAAAAGAACTCCAGTTCGCTTTTTGGTTTGATTAATCTGCAAATGATGAGGTGAAAACAAGGCAACAGAATTGCTCTCTCTTCTCATCCAGTGATAGCAAGTATTCACTGGAAGATATGAACCTTTTCCTTGGCAATATAGCTCTGACGAGGATCATGTTCCAAGGACGGTTTTGGATATTATTCCTGCTCATTTTTAGCTTGGCGTGTCAGAGAATTCTCCAAAAAGACTAGTGTAATGGAGATTTGAGCTCCACTGTAAATATGTATTTTCTTATTTTGCAGTTTTTTTTTGTTTTTTTTTACGGCAGTTAGCCACTGAAGCTACTAGCAAGTGGTAACACTAGATCGTAGATGTAGAACTTTGGTTCAATTAAGAAATTAATGTGACAATTTATTTCAGATTTCCTGGTGGCCATCTAGTGGAGGGTCATGTTCTGTACTGCTCTTGTCAGGTACTTATTGTTATTTCTTGTGTTTTGTTTTCGTATTTAAAGAGTCGGCAGTTAGCCACCAAAGCTACCGGTAAGTGGTAACACTAGATCGATTGATACATTTTGTTTAAGGTTTAAATATAAATATGTTTATTTCCGATTCCCTTGTGTCCGCTTTGTGGGGAGATATCTTCTGTACTGCTCTTGTCAGGTACTTAATATTGTTTCTATTGTTTTGTATTTGTATTCAGATAAAAGAATATAAAGACAAGAAAAGAGTTACACAATACAGGGTAAAAATGCTGCATTAGTGTCAAGAGTTAGTAGATTACAGAAGCAGAGAAGTACAACTATTGGTTAAATCCACACCAACTGATGCTCAGTGGTAGTTAAATCTAACAATATCACAAACATCATTGTCCAATCCTAAGAGGTATAATTTCTTTAATTCTACTTTTCTTCCATTGTTAAAAGGATTGGGTCCAGAGAATGACAGAAAAAAGACAGAGTGCAATATAACTGCATTGGCAATGCCCAATGATTTCATCCCAGAACTGTTGTTATTGTAGATGAGCTTGTGCTAGGGATGCCATTAATCTCATTTATGCCTGGTCACTCAACGCTCATGTTTCTTCCGAAAGGACATAATACAGCAATATTTGTTCCCCAATGTTCCCAAGTAGAGGCAGTGACAAATTATTAAATTGATTAAACGGTCGTTAGATAATGTTTCCACCTTGCCGACTCTGGCAATGCCAATGCGTGGCCATGAATCAGCACTGAAATAGACATATATCACTGCGTTTGTTCGACAGGTTTATTCAGGAGGGTGGCATTGGAGCGGAATTTAAATCTCCATTGACACTTTGACAAAAGACTCTGTCATTGTAAACATTGCGACAACATTTAAAACTTGTTAAATGTTGATGAAATTATGTCCCGTCACAACGGCGAGGCTGTTGACTTGGACTTTTCCCCTTGTTTCAGAACAATTCATTATCCAGTTAGAAGTAGCGGACTTCAATAGCACTGAGTGCCTGTGAAGGACAAGAACAGAAATCGGTATCAGAGCCGCAGCTCGGGTGGCTAAAATTGGACAAAAAGTTAAAGGGAAACTAATGTAAAATCATTAACTAATGCTTTAAATGTTGAATCTTCCTCTCCAAGATGCAGTAAGTCCCTCATCATAAACATGTTTTGAAGCTATCACTTTATAAAGTTCTCCACCGTCTAAAATCTGGGCGAACGAGAGGTTACGAGAGCATCATGATGTAATCCATTATGATATAATGACGCCTTCACTCCTCCTCCAGCCAGCTTTAATCAGGCCATGCTTTGTTTATAAAACAAGTCACTTGGAGGTGGAGACTTACGTACTTGACGACGCGTGGTGACAAACCGTGACACTTGACAAATCATAGCAGAATAAATTAATATGTATTCAATTGAACATCTACAGCAAGTGAAGCCCATATTAGAGGTGTCACCCATTCCCAACACCTTGTATAGTGATATGACTCATATCTTCAGGTTGGCAACACACTTCGGATCCCAAGGTTGTTAATGGCAAGTTGTGACTTAAAATCAGCAAAACAAAGCACATTTTGGCAGACTGCTGTAACTTTATTATATATATATATATTCAATTAAAGACCCACAGCATTGTTAACCAAAAGATATTTGATTGGTCTTTACACGGGGGACAGTCAGTACTTTTTGTTCAGAAGTCTAGGTCAAATGAAGCCAGATTAAAATAGAACAAAAAAAACCTGTCAAATTCAATAAATATTGTCGAACTAAAACATAGTCAACTCAAACTTTCCTTTGTAACATAGCACCAACACTTTTCAACATCTACTACTATTACAAGCAATAATAATAATAATACTGAAGTAATCCTAATTGTTTCTAAACCATTGGTCAAAAGTTGTTTGTTCGTTATTCTTGTTTCTGCCACATCTATTTTGGGGAAAGTGTGCTGTGTTGTCATAGTTAGGCACAGCTTTAAAATAAATTAATACTATCTTATTGTCTAGAGTTGAGTGTGTTAGTTGAACCCGGGTGAACGAACCCTTTAACCAAGACTCGAGAACTTCTCTTATTTTATCTAATGAATACAAATAAACAAAACAAAATGGGGTGATCGGGTTCAAGCTTTATTACACAGTTATGAAATCACTTTGTTGTTATAAAATAAAGTATTTAATAGTATTTCATATTAAATGAATACCTCCCAAAGAACTCTTTTCAAGTCTTCGCCATAAACCAGGAAAATATCCAAAACCTTGTCAAGCTTCAATAAACCCCTTGCGAAAAGTCTTTTTTACCTTTCCCTTTTTCACATTGGCCAAAGATGTAATGTTTTATGAACTGTACAAGTTCTGAAATCATTTAAACTCTCTATATAATGTGATAAGAGTTGAAAATATGTTACCTATTGCGTTTTGAAGACAGCATTTGAACCATAGGTGAGTTACAAGATCTACTTAACAGATGACTGATGGAAAAGGGGAGAGATGAAGGAACAGAGCGAAACAATAGAGTGACCCTTAGAGTATATCGACCTCATTGTTCCCCATGTGTGCAAATAAGAACTTGAACCTGTCCCTCCAATGGACGTGAATTTAAATAACCAGATCCCATATGAGTCTCGCGGAACGGTCTGTTTTCAACGTTAGGAAGTTAAATGTTTCCAGGAAAAATCATTGCCTTCGCGAGAACACAATATGTTTCGCCGGTGTTGAATTCCACAGGAGGAATCTGCGATCTGCATGTCTTGTTAGTTTGAAAAAAATACCATTGGATTCCATTCGTCCCAAAATGAGACCTTCTCATGTCGAGTTACCCTATCAACAGGAGTCGAAAGTACAATTATCAATGATGGCAACGACTACGTTTGAATTTGGATAACACTTTTACAGGAAGGGTTGACCTATAGAGTGAAATAATAAATAGGGATTTAAAGAGATAGCATATTTCAACAACATGCTGTCGCTTTGAGAGGGGATTAAAAAGGATTGAGCCTAATGCACTTCTACGTTACTGAGGCTTTGTGTGTGCGTGCGATTGTGTATACTTGTGTGTGTGCATCCCCCTTAATGTTTTTGCGCAATCAGTCCCTGCTTTGCAATGGCACCAGATCAATGCTCCCAGCATGCTTAGGTGAAATCAATGGCGTCTTGTTCTGTCTTCAGAAAGCATTACTTTAATGAGAGCTGCAAACTTCTGCATCCTTCCAGGGAGAAATCTAATTAAGTGGCCCGATCTCTCAAATTAATTAACTGGTAAATCTGCGAAAGAAGTTGAATTGAAAGTGTTTTAGGGGGAATAAATAAGGAATAAATCGTACCTTGTAGCGAAAAGTGAAAGTGAAATGACTGAAATAAACACTCAGGCAATGATGCTAGAATAATATCAAGAGTGGGAAAAACTGTTTAAAAAATGTAATTCCTTCTGCAGAGGAGGATGTCCGTCCATCTCACTTTTAGTAAGATCAAGTTGTGTTTCATCATCTTTAGGGCTCAGTATGATGGCAGATTGAAATGTCCAAAGCTAAAATTATAAAGCCAAGAGGGTTAATAAAGTCCATCTGATCTAATGTCATCTAAGGGTTAATTTATATTAAGTCCACTTGTGTCAAACTCATGGACCAAATCTGTCCCACCAAGTCATTTTAGGTGAACCACCGAAAGGTTGACTCTTATCAAAGTAGATTCATGTTCATGTTAATATCAGGACCTAGAAAGATTCTAAGGTGTAAGATAAATAACTCAGATTATTGATGTCAAAATGAGAATAATGCTTCTGGAAGATTCATCACTAATAAATCCAAGAAGTCTTTGAATGCTATCCAAAGGATACATTGCAATAATGATCTGTGCTGTTTAAATGCATCTCAAGTGTTGCTAAGCTCGAACTTGTTGATACGCTGCGAGTGAATGCGATACCGACAGAATGTTGAGATACAGAGTAAATATTGTATAGACTAATTCATGTCATTCATGGTGTTTTTTTTTTTTAATTTGTTATAAAGTTTTATCAAGCAAATAGTTTGGCTTGAGTTTTGGCAAATTATTTGAATGGGATTTTAAAATCTCGAGTCGTACAAAGTGACAAAAAAGATGCAGTTTGCAAAAATAAAACTCGGGAAAATGATGAGTAAGTTATGAAAAACTTACATGTTTTGTATCTTGAGAAGATATGCTAAAGCTTATGTCATCTGCAAAGATATTTAGTTGTATCGTGAACCAAAGTGACATCTACTATAAACTAGTGATGTGCTGAATAAGCTTCATGAAACAGTGTCATGTTGTTTAGAGGTCAGTAGGTGGCGCCATCAGTTTAAAAATGTTGTAATGTTTCATTAGAACAGTTCAAAACATCAGACCATCACTTCTGTAAACAGTTTTTTTCAATATGTGGATCTTGATTTGGTTGAAATTGCATCATGATGCTTGATTCCACAAAGGAAAGTTCAATATTTATAATCTGGGACATTGTAGTGAGATCGTATTTGCCTTTAACCTACGATGTCCAACTCTTGCTTATACTTGAGTCTTTTTCAAGATTAAACAGTGTTCAGCGGGTAATAATCAACATTTTTTAATAATTTAATTTAATAATTACAACACAAATTAAATAATTCATTAAATGTATCGTGGACCCATAAAGGCTCTAGCTTTTTATCTATCTATCCTATTTCAAAACGAACTTGTTTTTTCTTGTTTTGTTCGTCAAGGTTCACAGGTGAAACGAGAAAAATCATGAGTAGACACAGATCCAGTATTTGCTCCTCTTTGACCTGGCAGCCAGAACTCGGCAGATGTCAAAATGTTTTTACTTTTTTTTAAATCTTGACACATTGAGAACATTTTCATCAACTCTTCCAGTAACAGATGTGTGTCAAACCCCGTCATGTCAATATGAACCCAAAGGGCTTCTCCGACCACTCCCTGTCAACTTAACGGTTTAACAATGTGATTCAAACCAATAACCTCTCAGCTATTTCAAGGTTCTGCCAAGTATTGTCTTGTACAACTTCATTACCCCTAAAGCGACCGCGAAAAGGTGAAAAGCTCTGAGCTTGGCTTTTTTAAAAAGCTTTTGAAATTGCAAATGCAAACAAAATCTTGCAAATATGTTACAGTGACATTCACTCCAATTGTTTAAAGTCTCCCTGGCATGATGTTGGATCTGTGCATAAATATTTGAATTTAATTTAAACACCAATTATGGAGTTTATATTGGCTTTATATTCAGAAATAACAATAATAAGATTATCTTCTGTATCGCTTACGACGATCGTGACGAAATTGCCTCACAATAAAAAAAAAATACTTTCATCTTTTGAGAAAGAAAAGGTCTTTACGCTCACAGGAGGTATTGAAACACTCTGCTGTCAAACAATCAGTCTTTGCTGAAATTTAAACTGTTTTTTCAAAAATGGAGATAAATGAATCAGCCAATCTTCTGTATGCTGTGTCATACAGGTGCATCTCAGATTTAACATAAATGACTTTGGATGTTATAAGATCCACTTTCTACAGCTTGTTACAGACATTTTAAGTGTCTCAAGGTAAACTTTCAAACCATGTTGATTTCTTAACCATTAGACTCTGGTTGTTTCCCAAACTTCTGCACTTACACTTTCATTTTGAGTGCACAAGTGAGTCCTGTTGAGCAGTGTGCAAAAATCTAGTGTGCAATGAGCACTCAATTGGGGAACTCCAATGGCCAGAAAATCGATGGATAATTTCCACCCTTAACAGCCGCCATCTTAATGACGTAGATGGCGCTAACAGAAGCTACGTCACTGACGAAGCTTCTTCGGAGCAGATACCAGCGTAAATGTCTCAAGAAAACACTTATTTTACCACAAAACAACATGACAACAGTAGTTACAAAATGAAACACAACTTATTAACTTGTTTGAATTGGCGAAAAGTGCTTTCAAGTGTCGACGATAAGGTTCCAAGGACAGTAATCAGCGTTAAAAAGTAGTAGAAGAAGAAGCTGTCAAGTCATTTCCGGTAAGTGTGTAGCCGCAGTGTTTGATTTGAGACAGTACTACCCTGTTGAAATTTGAAGCGAGTGCACTGTCTTACAGTGTACATAGAGAAGTGCGTGATTTGAGACACAGCAATTTTGTCGTGGGTAGGCAAACTCAAGGGCCGCAGTGGGTGAAGGTTGTTTGTTACAACTGATCGAGCATGCACAGTTTAACCAATGAGGTTTCAGCTAAAGCAACACACACCAACTTGACCATAGACACAGTGTGTATACAGGGCGGCCATCTTGGTACAGATCCACTTGCTACCAGTGCATTACGTCAATAGAGGAATGCTGTGTTTACAGTATAAAAGTGATTATAAATTGCTAATTTGTCAAGCTTTTTTCACTGGGTTTGTTTTTCAAACCTCAGACCAGATAGAGAGACATTATTAGAAGGAAGTATTTTATACTTTAAAATCTATAAAAAAAAAACATTTTGAATATGATGAATTTGATAGCTGATAGATGAACAAATACAGACCAAACCGTTTGAAAATCGGTCCAGAATTCAGCGAAAAATTGTATTTTAAGATCGAGAAATACCTCTTTCCCTGTAGTTCTTAATGCGCAGCTGCCTCTGATGGAACTGTACCAAGATGGCGTTGCTTTATACACATCCGTCTACATTCGATGCGGCGTCTATGTATATATGTCTTGACATGAACTTGACAATCCACTGACAATCCTGAGACACTTCTGATCTGACAAAAGGTATATTTCCATTTGCCATCATCGTTTCTCTTCTGAAATGTTATGTCGATTGAAAAGCGAGCAAACTTCCAAAAGATTATTGTAGTCTTACCTTCGTAACGGCGGGGTATCCGGCCGCCACCTCGCCGGAGCAATAGGGCTTCTCTTCGTGCGACACTTCAACGGTGGAGGCCCACTGATCCAGGAAGCCACTGGGAGTGTAGAGACCGCAGTCCCTCACGCCCGTTTCCCTCTCAAAGTCCTCACAAACACCGTCGCCGTCATAGTAGTAGCAAATGCTGGGCTCCTCTGGAAGAACATCAGGGAAACCAAATATTAGCACTGGTGTTTCTTAAGCATTTATTTTTTATTAGGTGAGGATTTATGCACTTCATAATTTCATCTCTAATGTCCATGGGTTCTAATCCTTGGGTATACTGGGCTGAATCCTATCTATATTATTTGGCAACCTCAAATGGGAAAAGAGGACTGTGTAAGGAGGGATGAAATAAAAGCTGTAGGGGAAAGGAGGAATAATTTCATGTGTATGTGCAGGATTTAAAGACAGGAAGCGAAAAACTTGGCAAAGAACGATAACATGAGAGCGAGAAAGAAAAAAAAAAAAGAGGACGTATGTTCGGCAGGAACCAGACAAAGTCAAGAGGTAAAGAAAGATACAGGAATAATTTTTCCAGACATCCCACCCGGAGTTAAGGCTTGGAACTGGAAGCTTATGGGCTGAAGGAGAAGGGGAACGGAGGAGGGAGGTTGCCTGGGCCTCATTGCTCTCAGCTTCTCAGCTAAAGCACTGTCAGCCGGTGGGGTTCCAGTTAGGGGGGAAAGGCGGCATTCTGTGCCAAGTTGGCCAGGGCCTCCTCCTCAAAATTCCAGCCCTCCCCAGCACAGCCAAAAAACTAAAGTCAGTTCTGTGCTCTGGCAGTGGTGAAACGAGGGGCTACTGATGGGGGCATACAGAATACACTCCTGTCACTCACTCAGCGGGGTCGGAGGCAGGGGAAGAGAGGAGAGGGGGGGGGGTTGATATAAAAGGAAGCTCACACTCTTGACTTAAGGGAGCTGGAAGGGGTCATGGGTGAAGTGAGAGGAAAAGCATGGAATTTGATTATGCTGATTGAAATTTGGGTTATTAGATAACGGAAAAAAAGTGGGAAGGTGACTGAGTGCAAGAGCAGTAGTAGAGCGAAGGATGAAAAGAACAGGAAGAGAGGAGGAAAATAGATTCCAGAACATGCTTCTGTATGAGGAAAACAACTCTCACATACCTACTATTAAATATCAGAAGTTGAAGATAAAAGTGGACAAGAAGAAGAAGAAGATGTCTGACTAAACACAGCTTATGTTTTTGTGATTTGGCCAAATGAACAATGTTGCTCTTTTGGTAGTTGAGTGGATTTGTTGCTTCAGTTCTATGGTCGAACAAGTTCTCAAATCACTGTCAAATTATCTTTGGGCAACATCTGTTTTTTGCGTGGTTAAAATGTTTTTGACTGAAAAAAAACAGCTTTAACTTTTGTCTTTTTCTTTATTCGTAACATATTTTTAATCATTTATTGTTTTCTATTGATCTCTGTGAATATAACACTTCGTTCCTGACCTTACTTTAAAGCCTCTTTATCTTTTCTTTTTTTTAACTCAATGTACAATTATAAAACATTGGCAATCATTTACTATCCCTCCAAAAATTGTATTAAGCTTAAAGCTTTGAGGAATCCTTTATGGAATTTCTTATTTTTATTTAAAATCTACATGTATAAGGGACACCTAAGTCAGCGTGGTGCTCTCATGGGATGCTACAGAGATCTTCTCAGAATGATCACCATCAACTGCCCTTGTCTGTTCTAAGAAGATTTTTTTCGTTTTTGGTCCATGTTCTTCCACTGAGGCCATAAAGGCTGAAACTATGTTGTATACGATTCCCTTTTTATTATTATCAATAGCGTGACTATGCTAATTGTCTTCATCTCATTCCAAGGATGGTTTAAACTTAACAAGAGCTCTGTAGCTGAAATACTAGTCAAGTTACAGCCTTTTGAAATTTGCCTGTAACGTTTTTGTCCTTCTTTTTTTCCGAATCTGACGTGATCTGCTGAATATTACGCTATCACCTTCTTAAGTCAATGCAAGCATATTAAAGAGAAAATAAAATGAAAAATGTAGAAATAAATTACAAGGCCTTTATATTTTTTCATTTAAAATATTTTCTTTCTCTTCAAATCCCTGGGCTATGTTTTCTACTTCAGCTAGTTGTGTATATATTTGAAGTTGTGTTTGTAACTTACTCTTTGTTGCCTACTGAGTTACTGGACCGATTTCATTATTATTAAAAAATAATTTATTATTTAGGTATTGTTTTTAGGTTTGAAGGCTATCCTGAAGTAAGTGGAGGCGATAACCCCGAAATCTGTGACAGAAATGTAGCAGCAAGAGCGAAACAGAAGCTTCATAGCAGAGTCCCCAAGCATTTGTCCAGTGCCCAGTACGGTACATACAATTGCGGTTGCATTTATTATTACTTCCCGAAAAGTGTTTTGTTTTGAAAGAAAGACCAGATTTTCTCAAAAGTAACTTTAGCCTGTGACTTTTGGCATGTCCACTCACAAAATATCTTTGTTTATTCACAAATTAAGGCCTGTAAACTAGTGTAAATGAGAGAAACACAAACTCTATATGGGATCATCTTGTTTTAGTAGTGCCAGCCCAGACTTTCTGCTGATTCAGCAATGTATTTGTATTCACTTAACATTTTGGGGGTTTTATGACGGTCATGCTACTCTTTTTTTTAATCTCAAGGTAGGTCCATGAAAATGATGCCAAAATTAAACAAGTCCATGGTGAAAATAAGGTCAAAATAGTAGTGAGACATGCAATAATATTTTGTCGAGAGTTGAAAATACAGAGGTTTTTATTGGAAGTGACGATTCGGAGTATCTCTGAAGGGAAGCACATGTGGAGAGGTTTAGAGAAAAAGTAAGGGAGGGCAAATGTTTTGGCCATGTGGAGAGAAGAGGCGGTAGACATGTTGAACCAAGAATGTTAGAGACGGTGGTGACAGGTAAGATAAAGAGGAAGACAATGAGGTCCAAGGCTGAGGAAAACTAGATTTACTGGATCAAAAAATCAAAGCGATGGAAAGAAACCATTTTATAAATCATATTATATCATAACAACAAACGTTTTTAGTAGCTTTAAGCACTATCAAGTTCCTCGGACTGTCATTAAAACTCAGGAGACAAGCTGAAAAAAAACACTGCAAAAAAAAAAGGTGATGCGGAAATTTCCTTCATGTACTAACGTTAACCCGAATGTACTCCCGATGACAGACAGGGAGTCTTGCACACATTTAGACACACAGACTTAATATTCTATCATTATAGTGTCTGATTTCTGTGCGAGACTAAATCCATGTTAGACAGTGAGGAATACACAGCAATACATCACACACACACACACACACTCTTTCTGAGCACTGCAGTTGGTGGAAAAACAAGGCAGCCAACGTAGTCGTCCAGCAATCTGACAGGGATTAAGTGGCCACTTCACAGCCGCTCACACATGTGTGTACATGCTCCGAACATGAGATACACACCATCCCAACAGGGAAAGTAGAATAATTGTCCGACAGCAGAAGAGAAACACAGGAAGCCATCAATCTATACATTAAACAAAACAGTGTGTGAGATGCCAGTCAGTCATGTATGCAAAATTAAGATGACTCACTCTTCAAAAGCATAATGGTTTCCAGATTTTTAAGAAGGGTCAAAACCATTACAATATCTCATGGAATCCCTCATTCTTTGGATGAAAGAAATAGCGATTGTGTAAAGTGTAATAAAGTTGCATTGTTTTGCAACAAGTGGATTTATCGAAGTTTAGGAGAGAAATTTATATGGATTTCCATTTTCTTTTTCCATCTTTTGCTTCCATTTTCTCCAGCGTTGGGTCCAAACAACATTGCGATCTTATGCCCGGTAGTTCAGAAGCTCTTTGCAAACATCTCCCGATACATTTGTTTCTGTCAAACTCTATCACTTTGTCAAGGCATTTTACCAGGAAGTTGTTAAACGTGGCGGTTGTTTTCACGCATGGTTACCATCCTTGTTGCAGTGCTGGACGAAGGAAATGTCAATGTTTTTTGGGGCCATGGTTCCTAACAATTGTAAGTTTGCAAATTCAAGGGTCATTACTCGCTGGTAATGGGGTGTAAATCTTAGTCTTTGACCACAAGAAAACACTTTCCTGATCCAACTTTTTCCCTGCCTGTCAATGCTATCTATACAAGGAAAATGGTCCGATGTCTCTTGTGGATGCGGGCGACTCACCGATGCAGTTGAAGAAGGGTTCTTTCTTGCACTGACAGGAGCAGCCGTCTCCGTTCAACGTGTTCATATCGTCACACTCCTCACCTTTGGAGCTAAGAACGCAGTAGGAGGTTAAATCAATCATCATCAATTTCCAAAGACATTACCTTTGGATCCGGCCATCTCCACAGAAGGGTCCCCCGAGTTTGTGGACCAGAGAAGGGGAGGGTTCACTCTCACTCCGGGTGGACAAGGTTTGGACTTGATAGGTGTATGCGACGTGTGGCACTACATCCCTAAAAGAAAGCACAGTAGCAGCAAATATTTAGGCATGACGGGAAAAGCGTGAAGTCGTAACGCATACTGTAACATCAGTCTTCAGACAACCATTCATACAGGCCGTGGTAGACAAACGTCCAAATACTAAAGGGGAGAAAAGAGAGAACGGCTTCTTAGAATCCACCAGGGATTGAAACGCCTACGTGCTTTTTGGGGGAACTTGTAGCTGTTGTTTTTTTTTGTTTCCATATCAGTGATTCAAGGAACCATCATGATGAACACACAATGGACAGGAGAGGTTTGGGGACTACTCACTTTGCCGGTGTATGTCGCCATGATGGTTTCTCGAGTCATCATGATAATGAAGTCTTAAAAAAAAGTCTGGAAAGAAAAAAAAAACATAAATGAGAAAAACCAAAGACCATAAGCAAAAAAAAAAAAAAAAAAAAAAGGAAAGGAAATCAAAAGGTGAGAATGAGAAACCAAAACCAAAGGAAAGAAAAAGTAAAAGTACACATGAGGGTGCTGGCATGATACTTGTCTTTAATGCTACAAATATCTTCAACCGTGACGACCAAAGCATCTTAAGTGTCACACAACCCCGGAGACAATGACTGTAGTGTAACTGATATCAAATCAGCACTCTCATTTGCAACTCTTGTCTGTG
Organism: Callionymus lyra; assembly: GCF_982586985.1. Classification (NCBI taxonomy): domain Eukaryota; kingdom Metazoa; phylum Chordata; class Actinopteri; order Syngnathiformes; family Callionymidae; genus Callionymus; species Callionymus lyra. The sequence continues at coordinate 10,141,476 of NC_141822.1, forward strand.
CTTCTCTTTCCACTTGCTTGTCAATTTTGGTTTTCATTTACAGCTTTGATTTGTCACTTGCGGTCATGGTTTGTCGTTTATGTTTTTTCCTTTTGCTAAACTGCTGGGTGTGTGTCGGTCGGTCACTATTTCAACGCAACAATTGAATAAGAACCTCATGACAATTTTCTTCCATTAAAGGGGTCAGCGATAAATACCGGTAGACGATGTATTCAATATATAATGCTATCCTTTTACATGATTGCTTTGTACAATCACGGCTGTGTTGTTTGAATGGATAGAAACCTGCTGACTACAGATCATTTCACATGGACCATCAAGTGTTTTAGAAAGGCCTTTGCAACCGTGGAAATATGTTGTGTTTGTGTATGTTTTCCATTACATATTTGGTAACATATACAGTATTGCTGAAGGATGATGCATGTCTATCCGCTTAAAAATGTTAATTGACGCCATCGAGATAAACTGGACCATCAAGAAGTAGGAAAAGCTGCCACAGGAATGACGATATAAACAGAATGAATCATTTTCTACCGCTTATAGCTTCTTATACCATCGATAAATACTATGAGTGCTCCATCAAAAAACTCAAATTAATACATTTTAAACAATTAAATACACAATTTCTGTAATGTCAACTTTTCCAGTTAGACATTAAAGTAAATATGAGTGCCGAGATAACCAAAACCCGCTTCAAAAACCAAAAATCTTCATTCTACTTCCTTTTTTGTGTCCATTTCAGGGCAAGAAAAGAAAAATGAGCGTTTCAACGACAATTTAATGAAAATGTATGATATATTAAAAGGAAGATTCCTGGAAATGTTATATCCAGTTGTATTGCCAACCTCTACTGCAATTAAGACCAATGCTGTGTCTAAAATCGCGCACTTATCTAAGTGCACTGCTTTACAGTAAGACAGTGCACTTACTTTCGTACATTTCGACAGGGTAGTACTGTCTCAAATCAAACACTGCTACACACTTACAGCTTCTTCTTCTACAATTTTTTAACACAGATTGCAACCAGTTGTTGAAACACTATCGCCGACACTTGACAGCACTTTTCACCAATAGAAACAAGTTATTCAGTTGTGTTTCATTTTGTTGTTATTGTTTTTGTGTTGTTTTGTGGTAAAATGAGTGTTTTCCCGAAACATTTACATCGATATCTGCTCAGAATTAGTGACGTATCTCTAAGATGGCAACCGTTGATGGTCAATTTTCAATTTTCTTGCCGTCTGAGCTTGCATAGCGCACTACATTTTCGCACACTGCTCAGTGTGAACGCACTTGTGTTCTCAAAATATTAAGTGTGCGATTTGGAAAACACTTTTCCTACTTGATTGTGCTAATTATGTTCCTGTTGATGATGTCCCGTCAAGTTCATTTTAATTTCAATTTGAACCCTATTAAAGAAATTCCAATTTACAAATGAAATAAAAATGTTTTTTAATAATGATATTGAGTTAAAATTTAACTAGTAATATGGATGGATTGGAACTACTTGAGTTTCTTTTCCTGTCAATAGTAGACACAATATTTTTTTCAGTGTCAAAGTGTCAAATAGCAAACATTCCACTTTCAAAAATCAAATCATTTTTACTACAATATATTTCCATATATCAATTCTTCTGTCTATGTTTGTCCCAAATTTAGTTGACAAACTTGCAGATATAGTGGTTGGTTTGACAGCAGTAGTGAGAGACAGCTGCAGGAAGGAATGCTGCTCATTCTCTTCACTCATATCTTGAGGCCATGTTTGGTTCACAAAAACATGAAGGAATCAAAAGTTGTCTACGATAATGTGTTGACGACTACGATACTTATCCTAATGTGTCCTGGCAAAGCAAATCTGTAACGAGGTGTCAGAAACAGCAACCATCTGCTTTAGATAAACTCATATTTACTTAAATTAGTAACAATATCAGGAACTCTGGCGCTTATTATCTAAGTAGTCACACTGCACAACAACTTTCAATTTACTTAGAAAGTCACTAAAGCGAGAGATGTGAGTACTGCAGTAAACAATGAAAGTTAAGATTATTGGTGAAATTTGGAAAGCAGTTTTTCTTTAAACTTTCATAGTTAACTTAATTTACCATTGGCTTTCATCCTATTGCGAGCACAAAGACCACAAGATACTCATTCAGTCTCTTACCTACCTGACGCCAACATTTGTTTTGTTATTATTTCTAAAGTGTCCCCAAAACAGGCCCGGGACAAAAACAACGCTTACATTGATTTGGTTTTGTGAGGAGAATATTTGAAATTAACCCTTTTCTTTTTTATCCGTCAACAGAATTTTATCATTTATGTCAGAGGAAATTAGAATTTAAAAATACGCTCCTATCAAAATGACATTATTCAATTGCTTGAACAAAAATATTGGCTAAAATCACTGATCATGAATCTCTAACTCTTTTCTTTGTCTTAACCCTTGTGTTATCTCAGGGTCAAGGTGACCCAGAGGACCAAAAACAAATGTGTCTGAGGTATCCCTTGGTCAGGCCTAAGGGGAACGACCTCCCTGGCTCCCAGGAATACATTTGCAGTGCAGTTCTTGAACCGGAGGCAACAACACAAGGGATAACTCCAACACATTTGTTTTAGGGCTTCTGGCTCACCTTGACCGAGGGACAACGCGATGGTTAAATAAATCATTGACCCTATGATTATTCCATTTTTTTCTCATTTTAAGTGTTGCAAACTAATATGGCATTATTAACGTCTGGTTTTTAAATCTGTTTGAAAACTCTTGATGCAAAAGATACAAAGGAAAGAACAAAGATATATAAAACGTCTCAGCAAAGAAAGACTTTTTTTGGACAATTAAACCAGCTCTACAACGGCAGGCTGATCTAAAACACGGTGACACGATGCACAGCACAGAGATACACACTTGTATAACATTTGCTTCCAGAACTTATTTCCTCTCCAAACTCCTTACCAACATTTCAGGCCTAATAAAAAAAAAGCAGAAAACCAAACAAGCATATACTTTGCTGAACAGGATATAGCGTTCTCTGCACCATACTGTACTAATTACCTAGATGCGGTTTAGTTCATGAATCACTACCTGTGTTGACCTCATTCTAAGCCTCCCATCCTGTCAACGTTCCTGCGTGCCTTGAGTAGATCTCATCTGCTTCGCCACACATGTCGGCTCTGTGGCTCATTTATGGTTCCACTTACAGTTCTGCGTCTAGTCAAATTAAAAAAGACCTGATGGTCGTTCAAACCCTTGTAGTGAATCTTTTCCTCCCCCTCTTTTTAACAATGTTTCTATAGTGATTATTCTAAAGATAAATATATATTTCTAGACAAAATACATATTTCTGTTGATAATTTGGTCAGAAAATGTGCGTCCAAGGTGCCAAATATAGCCTGCCAAGTCATTTAAAGCTCAACCACAAGACGTTGATATAGTTGACTAAAAATCATATGCAATACTGATTTAGAAACAGCAATATGTCAATCTGAAACACTTACGGATCAGTGTTGAAGCTCTGCCATTAAACGGGTTTCCTTACGAGGACAATTAGCGCTAAGATCCCACCGGATTAACGCAAAAGAAAGGGAATTTGGTAGACAAAGAACTCAAGAAGGAGAAGAAAAGCGAAAGGTTCAACGAACAGTGAAGGGGAAAAAAACAAAGAAGAAGAAGGAAATACAAACCACTTATGCTAGCTATGACCTCCAGGATTCCAAAGGTCAAGTCATTTCACTTTCTGTTTGGAGTCATATCCTGTAACTAGCATTATAGACATTTTAATAAGGTAGATATTTGGGTTACAGGTTACTCTGGATTGTGGCCCCTGTTGTGTAAGACATCAGAAACGATGTTATCTACACTATGGCAGAGTTTCTGTACCGTTGACCATTTTTAGTGGTGCCTAAAATCGTTCCCCCTCAGTTTACAGGTCAGTCCAGCTTTTGACATCATTTTAATTTCCATTCTTAAAGTCAATTTGGACATAAAAACTCCTCCTGTGCACGTAACTTAGCATGAAAACAGACATTGGCCATGTGTAGTACAGCATGGAAATAAAAGACAACTTTAATTAAAGACAAATTAAAGGGCAAAAGGAAGAGCAACAGAACAAGGGCTGACTGCTGATTGGTCAAGCATCAGGGTTTGTCACCGCTCATCATGAAACCCGGAAGTCTCCACCTCCAAGGGACTCATTGTATAAACAAAGTGGGTGTGATTACATCTGGCTGCAGGAGGAATGAAGCCATTTTTACGTCATAACTCACACTGCTCTCGTAACCTCTTGTTCGCTCAGATTTCAGTCTGGGGTAGAACTTTATAAAGTGATAGGTTCAAAACTTGGTCATGATGATGGACTTACTGCATCTTGGAGAGGAAGATTCAACATTTGAAACATGTGAGTGAGTCAGGAGAGTTTAGTTCTGGCATCAGTTGCTCTTTAATTAGTCACTAGTTGCTATTTTGGGATAAAAATAACTAAATACATGACCTAAAAACTATTCAAACCCTTTATTAATGCTAACATTTCCCATATGAATCCTTCAGAATATTGCAATGTTGCTGTTCTAGTCTAATGAAAATCAAATCAAAAGCATGCGTGCATGTTTAACCTTGTCACGTCACCTAAAGTAATCAATATCTTATCAATATTGTCTTTAAAATGTGACGAATGTGCCGCTCAGATGTGTTTATGCGGCACCATGTGATTGTAGTAGGAAGCATGTGTGTCCGCTGGCGTTCATCTGTGAGTGGCGTCACTGAAGTGTGTACATTTTCTGAGTGTTTCCCATCTGTCGTGCTTTGTTTTTTTGGGCTGACATAGTCCAGATGAGATGGGGAAAGCAGATTAATCAAAAGAAGAAAAAAAAATGAAAGAAAGGGGAATGAAAGGGGGAGGAAACAACAAATCGACTGGCTATCCTTCCAGAGTCAGCTGACGTTCATGTGAGGTTTGGCTTTGTTTATTTTTACACCTACAATATGTCAAACAGCCCGGCTCTTTAGGAATGGATCTGGAACCGGTCTTCCGCTGCTCCATCGAGCACAATATTCCTCCTTCAAACTGTCAACAATTGGAAAGCGAAGAGATTTTGTTTGTTTATTAACAAGACAAAGTCATAAATATCAACTGGCCCTTGAAGCTCTGAGGTGTTTATTGTTAATTTAGTTTGATGTCTTTTTTCCCCGTGTTAGAGCTTTACTAAACACTTCTGCTATCTCTGGGTCAGGGTGACCTGAAGGTCCGAAAACAAATGTGTTTGTGGTATCCTTTGTGTTTTCTCTGGGTCAAGGTTAATGACCTCCCTGGCCTCCCCTCACCTTGACCACACAAGGGATACCACAAACACGTCTGTTTTCAGGCCTACACGTCAGCTTGACCCTGAGATAATAGAATGTTTAGGAAAAGAACACTAAGATGAAAGGCTGATACACTTCAAGTAGGATTACGTAATAGTTGAGGGGCCGGTGGAGCAGCGAAGGTCAAAGGGAAGCTTAACATTACAGTAGTGGGACCTTTCATCACATATGATTTGCAGACTCAGAGAAAAGTGAGTCAGAGATACTGAGTGTCATTGGGAGGGACCGGGATCAAGATTAGAAATGAATAGGTAGAAAGGCATGGAGTAAAATGCAGGCCACACGCATTGTTTTTGGTAGAAAAGAAAGAACTAAGATGAGTGGATCAGCAAAATGAATCTTGTTAATTAGTGTGGAGAAGTTTGAAGAAGGTGGTGAAGAAGAATGGAAGGATGGATCCTCTTGCTTTATGATGAATTCTAAGTTTAGTTGAATATGTAGAGAAGTCTCAAATCAATATGTGTCAATTTTGCTCTTGGAGAATAAAAACTGTAGAAAATAATAATAGTAAGAACTTTAGGATCTATTACATTGTAATTATCCAGGAAACTGTAGCAAGTAAAGACAAGTGGATTGAAATATTTGGGATTCTTTGTTGTTGTTAACCCCATGATTGGGTAAGTAAAAATGTATAATACGCACATAAAAGGGGTTGTTTTTTTTAATACTTTAACCTCACAAAATGTTAATGTGAAAAATTTAATGAAAGCCGAACAATTTTCCAGTCTTGGTAGTTAATAAAGCAAATGATAAGTCCAACATTGTGCTGGGAATTCGTAAATATATATATATATATTTTTTTATATATATCTGGGGTCTGCAGCCCTCCAATATAAGACGCTTCGACACATAACGTATCCAGATACATGGGGTACGAAACGTTTCAAGAACGATACATTTTAAAAACAAATGATTCGGCTCGGTAAGAATTTGATCCGATTCGATTCGGTGCAATTTGATGTAATCCAATGAGTGCAAATTCTCATTTGTCCAGGTCAAATTGAATCAGGTCAACTGGAGTTTTGCCTGTTAAGATGTTTCGCTTCAAATCCAAGTGGCTTCATCAGTTCGGGAGACTAGCAGGCAAGTCCGACCAGCCTGCAGACACAAAGCAAGGCCAGTTGACCTGATTCAGTTGCCTAGAGAGTAATCCCATATAGTTCCTGGTTTAAAGTAGATATTTTACATCATGAATGATCCTAAATCAATCCTTAAAAAGAGTTTACCTTCATAGTGACAAGTTTAATAAAAGACTAGCAAACAAAGTATTTTTGTTGTTTTCGACACGTGAATACAGAACCATGTCACTGTGTTTGTTACTCACATTACACTTCAAGAAATTTGGAACAGCCTCTCTGACAACACTACTTTCACTACTGACACAAATGAAAGCAAAATAACGTACATTTCTACGTGTCATCACCTCAATCGCTGCTTCGAGTCAAACTACCCCGCCCACCCCCTGCTTAACATCAATTCTAATAACTATTCAAGAGATTCAAGAGCAGCTTTATTGGCCAGTACATATTGGTATACATACGTGGAATTTTCCGTGGTTGTAGACGACTCCGGTATTTGTAACAAAAATTAGAAGGTACAATATGTACGAAATAGACAAGAGAAGTAATAATAATACTTATAAACACAGTGCAAAAACGTCACAATAAATGAAGTGTAAATGACATGGTGGGGATTAACTGTGATGAAGCTATTCTTTTTATCAATCCATTTAACCCCAAGTCTAGCTGGAAAACCGCAGGTGAGTGAATGAAAGCCAAAAGTCTTTACTACAACTTCAATATTCCGTCTGAATCTCTGGTCCATATTAGGAGGATCATGCGAGGCTCATTCTTAAATCCAGCAAGCTTTGGTGGAAATGGTGTTAGATGTTGCTTTGTGTAGGTTCAGGAGGGATGAAAAAAAAAAAAAAAACCTTAGGAAAATGAATAATTAAATGAGAGAGAATGAACATTAATGTCGGAATAAAGAAGCCGTGCCAGAACATTTAGAGGTTTTTTTTCTAACACTTACACTTTACGTTCGACTCCAGGGACCAAATGTGGAGTGAAGAGTGTAGTAATGTAGAATAAAGTCCTCATTAAAGTTTGATCCAAGAAGGTTTTGGAATCTGCATTATACACTATTTAACCATATTGTAATAAATATGCAAACACTCATTGTGTGAGACATTTATATACGTGGTGCAGATATTACAAGTAGAAATAAACTGGTGTACTTCAGCTCCACTTTCCTTTAACACGTCAAAGGTCAATTGCACCAAAAACTAATGAAGCACCAAGGAAAAAAAATCATATCCGAAAGAAATCTAATAATTATATCATAATTAGGTGTATTGTTTAATTAAATATATACATTTTATTAGGATTATTATATATTTAAATGCCATTTTATGGTAATGACTCTGATTTTATTGTATTAATCTCTTTTTATTTCATTCGCATTATTTCATTTTCATGTTCTGGAATGCCACCATAACAAATATAAATACAAACTGGCAGTGAAAGTTTTCTGATTCTGGTAGAATTTTAGAATTTAAGAACACCAAAGAAACTACTTAATTCCAACTCGACTTTCTTGTCTAATGTCTTAATTGAATGCTTATGAAATATACAACTTCATTGTTATTTTTCTTGCTATGTTTGCCTTGTTTTTTTTTATTTATATTCACGGTGTAATCTCCTATCCGTGTTCATCCCCACTTATTTTGTCCTTTCTTTTGGTATAACTCAAGTAATTTGTGTCCTGTAGACACTACTGTTTTTACTGAGCACTTATTTATAAAACTGAACGGACTATGTTCGGAAAAGCTTTATTTTTTTTATGTACAATGACTTAATTGACATGTTTTTTAACTACACACGAGGCACCATACTCAATTGGAAAAATTACTTATGAATAAAACAAAGCTTACTTTTATTTCATATCTGATATTGTTAGATTTTTATACTGCATACCTCTTTACAATTTACAATTCACCATTAATAAAAATGAGTTTCAAAGCTACACTTTTCTTCACAGTATTATTTGGATAACCATCTGTATGGTAATATTCATGCTCAGCTCTATTGATTTCCTAAAAATCCTCGTGTTTTTTGATTGATTGATTTAAAGTTGGTTGTTACTACAGAGGACACTGCCTTTCAAATTTTTATTATTTTTTTTTTTTTAGATTTTAAGCCTTGTTGCAAGACCACACATTGACCTTTCAGAACCTGTTCACCAGGAACCAAATACATGTATCCATTATTATGATTCATGATTTAGCAGATGAAAAGAGCTGATAAATAAAAGGGTGTAATGGAGACATGTGTTCAGCCAGTGTTGGGTCCAGTTACAGGCAGGATGTGGGACAGTGGAGGATATCTGTGCACGACACCCGCTGTTCCTCTGGGAGGTCGCTTCACTTCAACTCTGATAGCCTTTGACTCGGGGAAGGCTCTGAAGTCCACATCAGGCGAAGGATTAGCCCCCTGGTTTGGGGGGTGCCTCTGTGGAATGGAGGTCAAACTATCCCAATCCTCCTAGCAGCGCCTCTCGACCCCCTAATGCTGTCCTCCACTGCCTAACGCCCCCCCCTGAGCTGAGTAACGATTTAACCCCAAATGGTCAAACCTTCAACCTTTGTGTCACGTCTTCGAATCACCCTTCTTAGTTTTGACGATAATTTAAACCCCTCACCATGACCTCCAGCCCCGAGTCACCCCAAACAAACCGCCACCCATAGATGTAGCCAAAGAAGACATGATCTTATCCCGGCCAGCTCAGGTAAAAACCAGAGGCCTGGTATTTAGAACCCTTTCACCTCCCCCCTCCATGACCTCCATCTCTCAATGTAACCCATGGGAAACAAGCTGGAAGAAGCTCACTGTGTGGTCAACACAAGCTTTTCGGCAGCTGGACACAGATGATCAAACATAACACTTAACAAAACATCTGGTGATACTTTGTCCTTTTCCTTTGCCGTGTCAAAGGTTTGTTTGTAAGTCTTGACGATTCTTCTCTTGTGGAATAGTTAAGATTCAGATTCAGAATAGACACGAAACTAAAACATATGGATGCTTCAGAAACTATCAGACGAAACATAAGATTCCCTCTGCACTCACAACAGAAAATAGTCCGCTTGTGCCACTGACCACTACCACTGGAATGCGACCACAGCTAGTGAAATATACCACAGCGGTAAAACTAACTACAGTACATCAATAATCACTGAAGTGAGCCAAAGCCTCCAAATAAATACATCCTACTGGTGGCAGCCAGGAAGTTGGAACATGGGTATCATCACTCCATCTTGCATAACTTGCATACTCACCGTTTCAAATCTTATCGAGCGCTTTCCTTCTCATGTGAACCTAGCTGACTGCACGATAGTTAGATGGCACAACATGCACAGTGCCATGTATAGCACAATCTTTATCGGGTCAGCACATTCCATGAAAGCAAAGCACTAAACTCTCACCGCAGTGTGCAGATAATACCTTCAACAAGCCATCTGTTTGCCCTTGTTTCATGGAACACAGGAAAAAAACAAATGTGGGCAAGGACTGACCTGTGACTTAGGAAACAAATGGTGAACCACAGATCTGAAACTTCAGAAGCGAATGTTCCTAAGGGCACTGAAAGGGGATATCTGTTATTGAGAGAGCCCTTTTTTTTGGAATAGTCTTCTAGAAAAACAAACAAGTTGTGACTGTTTTATAAAAGACAATTACATCACCTGGAAGGACAGAGAGGACTTTTAAAAACAATACAATTACTTGGGCAAATATTTTTGAAAAATCTTGGAAAGTATAACGTATCCACAACTTAGTTGGGTAAAGTGAAAATAATGCTTCATTTTAGAAGTAGAGGGCATAAGCTGACAATTCACTTTCGGGACATACAAGTGTGAAAGTCACTCATAAATGATATATGCTGTATAAATATATATATAGTAAGTTAGTAAGTAAGTAATAGTTGTTTGTAAAGTGCCTTTCTAGACCAGGGTTACAAAGCATAAAGTCAAAACATAATTTCTGCATTGCACGTCAAGGGTTATCACAGCAAGTCAGTGTCCTCCACCTTAAAGCTCAACTAATGTAAAAACTCAAACTTTCCTGACTCACCCAAATGTTGAAATCTTTCCAAGATGCATTAAATCCCTAATCACGACCGTGTTTTGAACTTTAGTCACATTATGACGTAATAATGTCTTCACTCCTCCTCAAGCTAACTTTAATCATGCCCTGCTTTGTTTATACAACGTGTCCCTTGGAGGTGGATACTTCTAGGATTGATGATACTGCGTGATAAACCTTGATGCTTGACCAATCATAGCCGAGTGGGCGTGGTTATAGTAAACACGATTTATCTAAAGGAAGATTAAGTGTGGGCATCATTTTTCTGATGTAAATATTTAAATGAAAACACAGTTTTGTACAAACAGACACTGATGATACAATAGAGGTCCAAGATCCATTTAAGACACATTTAAATCAACACAGTAGTTGCCCATAAACATGTCTTTAGCATCCTCTCTAGTCGCAACAGGGCCTTCTTTACCACAACCACACATTTGTCTTCTTCCTGTTCGTTAACCTTTGATCCTCTTCTTTGTCCAAACCGTCTAACTTTGGTCTCCCAAGCTTATCCACATGAGCTACACATCTGATATATTGATTTCTGTTCTTTCTAGTCACAAACAATAAAAACTGGATAATTTTCAACTGCCTTTTCTCATTTGGCTCATCGCCTTCATGTCAGAGTTACTGCCTCGTTTTCTTTTTTAACGCTTTACACTTTTCTGACACAGATCAACTCTGGTTAACTCCACCCTGCCTTCACTCTCTTAGTCAACTACCTTTACCTCTTACCATTTCTCTGGACCACTGATCCCAAATACTTTTCCGAACCCTTTCTCTCTGGTCCTCCTGCATCATTCTTATTTTCATTCTTCATTTTATCTTCATTCCTCTCATCTCCAGATCATACCTCAACCTCTTCTTAGGTGTTGTTAAAGCAAGTAGGTTCCCAGCATTGAACTAATTGAATTTAATTTTATTTAATAACCATTTAAGTGATACTTCACTCAAAAATTCACTCATTTTCTAGAGTTGCGATTATTTTCAGAGTAATCTGTTCCTTTTTAGAGTTATAGGCAAAAAAATGTATGTTCATTTCAATGTAGCGACTGGCATTATCTTTGAAACACTTAAAAACAAACTGCTACAAACAAGCTTTAAACATAAACTTGTTTATGTTTTTTTTTTGGAAAAATATCGTGTCGATGCTTCAATACAAGAGGGACGTTACAGACGAGCAGTATGCAGGTATTTAGATGTTTTTAAGAGTCTTTTTGGACAAAGATGAAGACAACTGAGCTTCAGTTTCTACATTAAAATTAACAAACATTTTTGTCTATAACTCTAAAAAGGAACGGTTTACTCTGAAAATAATCCCAACTCTTACTTGACATGAGTGAAAATTAGTTATTTTTAAATTTTGGATAAACGAACCCTTCAACAACAAGAACATAATAACACCTTCAAATCATTCCATTCAGTTCAAACCTCCTGTAAAGAAAATTCTGAAACAAACTTTGACCTCAATGCGGAGAAGTCAAGAGCGGACTCACCTGTCGGTATAACGACGGAGAGGCTCGTTGAAAACGATCCCATGCGGAGAATGAGTGAAGGCAGGTTGGCGCAGCAGACGGTAGCGCAGAGGATGGCAATGCCGGCAGATCGCACAGTCGGGTTTGGACGCCAGGAGAGTAGCGTCGATCTCCAGGTGTTGCTCCATGGTGAAAAACTGAACCCCGTACACCTCCTCCTTTACGTCCAGCTTTATGGTCAGAGCCGTGTCGCAGAAAACGTTGCTGGGGCCCAGCGAGATGTTGTTTCCGCTGACGGTCAGCAGCAATATGTTGTGGATCGCCGGCAGCGCGGTCTCGTCCGGGCTGAAGAAAGTCACCCAGACCGTCAGGGAGTCTGGCACCAGAGGATACGGGAACTCCAGCTGGAGCATGCAGCCTTGGATCGGGCACTCTGGATAGCCCACTTTCCCCTGATCGATGCCGGCGTTGGGACTCCAGGTAAGTACGCTTGGCTCGCACGCCTGCTCCACATCTGGTGGGCCTGTTGAATGAAGAAACATGAGAATAAAAAGAGAAAATAAATAACATTGAATCACACCAAACTGGGCGAACAAGCAAAAATACTCCCATTGAGAGCAATTTCATGACATCCCGGGAAACCAAAAAGAAAAATTTGACAATCATGCCACCACAGTAGGTTATACCACATTTCAAAACAGATCATCACGACTCTCAAAACACACTCTCATGTTTTACTAAGATACGTTTTCAAATCAATTTAGATCTTCTTTAATTACTTGCCAGCTTAATTTAAGATACGTCAGGCAGAGGTTAGCTATTTGTCTGCCTTGGTCATACGTTGGTTTTTCAACAGAATCACTCAAAACATAAATTAGCAGATGAATCAAAAGTGGACTTTACAGTTGATTCAATTCTTCGGATACTATTCCGGAGGTTTTAAAATGGTCCTGCATTCACTTGTATGGCTTTTAACTGCTGCTGCCAAAGTAGAAAACTTAATGGTAATGTAGACTTTATTGAACACAACATGGAATCAAGTCATATAATAAAAAAATAAATAACTTTTCATATTTGTAATTGCTCATTCAATGACATGTTTCAGGGTTTGAAGTTGTAGTGGTTGAGAAGGTCCACACTCCAGATCCTGGAACCTTTTTTTTTTGCAGGAAGTCAACGGAATTATCGGATCATGGAAGTTTTTTTATATTCTGTGCTTTTGTAAAATACTGTGAAACTGTCTCCCGGGCAGAGGTATGCACAGTCAAGGCTGTTTCGGGTTCATCATGTTTAAGGTCAAGATGGAAACCCTATGGGCTTCATGGCTGGGGTCATCTTAATGGATAACTACCTCTTCCCACATCTAAGGTGCATCGAACTGAGAGATCATTGTGAGCGGCGTCGCAGAGGAAAGGCAGGGCCGAGGTGCGTACCTTCTGCGAGGGGCCCGGCGCGAGGGATCGCACTCGAGCTCGGCCATTACAACCACGTTACAGTCACACTCCAGCCATATTTGGAGTCCGTACACAGCTAACTCGCATTATCCCGTGTGACGTACGCTAACATTCATCAAGCACTTTGAGAAGCCAGCGAGCTGCAGACAGTCCCCCCCGATTTCCTTTTGTGCACTTCCAAGCTGGCAACCATCGAAGCCATTTGCTAACCTCATTTCTGGGCACCGAGCAAGATTCCAGTGTTTAATCAAGTGCGCACCGACTATAGTTTCCAAGCCACATTATCTCAACACATTTATTATTGTACTGTAAGTATACACGTGTGTGGCCAACACAAGGTTGTAGTACACGATAACAACGGAAATTAATTAAAATGGGGATGTTTTTAACTCATCTGGTGTCTTCCATCATCCTAAGTGTTGCTGTAGCTACTGAATCATTAGCTCCACATGAAGGGACAACAAAGAAGGGAAACGTTCTCCTACAATAGAGGTTACAGTTGGTAGGGTCCCTATCACCAGAAAATGTTACCGGCTAGAACTTGAAAGTGGCTTTGAATTGTAGTTTCCATATGGTTTCTATAGCAATTAAAAAAACATAAATGTTACTCTATTAATCCTAAAGTGATTATCTTTCGAGGCTGACCATGAACTGTAGCTCCTTCTAACAATCTACTCATTTATCCATCAATCCGTCCATCGGCCCGTCCATCAGACCGTCTTCCTGTTCTTCTATTTACTCATCCGTCCATCCATCCTTTCATCTGTCCGTCTGACCATTCATTCATTTATGTGTTCATCCATCAATCTGTCCAACCATCCATCCCTCTGTCTGTCCTTCCATCCATCCATCCATCTATCCCTTTGTCCGTCCTTCCATCTATCCATCCCTCTGTCCGTCCTTCCATCCATCCATCCATCTATCCGTTTGTCCGTCCTTCCATCCATCCAACCATTCATCCATCCCTATGTCAGTCCGTCTATCCATCCATCCATCCCTCTGTCCGTCCTTCCATCCATGCATCCATTCCTCTCTCCGTCCTTTCATCCCTCCATCCATCATCCCTCTCTACGTCCTTCCAACATCCATCTATCAATCCATCCCTCTCTCCATCCGTCCATCCATCCATCCATCCATTCATGGATTCCCTCTCCATCCATCCATCCCTCTCTCCATCCTTCCATCCATCCATCCATCCATTTATTCATCTTTGTTAAGGTTACACTCTTTTCAAATTGTATTTATTTATGAAATTGAAAAACCTTAGTTGAACAATTTTGTTCCATTAAATAAAACGCTTAAATCTATCACTCATCCAGCCAGTCATTCGTTGGTTACGCTGGAGCAAAGGTGCCCATAACTTCCATCCCACCACTTCTAAGAAGACCAAAATTCTCTCGGTATGTGGCCGATCTGCCACACCTCACCCCTCCTCAGGAGGATAAAGATGCTGAGCCACTTCAACCAACTTCTCTCAAGAAGAGAAGTGGTTCTACTTTGCACACCCAGCGGGGGGACTTGGCGCCCAGGCTCACTTCTAAGGAGTTCATTCAGCTGCTTGTGCCTCATGATCTAAACTAAGTGTAGGACTAAAGATCAAGTGTTTTTCTTACACAAAACAAGACTGGCTTCCCCTCACTTTAGACCACAAAGATACTTGAACTTCATCACCAATTTGAAGTGATCTAATCTTAGGAATATTTAAAACACTTTTCACAAGGTTTAGATCAGACCTAAGATAAATGTATGGTTATGTTTGAAGCAAGTCAAAGGTCAACGGGATAACTTTGTGAAATACAACTGCATTTTTACGACCGGTATCTGCCCACTGTCCACTCATAATCCCTCGTATCTGGAAACGTCCAGAGATCCGCGTAGATAAACAGAAAGATGGGATATGTCCGGGCATGCACGCGTTACACTCTCTACGATCCGTCTTTCTCTGGCTCTCTCTCACACACTGCTCTGCACAGAAGGCAGACGTAACCCCCTCCCACACCCCCGTGCCCTGACATGGACATAAACAGACAGAAACTTCCCGACACACTTCATGGAGACACTCTACAACTTCGAAACAAGCATCACAGCGTGTTTGAGGAGCCAAAGTGCCCTTCCTGGGCTGTTTTGGTAAAGTTAGAAAGATCATAGATGGTCATAGAGTCAATTTTCAACAACAGCTTGAGACATTTGGCCAATATTTAATGATCACAATAAATGTGTGTTGTTTGGGTATTTTTTAATATCTTTTGAGGTCCATGCCATTTCGAGGACACTTCAGGAACA
Organism: Callionymus lyra; assembly: GCF_982586985.1. Classification (NCBI taxonomy): domain Eukaryota; kingdom Metazoa; phylum Chordata; class Actinopteri; order Syngnathiformes; family Callionymidae; genus Callionymus; species Callionymus lyra. The sequence goes on from NC_141822.1 coordinate 10,157,176, forward strand.
ACATGGACCCATTAACTGGATTTATCTCCCGCTTATCCTGTGAGAACATCGGGATCCCTCGGACAAGGTTGGCCCTTGTTGCCAGGGAAAGAGATTTAGGGGTCCCGTCTGATATGGGTAACCCACTAATTGTAGCCGTAACGTAATAATAGAGATAAATGCTCGTACATCTCAACCGCCTCTTTATTAGTGTTTTTCCTCTCATCTGTGTATTAAATGAAGACTTGTTGATATGCTTTCCTATTGTAAAGAACATCCACGATAAATAAAACGAAAGTTCAACTCGGGACAAGCCCATGTTTTTAATATCAGAAAAAGTAATTGGACTTGAAAATCTTGTGATGTAAATCAATCTTTCGTTTCAAAAGGTTGTTAAAGACTTGTTAATGGAGTTTTTTTTAAATACCAATTACCTATGGAGGTGAAAAAAAGAGGGAAGTGGTGGTTTTAATTAACCTTTGCCCCAATGAAATCCCACATTAGAAGAAAAGAATTAAAACAGTTAAACAAGAGTCTGATGTCCTTGACTTGAATGAAGGAAAAGACTACTTGACCTTAAAGTGATAGTTCACCCAAAATTTTTATTCACTCATGTTCTTCTCACCCTCATGTTGACTAATGGTTGGTATTTTCTGTCTAGCAATTCATCTGATTTTGGAGTTTGAGCAGAAATTTATTTTCCATATGACGGCTAACAATGTGGTTCCATTTCTTTTTGGTAAAAAAATGTTTTCTCCAAAATGAGGAATGAATTTTGGGTTAACTATCACATTAAATGGAGGTATACAGTAAGTTTAAAGGTTGCACACTTGGAGAAAATGCCTATATCTGTATCCCTGAAAACTGAAAAAGATGAGAGTATTCTTAATTTGTATCTTTAAAGTAAAGGAGGCCAGAGACAGATGGTTTGAACCAGTGAAAGAAGATACAATAGACTATTAGAGTTTTTCACAAAATATATATCAATTCTAAAATGACAAAAGTAAGTTTCTACTAAAACATTTTGGAGAGACGCCCCAAATTTTGGGTTGGTTTGGGACTGCCATCATTACCTTTCTGAAGCTTGCCTTGAGTATTACTACTATTTATGACTAAAAATTGAATGCTCTTAAAATTCAAGGCTTAAAAACTGCCATATTTATTTTAATTCAGGTGTTTTTATTGCTCTTCTCAGAACTCGCTCTTGTAAAAGACAGAATATTGGAAAAACAAAGTCAATAACAAGGTTGATCCATCAAGGAAGGAAGTGAATTAATAAAAAATATGTGTTTCTACACTGCTTGACTTCGAAACAAGCAATTACTTTAATGCAAAATATCAGATGGAAAAACTGAATTATATATTCACAAGTGGGGAAATAATGTCCCAGTGCTATAGAAAACAAAATTAAGAATACCTTTCTGATGTCAGGAAGCAACAGAAAATATATAAATATTAACCTACAACAATGGCAAACATGGGATTTAACTTATCAACATCCACCCAATTCTCTAAATTCACTGTTTGATTCTAGTGGACTTAACTGTTGTGCTTCTTTGACCATCGGTGGGGGGGGGGGGGGGGCTGAAACTGTCATTACTATTTATAACGGTAATGTAAGAACAATTATGTTTTGTTACTGCCGAGGCACCTCAGGACGCCGTAAAGAAGAAGCCAGTTGTTGAAGGAGGCTTCTAATTATGACTTGGACCGATTAAGGTTACACAGCAACATTCAAAGACACACATGTTTGCCGTTAAAGCTAACTGCACAAAGCCATACATCTTTATGATGGCAAATAAACATATAACCACATGCAATTTTTTTAACTATCTTGGTTGAATTCCACTCCACCCAAACTACCCGACCCGTTTCCCCTCAGTCCATGTGCGTTTTTACCTTTTCTTTTTCTTTTTTTTTTCATTCTTGATTTTTCCTCCAGCTACATTTCTCCAGGGGAAAAGAGTAGTAAAGATTTATGAGAGGTACTCTGGCTCTCCTCTGACCACGCAAGTGTTGCTTGTCAAGTAGTTTGAGGACACGGCGCGCAATTCCTTAGATAACAGGTGCCATGTGTACGCATGAATGCATGTGGACGGCCGTGCAAAACCGCAGAGAAATGCTCATCTTTAAATATCCAAACCCTGCACCGGTGGTTAATAGTGTGCAAATTGCTTTGTTTACAGTCGCGTTTGAGAGTTAATGCATTACCAAGAGTACGAAGCTACTATTAGCTAAGATGTGAGTGCCAAGACAGCAGCTGTGTATCCACTGAAAGGCTGGTCCAAGCAGTTAAGAGGAAACGGGCCACAAACAGGGATTGTGTCCAAGAGGGAAAATTGAGCATAGCTTTTACACACACACACACACACACACACACAGACAGCATGTTGGACAAGCCCAGACTTGCCTCATGTACACACTCTCGAGCCAGTGTTAGATACAGTTCAATGAGTAAATATAATCTTTAGGTCATACGCACTCGCATGTGTATGAACATGAACTTCTGACCGACGTAACAATGGGGGGTCTTAACTGGTGGGTGTCCGATATATATGTTCACGATTAAGCAACAAGGAAATTGTGTAGCTATCGAAGTTAAATTAAAGATTTTGTTAAATGATATTTGTTAAGCTAAAGCTAAACTTTCTTTTTCAATCCCAAGATGATCCATTCCAAAAAAGTGTTACCCCAGAGTGAACTCTGCCCAAAACCATCTTGGAAGGGCCTAGTTTTTCAGCTCCTAAAATATTTGATTATCACCCATTTGGAAGGTGTGTATTGGGGGGCATTAACTCTTTGGGATGATGCATATTCTTCTTCTGATTCTTGGAATGCCTCATGTGTCAAAAGTTTTATGTTCAGGGTTTGGGATCCAATTCCCACCATCCGTGTCAAATAACGACAACCCATTTTAATGATGAGGTTTGTGATACTAAATGGTAATTTGAAAAGCATCAAAAAGTTGGTAAAGTTGATATCCTCACCCACAGAGAATACAATGTATAAAACTAGGGTATCTTATGGAAACGGTATTAATGACTAATACATAAATTGAGTCCCTCATCATGACCATGTTTTGAACTTATTACTTTATAAAGTTCTCCCCCGTCTGAAATCTGGGCGAACGAGAGGTTATGAGAGCGGAGTCCATTATGGCGTAATAATGGGCTACCCTCCACCTCCAGCCAGTTTTTGGGGTTGTTGACAGGTGGTGACAAACCTTGATGTTTGTGACCAATTACAGCAGAGTGGGCGTGGTTATGGTAAACAAGATTTTATCTCCAGAAAAACAAAGTGTTTTCAGCAACCAGGGCTTGAGAGTTCAACTTATGGCAAACTTAAATCAACGCTTTAGTTTCCCTCTAAGGAAAAGTGAAAGGAATTAAGAAGTATTTTATTTATTTATTTAACATGTTTTTTTTCAAAAACTGTTCAACCAGCACTTCACCAACCAAATCACAAGAGTAATGAAGTATCATACCTTCAGCTTCGAGCGGCGACCAGTGTCCTGATGGAGCGCACGGCCTCGGCGATGAGGAGTTGGAGGCGTACTGCAGCAGAACTCTCCCTTCAGTGCATTTATCGCACACTGATCCCACTTCTCTAGGAAACCAACAGACACAGCAACCAGCTTAGATGCAGGCCAAACACACGTCATCCCCGCAGCAAGAATACTGATCGAACTTCCTTTCATACGTACTGTATAAAACTTATTTCACCTGTCGTAAAAGTGTCCAGAAATCGGCGGAAACCATTCCAGCGTGATGGCGTTATGATGTTGCTCGACCACTTGGGGGGGCATTGGCACGGGTGGGGGTTTAGAGGCCGGTTGCCAGGTCTGGTATATGAAATCCAAGTAGCAGTGCATCCGAGCCACCTGGTTCAGAGTGAAGGAGTCAGTGCAGCTGTCATCTACAGAAGAGTGAGAAAAGGTGATCAAAAAACGGGGAAATGAACGAATACACTGTAGTAGAAGGTAATCTGGAATGAGGCGGTAGACGATTTGTAGTGTAAGAACTCATACTTCTCATACAATCGACCTAAAAACACTTTTATCTACTATCATATCAAATAGTTTTAAAGCATTTTTCAAACAACAGTGAAAACATTTACAGTCAAATAGACCAAACAACACAAATCTGACTAATGTACGATTTGCACGGGGTAAGTATTACCCTGGGATCTCTGGTCATTTTTAATAATTCCGGAGAATGTCTGAGTTTTAATCCAGTGCGAATGCGCCATGTTTGTGATTTGTAATGTAATAACTCCGCCGCAAATAACCTACTTTAATTCACCAAACCCAGACATAGGGTGATAATACTAATCCAGTGTGAATGTTAGTTTTTAATTCTAAATGTGGCAGATATGCCACTTTAACGGACTACTAGGCACTCGCCTTTGTGTTAATATTTACTTCCGCCTTTTTATTTTGAAGACGTTGAAAAGGAAGTAGATCGAGTTCGTTGTTCTTGGTGTGTGTGTTCCACATGACGAAAGTAAAGAAGACATGCACGCTGCACAGATACAAACTAAGTTCCAGCCTCGGTGTTTTCCCACACGAATATACTCGGTTACACTACACTAACAGACTGTGTCTCTTCTGTAAGAATAATGTTGGGGCAAATTTGTGTGCAGGGCAGCGCTCTCGATGTTGAGGGTCTTTTGAGAAACGAAAGGAATAAACGGTTGTCCAATTTATCTTCTTTAAACGAAGAACGCTTGGTTACACTAAGTTTCTCTTTCAGTAATTGCTATCCTTTTTACATCTGTATATCTAGGTAATGTCAGTAAAAATGACTATTTTACAGACATCACTTATCCCGTGTGAATGCACTTAAAATAAGGGGGGGTTCTTTACAAAACACTGAGGTCCCCAGGAAATACTTATCCCGTGCGAATAGGGCTTTAGAAAAACCTCAAACTCATAAAAGCACTCCTCATCCTTCCTTGTTCTATTATGTTATTTGACACGGGATGGATTCTAAATGCTCACCTGCGTAACTCATATAATTATTGAATGGTGTGTGTGTGAAATGTTGAGCTCCGCATGTTTCGTTGCCGGGTCCGGGATCGTGGCAGCCTTTGTATTTGGGCGTCGGGTTGGTGTCGGCGCACAAGTCTCCGGTCTCCATCGACGGCTCCGTCTCCAGGCAGGCGTCGTTACACGACTCGATCTCGGATATGCCCCGGAAGACGTGGTAGAGTCCCAGACTGTGTCCGATCTCGTGCACCATGGTGTCCGTGTGTCCGAACATTCCATAGAACGATGGGTTCAGTACGATCCCTCCTACAACAGGAGACAAACGGTCAGGGAGAAACTAGTGCAGAAGAGAAGCTTTGAGCAAATCAGTCCATGAATAATTTATGGTTCATTATCACCTTGTTTGCAGGGTTAGAGTCATAATCTGTCTTTGCCCAGATTCTCTTAAAGTCAACTATCTGCCTAGCAAGTGGTGCACTTATGTGTGAAATATTTGTCTTCTACCCAAATGTGTGAGCGCCTCTTTGTCCCAGGGCCAAGTGGCAACCCCTGCCAGGTCTTCATCTGAGGAGTTGGCGAAGAACACGTTGAGGTGAGTCGAGCCGTCCAGACGCAGAATCTCCTTCAACTCTTTTACGTCCAGATAGGCCCTGGGAGATGATGAAACATCAGGTGCACAAGTTAGCGTTTCTACGATAACGACAGTTATGAAGGAACATCCTGCAGAAATAAGAGCCTCTGAATGGTCAATTTGCAATTGTGTAAAACCATTAACACGGGAATCAAAACAGCTCATTGTCCTTTCACTGTTTGAGTGACAGTCCTTATTGAGCTCATTTGACATCTGTGTAGAAGATTTTTTTCAGTGTGCGCTAGAGCCGGCATGTTTCTTATGCACACTGGAAACACTCTAATACGATAACACTTCATGTACTTTGCACAATTAAATCTTCAGCACTTTGGTGCTATTAGAATTGTTTGATTCATTTGAATCACCATTGAAATGTTGAGCAAAATCACAATTTGGCTTTTCTTTTTTTTTTTACACATTAACAACAGAAGATATTCACCAGCATAAAACTTGAAATCATGTATTGCGTGACCTCCAGCTATTTATGCCATTTGTTGCCCTTGAGTAAATATAATTTGGCCCGCAGCCTTTGTTTTTATAATAAATAATATAATTAAAATAAATATAATTATCAAATAAACCCAAACAATTGTCAACTACAAACTTTTTCCAATTGTAAAAGTTAACTATTATTAACTGATTTAAGATATGGGTGTTTTTGAAGGTCAACAAAAATGGCCCTCTTCTGAAAACTCCCTTTTTTTAGGGTGTTGTCAGTGGTTCCCTAAAATCCACGTCAGCAACCTCAAGGGAAAATGTTTGGACGCCACCCTTGAATGGCCAAAATAAAATATATCAAAAAGGCTTAACGTTACGTTGTAAACTGTCAAGTAGTAGACGTATTTAAGATGACATCAGAAAATATATCATACAGTTCTGAGCTTGATTCTTCATTAAAGTGTTCAGTTATTATAGATATCCAAAACAAAATATACTTCAACTGTTTGAGTGCATTCTAGAACCTGTGGCATGAATTATTGAAGAAAATATTTGAATTTAAATCCATAGGAATGAATTGTGAATAATATATTTCCCATGAATGGTAATAAATATAGAGTTGTACAGTAATGGAAAAATACTTGCTAGTGTGTGTCGAATTTGTTATAAAAATTGCTTAACCACAAGATTTTAATTAATTAATAGTTTCTTGTGTTTTAAAACAATACCTGGTCTCAGGCAATATGTGGGAATCTTATGAATGACCCTCTTTACTCAGATTAGACGTTAGCTTCATTTAAGACCAGCCGTAATGTATTTTCACTTTGTGTTTTGGACCGAAACAGTTCTTGCTTTAGAGTGAAATCGGACATTCTTAAGGGAGGGTTCTGTATTAAACTCTCCTCGTTACGAGTAAAATTGTTACGATTTTAAACCAAATCTGATGTCTCTTCTTTGTCTAATTCCACAGTCTTAAGTCAGATTCTTAACCTGACAGACAGGGAGAGAGTTGTTGATGACTAGGAATCAAAGATAATAGTCAAAGATTAGATACATTCTGTTGAACTCAAGAGCTTGACCCTTATGTCCATCTTAAAATGTAACTTGAAACTTGATAATTAAAGTTATCACGAGTTTGAGTTGAAGTTAAGTTAAGGAAAATGGAATGTCTATTCTGTGGTTTTATAATGCAGAGTGAGAGGTGACGGAGGACAACTTGCATACTTTGGAACAACCCACTGAGAGGTTTATGCGTAAAGTAGTAAATAAAGTGAATTTGAGACATTTTTATCATAAAGTGACTGTTTCAAATGACTGCATGAATTAGTTTGATCCCAGCAAGCACACTAGGAAAGAAAGATGATGATCGGTGAAAAGAAAAACAGAGAAGATTCACAAAAGTTCACAACCTGGAGAGGAAAAAAAAAAAAGCAAAAGAAGAAAGGAAATTATAAATTCCATGAACTGGTTTGGAACAAACAATCAAAGGATGAAGTAGATTCCTGCAGCGGGATCTGGAACGTGCTCGTTTTGGATCGGCCTGTAACAACCTTTGCTGACCAAGAAGTTATTTTCCCCGCTGAAGATTCTTCCCGACTTATCCAGGAATTCCCTCCATTTTTTTTTCATCCAAAATGAAATGGTTCCAACAGGCCTGTGGCATGTTTTCACCTCCTTCGTGTGACCTGCTCGCCTCTTGGGCTGAGCGTCCTCCTGTTTTTCTATGTTCTTGGATCATAAGATTAACCGCAACAAAAGTGCGGATCAAATAAAACAGGCTTTTACCAAGTGTGTGGAGTGAGCAAACTTTCCTCCAACAAAACAGTAGGTAGATTGATTTCCTCTTCTCTGGAGGTGAAATTTGTTCTGGCTGGTTACAATATAAAAATCATGACTCACTTGAACTACTTCATTGTTACGGATGCCGTTTCATGTCTTCAGACCATAATGAGTTTTGGTGCAAATCCTGATATTTTATTGTGGAAATATCAGTCTCATAAATTGGCAACCGCAAAAAATATGTGATAGCACTTTCTTTTTTTCTTGTAACAATGCCTTTTTAAAGCATATAAACCCCAGTGAGTTACTCTCTATTCCCTCCCCTGTTATGGTTGTTAATTCCATGTTTGAAAAGCAAGCATCTGCATTAAATTTTAATCTTTGAGTGTAAAACCGAGCTGTCTCGTAGCGTATTTTCAATGTAGCCCGGAGGAAGCAATTTAAAAGTTGGTAACACTGGTGGTTGGCAGTGTTCTAGAGGAATTTACACCAGTGAGAAAAAGCTTCCCACCGCGACAGGCCTGCTGGTGGTTACCGCCAATAGACTTTTCATATGCAGCGACACGAAATCTTTCATAACATCGCCGCAATCTTTGCTAAGCAAGTCCAATCAGACGAGGAGGCCATGCCTGGTACGAATGTCAGCAAAGCAGTAAAGGAGAACGTGTGCAACATAGGGTCATTCTTCCTAATAATTTCAGGAATTTCTTTATTTCCCGAGAAAATATTTGTTCAGAGTTCTTTGACATGCATGTGAAGGAAACGGTTCAGAGCGGTATGACGCTGAAATGACCAAAGTCAGCAAAAAATACGATTCCGACATGAGGTCAAAGCAGTACGAGTTCAGTAAGTTTAGCACCGTTGGCTGCCTTACAAACTCAAATGCACAGATGTTGGATAATGGTTTTCTGAAACCTTCTTTACATCCTGTACACAAATGGATAAGATCCAGATTTCCATATATTACCCCCATAAACACATGTGTACTTATGGGGCTTGGATCCAGCACCATTTTTACCGCATCGGTACAGACGCCTCCTGGCTTCAAAGCAGCCGTTCAAGTCAGGACATAAATAGTTTGGGCCTCTCAAACATTTTGTCTCACTATCTGTCCATCCACATTTGACTCAAACTTCCTTGCCAACGACCCTTTACCCTGTGTTACCCTGACTCTGGTTTTCTCTTCAAACCCACACAGAGCAACACACGCTCTCCAGTCTGTCCCAGTACTGAAGCTCTAAAAAACTTGTTTTCCTCTCGCCAGGGCCACATCGTTGCAGAAAATCATACAGTTGATGCATATTTGACACAAGTGGTAAATCATTTCTGTAAAAGTTAAGACTCATCCAGGTCCATCCAATGGTTTAAAACAGACCTCTGTTCTTGGAATCATTGTTGGCAGACATGATAAGAATGTTAGGAATCAAAAGTACATTGGAAGGACATGATTGAGTCTTTCAAACATACCCAATGATAGTTTCATCAGATGTACTAGTATTCTCCAAAACCTTTAGAAAAGTCAACATATCTCCTACTCATCTTATTCATTTGAGTTCATGATTTAATTAACCAAATTCACAAAGTCTTTGACTAGAGAAAACCAAACTTTACGGTCATCAGAGTCTTTTAGGACTGGAACAGATCTGACAGTCAAGTTTATGTTCAACCTACACAGCAATATGTTAAAAAATAGCCTGTTTTTGTTGCAACTGTGAAGCAAAATTAACTTATAAAAGTGCCTCTAAGTTTGTCAAAGCCTTTTAAAAAAAAATCGTATATATTATACATAATACCTGACAGTCAGGCTAAATATATGCAGATTACAGAGAGAATATTTCCATTTACAATTCTTGTGTAATCTGCGTGTTTTTATTTTTATTTTGTATTTATTGCGAGGTGTAGCAAAGGGACATAATGGTCTGCGTGGTAGATGTTGGTGCCGTGCTCTTATGCCTCCTGTATCTGAGTTAGAGGGCCATGACTGGATCCATTTAGAGCGATATATTTTATTTATGTTATAGTTTCATTTACATTTACACGTAGACATGACGGTAGAGTTTTTAAAAGCCCCGGCAGCCTGGCATGACAATGGCGTTTGCATGACCAGGAAAAGAAAGAGAAGGAACTAAGTGGGCTCTGAGGAAAATAGTTGATGCTCCAGTTTGAATATCTATTCTACATCTATTCCTTACGTCTCTTTCTCTCTTTTTCTATTCTATTTAATGCTATAATATGCAATTCTATTGTAGTCTGTCTATCTCTTCTATATCCATATCCATACCCATATCTATAGCCATAGCTATATCTCTATCTATATCCACATCTATATCCGAATCCATATCTATGTTCATATAAATATCCATATCTATATTCATATCCACATCTTAATCTATATCCACATCCATATCTCTATCTTTATACATATATTTATCCATATCTATATTCATATCCATATGTTTATCTATATCTCTTTCCATATCCATATCTATATATGTATCTATATTTATAACCATATCCATAGCTCTCTCTTTATCCACATCTAGATCCACATCTAGATCCATATCTATATCTATATATATATCTATATCTATATCCATATCCATATCTATATCTATATCTATATATATATCTATATCCATATCCATATCCATATCCATATCCATAACTTCAGCAATCAATATCTATATCCATATCAATATCTACAATATATCCATATCTATATCTACAGCAATCAATATCTATATCCATATCAATATCTACAGTATATCCATATCTATATCTATATCTATATCTATATCTATATCTATATCTATATCCATATCCATATCTATATCTATATCTATATCCATATCTATATCCATATCCATATCCATATCAATATTTACAGTATATCCATATCTATATCCATATCTATATCCATATCTATATCTATATCTATAGTATATCTATATATCTATATATCTATATCCATATCCATATCCATATATAAAGAGGAGAGGAAGACAACTGATTAATTTAATGGATGTGGCAAAGTTGTCCAATAAAAAAAAATAGTTGTGAGTATGGGATGATTGTCTAAGATCAGGTGGAGGACTTGTGTGGTGATGAAAAGATTCCAATAAAGCAGCACAAGGAGGCTTTGAAGTAGTTAGTCTGAAATCATTCTTCACCTGGTACTTTATCACTTTACCTTCAACACATATATCAGTCAGGACCTTTGCTTTAATATAATACATTTGATTGTAAAAACAACTACAGATACAATCCAAGTGACTCTTTAACAAGCCTATTAGCTAGCCAGTGAAACAACAAACGTTGAAGAGTTTAACTTCACACCAGTGTCCCATTAGTTGCAGCCCTGCACTATTAATAATTGACTGACTCATTGTCTAGCACTTCTGCTGGACAGGCGAGGGTCAAGAATGATGAAGTCTGTCCGGGCTGACCTGGTAAATTGAAGTGTTTGGTCCGTATGTTGGGACAAGGGAGACTGTGACACAGACACAAGCACATGACTAATACGATCAATATATAAAAGCTATTGGCAAGTAGAATCTGACAAATTGGGTCAAGATGATTCAAAGGATGCAGGTGTATATTTTATTGAGTATTGTTTTGATTGTTTAAGCGCTTTGTGACCCTGGTCTGGAAAAGCGCTATATAAATACAAATCACTTACTTACTTACAGTGTATTACAGTATGTACAACATACAGCAAATTCTCAACCATTGTCTCACAACACCTTAAAGGTCAACGCCAACAGGAGGATTTCTCCCCAACAGGTGCTTAACAACTATGCTATAGCTTTAAAATGAAAGTGAAAAGTGCTGGTATTTTATTTCAAGGCACTCCATTATGTTTTATGGGGCAGGGGGCTTAATGGTTTAGATGACCCACTGTAAAACACCCGAGTCAAGAGCCCTGAAGTTTAGCTCCCTGCCCTAAAACTGAAACGCTGCAAAGCACTGGGTGAAGAAAAGGGAAAGAGTGATCCATCCATTACCCTGTCACGGTAAGAGGTATTGACTGGAGTACGGAGACAGAGGCCAAGGTAAATTGGATGACCTATTAGCCTCTGACAAAGACGGGCCAAAGCTTCATTTTCCAAACCATATTGGGGATGAAAGTGAACTCATCCACCTCGCTTCCTCTGGAGCTTGAATCACAGATCCCCTAGATATGGCCGGTGTGTAGAACATACAGAGAGCGAAGGTAAATAAAAATGACCTCATAAAAGCCAAGTAGACTTAAATAGGTACACGCACAAGATCCATGACTTTTCTTCAGATTCCTACAAACAGTCAGGCTTATAAAATAAATGTAATTATCTCTCCCATGACTCAAATAACATGACTCACAGCGTTCGCTTGGTAACACAACTTACTGCACACATAGAATAATATTCAAGCTGTCTAATTACATAGCAACAAGGTCCCTTCCTCTCAGGCAAAATAAATGCAGTACGATAAGATCAAATATTTCCAACAAACCACCAAAGTTGTCAAAACCGAGGACTGAATGAAAACAATCCAAAATATTTCCCCCAGCCAATAGGCAGGAAGCAGCAGGGGGTCATTTTCGGTGGTATTTTCTAAGGAGTGACTGCATCAGGACCACAGACTTTCCTGATTCCAGATCTTTCAAAAAAAAAACTTAAATGGAAACAGGCGCGAATATTACTTCAAAATGAACGAGTTGTCTCGCAGGGAAAATTGGAATGTCTGTGGTCCAAATATCTTCAGACATGTTTTGATCAAAACCATGTAAGGAATTGCTACTTTTTTTCAAGTTTATTTTTTAACAAGGGAAAAAAAGTTGTAATACTAATTAAATCATTTAAAAGGTAATATGGGAAGTTATAGTCAGACATTTAATGCATTAAGAGTGGACAAGGGTTGCTCAGACGGTTGACCATGTTTAACATCGTCAAGACTGTGGTACAGAAAAGGGGTTAAACTATGAATAAAAGTATAAAAGTTGTTAGTGAAGATGATATTATGAATTAAGATGTCAACGTTGATGGGAAGCTAATTTCTTCATCCTGATGCAGTCCGAGATTTACCTACAAAGGAATCCTTCTGTGACTGAAATAGCAACATTTAATTCTCCTGAATCGTGGGCATTACACCTGAGCTAGTGTCTGTAACCCTTCCAATGTTTTTCATGGAAATTTCTATCAAGCCTTGATGTTCAAGGACCAATACCTGCTTACGCAGGGAAATAACTCTGGGTTTTCCTGGAAAGCTCGGTATGTTATTAAAACATTTTCCAGTGGCACCAGCAAAGGTTCGATTGAACTCATCTTGACCTTTATTTGCCTTTGTGCGTTGTTTACGTTACCACTTTTTCCTAACTAAGTCCCGCCTGATTATGACCACTTGGTAAAGGAAACAGTGGAGAGAGCTGTTGAAAAATGTACGATAAAAAAAATGAGCTCGTAATTTGTCCTACGAAAGTCATCTCGCTGCGTTTGTTTTGCCTTGTTTAAATGTGGAACACTGATTGAACCAGACCAAGGCCAGATTGGACTAACTGCCCCGGGAGGATTTTTCAGGCCACACAGACTGGGAGTTGAGTTACACGCCAACTCAGCACAAACAGTCAGAGAAATAGTAGACACCCAAACATCTTTTTTAGGAGAAAGGCACATGGAAAGATGTCTTGTTTTTATGTATTGCAGATATGAGAGGTCATTTCCTGGATTGAACCTCTCAGATTTGTATCACTAATTGAATTAGACATGTGAGAAAAGAAACACATTTTTTGCCTTAGGAGAAAAATGACTTACTTGTGAGGAGAAGATCGGTTGAAGCATGTTTTGGTCACGTCTGTCACGTTGGGGTTACAACAGTCGCCGAGATCATAGAAGAAGTTTTCCCAGTTACATTCTGGATCACAGACACCGTTTCCCTGCTTGCTTTCTGGGCAGCGGCTACGATACCCAGACACACAGTCCCCAGCATCGTAGCCTGTTAGTGGATGGCTGCATTCAGGGTCACAGGCATCATTCCCGACTTTGCTGATATCACAGTCGGCAAGAATCAAACGGTTACGAAGGGGGGAACTTGTGACGTTGTGAATGCTCAGCTCCCACGTGATGTTGTAGGGGCTGAAGGCTTCATTCAACTGCTGGTGCTGAAGGTTGATCTGGTTGTCTGATACTGTCGGCTTTGTGCGCGTGTCATCCCAAACATTCACGACGCGATATCGTACTTTCTTTGGTTTGCGGAAATTCCAGAGGTTGTTATAGTTTTTGATCACTTCAACATTGTCGCAGATTGTTTGACCGCAAGCTGGCGGCTCTAGGCTTGTGTCTAGTAGTCCTATACCAAATCGTCCACTTCCTCTGTGCTCGGGTTGAGGGAAGCTGCCGTCTTTCACCGTCAACCACTTCCTGCCTGGATGTTCGAATGTCTCCTGGATAACCAATTGACCTTGCGGGTCTTCATGGCCATGCATGTCTCTGATTATCTGCCTCTGGCTTCGGGCCTGCCTCCAGAGCTCCACTCGCTCCACAGTGCCCCTATAGTTATGATTCAGGGCATTCCCCCCGATCATGAGCACTTTGCACTTTTTGGTAAGATGGCTGAAGACGTCACCGGACTGCTCCCGACTCACTCCCACTTGGGCCCCGTTGACAAAAAGCTTCATGTAGATACCGTCGTACGTGACGGCCACATGAGCCCACTGGTTTGGCGTGTAGCGAGCATTGGAATGGATGGTGGCCACTTTGTGGGCACGATCTGTTTTGAGGGAGAAGAAGAAGCGGGGATCCCGATTCCCATGTTCGCTAACTGCTCGGATGCCAAGCAGCCATCCCCGGTCACTGGAGGCGTAGAAGCACTTATCGTACAGGCCTGAAAATGAGAAAAGAGGCTTAGTGAATATTTGTGTTGAGTCATTTTTCTTACAAGTTTGGTCAGGTAAAGAAGCTGAATGTTGTTGTGTGGGTCAGGGTGACCCGGAGCTCCTAAAAAAAAATTGCTTGTGGCATCCCACCTTGACCCAGAGAAAAGGCAAGGGTTAAAGGGGTTAATTTATTAACATCTGTTAAAAAGCATTATCCTAATTGAAATTATCTCCTACACTATTAATAAAATGTTTTTTTCTTTTTAAAAAAGGGGTAAAATGTAATAGTTTTAGTTGAAGTTTAGGTTTAACTGTGTTTGAAAGCTGACACTGGAAATATGCAGAATGAAGCGTCTGTGATGACAGTTGCAGCAGCATGAAGGAAAGTACTGGTCTGAGTAGCCACACTTGACTCCGGCAGTCAATTCAGCAAAATCAAACTGGCTTTACTTACAAAAATGTCTGCTCAGAATTCGCCGGGACCTGCGGGACCCCCATCTGTATGTGATGACATGTAGTCTGAAGTGGTCTTTATGCTACATTCGCAAAATACCATGGAAAATGTGTTCCGTTGCCTTTCCATGTGGAAACAGAGTCAAGAAAATCACCTATTCAGAAAACACCAGCAGTCGGCAGCGGAAAACATGCAGCAGGTGCTCTGGAGTGATGAGTAAAAACTCAAAATATTTGGCTCGAACAGAAGGTAGTCTGTTAGCCGGCGGGCAGAAGAGTGCAAGAAGTATGTTTCTCTGGGCAAGCATGGTGCATGGTGGGAATTCCTTGTAGTTTTAGGCTGTGTTTCAGAAAAAATTTAGATGTGGGTTTGGTCAGGAGTCGTGGTTCAGTGGATGCATAGCAGCAGTTTCCCTAACTCTCCCTTCAAGACACCATCACAATCAAATTGTGATACACGGAGGTGACCCACAGAGCAGGGCACAAAATGTGTATTTGTACTTTGTCACTTTGTGGATTTAAAGGATTTATTGCGTCTATCATTCTTTGGCTTACTCATTTCTATCGTTGGCATTTACGACAAGTCAAAATAATTGTACCCTGTGGAGCTATTACAGTAACGTTCTTGACCTCAAAAAAGGGAATTAAGTATTTGAACGAGAGAAAAGTGTATGAAACGAAAGTGTATTAAAATTAGGTTTCTTTTTCGGACTAGAAAAGCTTAGAGACAAGACAATCCTAAATGAGTGGACTGTTACTTTGTAACCGTTTTGTTGGCCAAACCTGGGAAGTCTATAACCACATTTTCCTGATGCAAAAGGTTGAAAAAAATGATGGAAAATGAGTTTGACGGGCAGGAGGATAGTTGTGCATTCATCATATAAAAGGCATGAATTTCGTGATCGCTTTAAGAAAGTAAGTAATATTTGTAGAGCGCTTTTCTAGACCAGGGTCACAAAGCGCTTAAACAATCAAAACAATACCCAATAATATATATATTTAAAATGTCAAGATAACACTGAGAACAACACAGGAGTCTCAGAAAATCAAGGAAAAGCCTGCACGAATAAAAAATGTCTTAAGATGTTTCTTGAAGGAGTCAGTAGATCATCAAACACAGAGGGAGAGGAAGATTGTTTTAAAGCTCAGGAGCAAAAGCCTGGAAGGATTTCTCTCCTCTGGTCCTGAAGCGTGTTCAGGAACCATCAGTAATACTGATCCACAGACCTCAGAGCCCGAGCTGGGGTGTAAGGCTCGATCAGAATCTACTGATGGAAGGAAGAGCCTGACAATGAATAGGTCTAAAAGTAAGAACCATCATTTTAAAATTCATCCTGAAAGAAACTGGAAGCCAGTGAAGAGTTTTAAGGATCGGAGAAATGTGAGTTCTTCTACTAGAGCTTTACTTTACTTTACTTACTTACTTTACTTACTTTACTTACTTTACTTACTTTACTTACTTTACTTACTTTACTTACTTTACTTACTTTACTTACTTTACTTACTTTACCTCTGCCATTATGGTTAACCTTTTGTTTATTTGTATGTCTCTCTCTCGTTCAAGTTAAATAAAAAAAAATAGAAAAAGCATCTACAGTAAGAGATGTTGCTATTGGAAAAACATTGGCACCCTGTAGTGATGGGCTTCTGAAGCTTCATTCAACAATATCATAATGTAAGCTCGCCAGATGGCGCTCTAGGCTTAGAAATTATGAGTAGTTTTAGTTCAAAAAAGTTGGATCTGGACCACGGATTTCTTGTTCATGGGGTGGTTGACCGAAGCCCTGTTTTGGTGGAGGTACCCAAACACCTTTTCTCCTGTTTCACTTGGACCACAGACGTCATGTTTCAGCATGGTAATGTGTTTTCACTTCTTAGGGGATCTCTCAATGCTCACTGTTTATTTAATGCTTGTCGAGGTATGTATGGGCAGGCACACAGGTTCAGGTCTGTGTGTGTGTGTGTGTGTGTGTGTGTGCGCTTGTGTGTTTCCAAATGCGTGTTCGTGACGCTGATGCATATATTCATGGAGTCCAGTCATAGTTGGCAAAGATTTCAAAGCTGCACATGTCTCACTAGGACCATCTGAGCACGAAGGTTTGTGTGTGCACAGGTGACTCGGGGGAGAGCCGCGGACTCCGGTCCTGTCACAGCGCTTGACAGGACATTCAGGGTCGGATCGGCCGGACTCAGGGTTGAGCAATAAACCATGATGCTTTCATAAGGGTATCTGGAAATGTCGGAAATGCTAATGTACCTTGATACCGTGCTTTACAAAAAAAGACTGAAATAAGCAGAAGATAAATGATGAATTATAAAAAAGACTTTGAAGGGCACAGTGGGTTGGTGGTTAGAGCTTCTGCCTGACTACTGATTGCTACCGTTTGCTTACAACTTGAGGTAAAAACCTGCTTTTTTTTTGTTTAGAATTTGCATGTTCTCCACATGCTTGCGTGCAGTAGCTCTGGGTACTGTGGCTTCCTCCCACAGTCCAAAAACATACAGAGGTTTATTGAGTACTCTGGATTATCTCAAGGTGTGAGCGAGTGCACAAATGGTTGTTTGTGCCGAGTATTCCTCACCTCTCATCATAAGCCACCGGGATAGGGTACAGCCTCCTGTGACCCCAATAAGACTCACGAACAAAAAGATTTAAAATAATTGGGATTTGTTAATCCAGGCACCAAGGCAGGATTTCAGCCACCGAAAGTGGGACTTTTAAGACCTGTTTGACTGAATGGGCTTCAGCATTTTCTTGTTAGGATTAGGGTTAGTGTTGGGGTTCTTACACTTATCTTATCTCTACATTTCTTAAGGTATGCAAGAACCTTTACTTAAATCGTTGGTTGGCATAAAGCTGGACACACTGGTGACAAAGCTGAGAGGAGATCTCTGGACAAACTACTGTCCATCATGGATGATGACATCAACCCCCTGAACACTGTCATCAGTGAACAGAGAAGCAGATGGAGTGCACGAATGCTCCTCCCATGATGCAACACTAATGGACTCAGGGACTCATTCCTCGTGCTTTTAGACTATATAATTCTGAGTTTGGGTGCAGGAGTGAAGTGAACGTATGATTGCTATTGATGGCAGACTTGGCGCGTGTGCAGCCTACTCCCATCAGTATGTGTGAATGGCTGTCAAAGCGCTTTGTGACCCTGGTCTAGAAAGGCGCTATATAAATAGACATTATTATTATTATTATTATTATTATGTATTCTATTCTATGTTAATCTTAGTATCCTCTTATTTGTGTTATTGCCTTTGATCTATGTTTTTTTATTTGCCCCTTTTCATACTTTGCACTTTGGTCTTTTATTTGCACTTTCTCCTTTGTTCTTGTTTCTATGAAACTATCGTTTGCTGTGAACTGGAAAACCAATTTCCCAAAGGAGAACTCAAGAGGGAGGTACAAGGTAACGATTGAAACATTGTTTCTTTAGTGTAAAAGATAACAACCGGCTCACAGTCTATGGGTGATCCTTAAATCAAGTTTTCTTGTGGGTAAGTTAATATTGTTGACAGAAGTCAAACCCCTGTAGTAAACTGGGAGCAAAAAAAACACAATAATTGAAAGTCCTAAGTCCAGGCTGAGTCAAAAACTGTATCACTCTGACAAGTCCCAACCCTGAGTAGGGTATTTGATGTGTCAATGTCGTCTAAATAATAATGAAGTTGAACGAGGAGAAAATAAGGATAGGTTCGACTCCTAAAATTTCCTATGGACCAGATTTTCTGAAGGATGTTGAGCCTAAGGGCTGGTCAACCGTTCTACCTCTTTTTTATGGTACATTTTTAGGCAAACAGATTAACATAGAAACACAATGTTATCAAACCTCATTTAGCATGTATAGCATAGCAACAGCTAAGTGTCACGTCAGTTTATACTCGCTGCCGACAGTACAGACATCAGGACACAAAAAGGAAAAAAGAACGCCTTAAGAGTCATCTTTACATCTTTACATTGCGTCAATAGAGCTACGTTGCATTATCTAAACTGGAGCTTCATGGCGCATCTTAGAACATTTTTCCCAGCCTTTTCCGCAAAATGTCGCATTTCAGCATTTTTTTTGATTAAGCATTTGTTATTTATGGCTGACTGAGCCACAGGCCTGTCCAAATTTCTGTGCCAGCTCTGGCCCACAGGCTCTCACCCTTGTGTTTTCTCTTGGTCATGGTGTCCCGGTGGCCGATAAACAAATGTGTTAATGGTAACCCTTGTATGGTCTCTGAGTCAAGGTGAACGCTAGACTCAGAGACAGCACGGGGATACCATTTGTTTTCGGGGCCACCGGGTCACCTTGACCCAGAGACTGCACAAGGGTTGAGTAGAATGTCCATGGATTAGGGGAACACCCATTGAAGGTGAAGGAGGCTGATAATATTTCCTGCAACCTATGCAAAACCTCACCGGCCCGTACTTGTATGTCAAAAACCTCTAGCTGTACTTCCTGCCTCCGACATGTTAGCGAGCATTAGTGGGTCTCAAAATATTAAGCTGATTAAAGCATGGATCGATTCCGGTCCTGCCACAACATTCACATGCCTTTGTCCCCCATTGATTCAGCTACCTGTGTCTGGAATAAGTGGGCGTGTAATGGCCGGTGCTGGCGAAGATCTGTTTCTAATCAGATGCACACTCTCACGCGCATTCATTAAGCGGCTGCTGCGACACACTCATGTTCAAAGGGTGAACTCTGGGTTCAGCGTCAAGGTCAGACCCTCGGCGGTTTTGACGTTTTCAGGCTTTTTCGCCACACTGGAAGGGAAAAAGCTCTCCATCTGTCAACCGGTGCACTCAAGGCTAAAAGGTGTGCTAACATGCTCGCGGGGCTGCCAGTGTAAACAGCTGTCATAATTCTGCCATGTTCAGTTAATGTAGCGCGCCGCGCTTTTCCAGACGCCGCACCGCCACTACAAACACATCAACTTATTAGCGTGCGTTGAATCGAGTCACAAAACACACGTTTTAATGTGAAGTATAATAATTTTTGACCAGGTGTAATTCATTTATATTCATATTCATAAGTTTGAACGTTTTTTCTTTACTATATTTAATAAGAAAATATTAATATAGTAGTAATGATATTCCTTTTAGCTAAATATTGACCCCCTCTTAATATATATATATATATATATATATATATACAACATCAATCATCATGTTTCAACGCCTTCAATTCAGTTGTTTTTGATTGATTTGATCAATTTTAATTGAATGTAAAGAATTGTTTGAAAAAATGTCAGTTTAATAAATAAAATAAAGTCAAGAAAAAAGACATTTATTTTGTTTGTTTATTTTGTTTAAAATAAATAATATATATATCCTTTATAATTATTAATATTATATTATTACATTTTTTATATTGTATATTAATATTATTATATACTATATGATAATATTATTTATAATATTTTTTTAAACATTTATAGGTTGTGTGTGTAGTATATATATATATATATATATATATATATAAATTACTTACTTACTTACAACATCAAACAACATATTTCAACGCCTTAACTTCATTTCATTTTCCTTTTCATTGAAAGAATGTCACTTAAATAAATAAATAAATGAGTAAAAACACATATTTATTTCTTGAACTTCCTTCCTTTCGAAATAAATGATTGAGTGTGAAAATTGTGAGTCGGCCCCGCCAGGGTTCAAAGAGAACCTGACTATTTGTCTTGTCCCGGGAAAAAGAAACACTCGGGGAGGAAGAAAAAGTGAGGAATTACAAAGAAAACTGTCACACACTTGATAAAACACGGGGGGTGTGGGGGGGACAGGAACAATAAGGATTGCGTTTACTTTTCAAGCTGTTCCTACACTGGGAGGTCAAACAAAACCACTTCTCCTGGACAACAGTCAAGCGAAGGAAATTTCCATTCAAATTTTGTCAAACATAATCCATCTCAGAAATGAAATAAAATACTTTCAGTTCAGAGGTGTTATCTCCACACGAGTGTTGGACGACCCTCGCCGTTATAACTCTGGCTTCTGTTGGAAGTTTAAAAGATATAATTTCTTGAGCCAATGGATATTTTGACACCTTCTCCAGCCAAAACACCCACAGTGTTAGCCTGAGCCGATATCCGAAAGAATGATCTGCCGACGTCGGCGTCAGGTCATGGAAAAGTGGCTTTCGTTTGTGATGCGGGACCATCTTGTAAAGAACAACAACGTTTACGTGACATTTGACATGGAAAGTCATGGTCTAGTTCAGGGGTGTTGAAACTCAATCACACAAGGGTCAAAATCTTTTAGTCAAAGTCGTGCCAAATTAAATGTATATTTACATAATAGGAAGTATGATTTTGGTCTTTTTAGTATTTGAGGTGGATTTTATCTTAATTATCTATGATTATATATGTTATGACAATACATTGTACTTACTCGAAAGTAGAATCATGTGAAAATAACTTTATGCAGTAAATTGGACCGTATTTAGGGACTGCTAGCTACTACTTCACTTATGTAAAGATATAAAACGTAAAAAAGATCAGTTATCAGAGGTAATACAGTGTTTTTTTTAAGTGATACAATTTTATGGATGGACAGACAGACAGACAGACAGACAGACAGACAGACAGACAGACAGACAGACAGATAGACTCCTTTGGGAAATTAGGTTTACGGTTCACAGCAAATGATAGTTTAAAAAAAAAAAAAAAAAGAACAAAGTGCAAATAAAAGACCAAAGTGCAAAGTATGACAAAGTGCACATACAAAGAACATAGATCAAAGGAAATAACAAATAAAATGATACAAAGATTAACATAGAATAGAATACATCATACTTTCACTCCACTCCTGCACCCAAACTCAGAATTATAAAGTCTAAAGGACAAGGAATGAGTCCCTGAGTCTATTAGTGTTGCATCATGGGAGGAACATTCTTGCTCCATCTGCTTCTCTGCTCACTGATGACAAAAGGAAAATACTCTACATGAAATAATGTCAAGAGCTCTAGCAATACATTGCAATGACGTCACGATTGAACTAATGGCTACAGAATTGAAAAAATAAAAATCTTGAATGTTAGAATCTTAACAATTCAGTCAAGAATTTATAAATATTAAGATTTTAATCTAGAAACAAAGATGTCAAATAACGTCAAAAAAAATAATGATATATATATATATATATATGAGCCGAGTCATCCTCAAGAGACTCAAAGTAGAGGAAAAACAAAAGCTCTGAGAAGAATTTGGTGAAAAGAGGAACGACTTCACTCTGGCTCGGGAACATTTGAAGCATCTTCCCTGTGAATGAACCGACGGTGATACGATCGAAGTCGAACAGGACTTCACGACGGAGCCAGATGACGTGCAGCGAAACAAACAGCTGCTGCAGTGGATCAGTGTTTTTACACACACTGGTATTTGGAATTGGACTTAAAAGATTACGGCGTGCAGAGTTTTTTTTTTTTGTTAGATCATCATATTTGCTCCGTCTGGAACCCGGAGAGTGACATTAGCACGAGGAAGAGAGGGATGACCGGAGGTGAACAGGAGATGGTTTTTTTGAGGTGCTTCCTCGACACAGAAGGGATGACGTCTGCTGTCGGGTCACAACGCCGCCCCCCCATCCCCTCCTCTCCTACCGCCCCCCCCAACACACCCCACCACTCCCACCGCTCTTGACTGTTTGAGAGGCTGGCTTTGCAGAAGAAGTCTCTGCCAACTGGCCAGAGCTACATCTCACACACACACACATTTACAAGTGTGTGGTGGAATTTTTAGGGGGGGATTAGGATGTTTAAGACAGACATACATCATAAAAAAATATAGTAAATGTGCTCATATGGTTCAGTTAAGACCCTTAAGATCACCACCAATATGTGAGGGTTCACCTCAGTTCAGGGCTTTAAATGAGCACGTGCTGTTGAGTTACAAAAAAAAAAAAGAAATAATGAAGAAATCAGGAAAATCAGCTCCACCCTCGCGACTTAACAAGATCAGTAGTCGAGCTTCGTTATTTTTAATTTAAAAAAATCATTTTACGATCAAAATTCTGGCGGAAATTGAAGATGCAAGGGAAGGAACGAGCTCACCTTCCCCTTTTTTTTCTGACATTATCGGGTGATTTTTGCGAGGAGAAGTTATGCTTCTGTAATGCTGACTAAAGCAAATATATTCACATTTTTAAGATTTCTTTTATGGATAAAGATAAAGATATTAATGTCCACTGTTGAGATCTCACTATTATTCATTTACGAGGTAATAAAATAAAAGAACACTGTGTTTTTGGATAAAAAAGATAGTTTCGATTTTGAAATTTAGTAATTATTTAAAGTGTGTAACAGTTTTTTATGCCATTTTCTGTCTGAATACAATGAGCTTCATTTTTATTTTTTTTACAGATTGTATCTCATTTCATTCGTTTCATAAAGCAGTCATTCCAAGTATGTATATGCATTTAATTTTAAGTTTCAGCCAAATATGTGATTTATTTTTCAGTTTAAGGGACGTCATTTTAATCGAATTTTCTCCACATATTAAAGAGTAAAATAATAGAGGTTAAAAAAAAGGGATCAAATATTTAAAAATTCTATTTTTTTACCTCCATTTGGTTCAGTGGAGACTCGAACAAACAGGGTGACCCAAATGATGGGTTCAATTCAGTTAATTTCATGGGCACCATGAGATGTGTAAGCGACGCTCCCTATCGGCCGGAGCTAAAACAACAACCTGGAGCGTGTTTATAATAGTAAAAAAAAAAAAAAAAAAAAAAAAAGGATCTCAAGTGTGCAAAAAAACAGATGATGCAGAATAGTTTTTACACCTCTCAGATGTTCCTTGACGCATGACTGCAGAGCTGATCCACGGACTTGTGAAAGGAGACGCACTTTTTCTTTTTTTCCTCTAACAGTTTTTTTTTTTTTTTTTATCAAATATCTTTTCACGGAGGAGGGAGACACTGGCGTGAGCTCTCCACATTGGCCGCCGCCGTGACGTGCTCGCTCACAAAGTTTGGACCATTACATCATAGTTTTAAAATAGCCAGGAGAAATGACATTTTTACGCACGGCGACACCAGCTGATGGCCAGTCGCTCGCCGCGGGCGCACTCTCCACCCGAATAAAACCCCATCGTCCCCACACGTTCTAAATGATATTAGTCATAAATAATAATAAATAACACTTGAGGTAAAAAAAAAAAATACCTGCGATGACGGTGGGCGACCGCTGACCCCCCTCCGGTTTGATCCACATCTCCAGGGTGAAATTCCCTCTGGGGATCTCCACGCCGGGTTTGAGCCGCAGCTGGTCGCCTCTCCCGGTGAAGTAGACGGCTTTGCCCCGGTCCGGAGAGTTCTCTTCCGCCTGCGAGGAGCGCCGGTGCTGGCGGAGCCCCCGCCGCTCCAAGCCGGGCAGGGAGCGCTTGCCCCGGGGCAGGCGGGTGGCACAAGCCCCCGGGACGGCGGCTCTCGCCTCCCTGATGCGCACCAACTCCCTCTTGGATCTCCCCTTTTTCCAGACTGTCCCACACTCTGATCCCAAACAGAGGATGAGGATCAGCAGGGAAAACACCCAGGGAGATGTCCAAAGTTTCATTTTTGTTCTAAAAAATACAAACAAATAATAGTTTCACGGCTGGAAGTGTGGGAATAAAGACATAAAGCTTCCCCTCTTTTATAAGCCGCGACCCCCCCTCTCTTTAGGCAAAACTACTCTGGAGACGGGAATATTTGACTGCATGTCCCACTGTTCAATTGCTCCCAATTACGGATGACTAACAAGTCATTTATTAAGAGGGGGGTCCGGTCGGTGCCCCCCTCGCTTCCATTTAACTCACGCGCAACAACAAAAAAAAAAAAGAAAAAAAAAATCCACAGTTGTCCTTCTTTTCCTTCTATCCGTAAGAAATTTCACAAATTAAATTCCAAAGAAAAGTGACAACAAAGCGACCTCTCATATTTGTGAAGAAGAAGAAGAAGAGGAAAAAGGTTATCCAAAGTTGCTGAGAGTCTCAGTGGAAAAGTTGATGTCCTAGTGAGGATGAAGAGCAGCGAGCGTCGAGGTCCTCATTGACTGCCTGGAGCACTTGAAGGAGTCGTGGCTGATCGTCCGCTTTAGAGCCAGTTTCAAGTGTTTTAAAGAACAACTCATGTTTCAAATGTTCCGGGGCTGAGAGAGAGTGTGTGTGTGTGAGTGTGTGTGTGTGTTTTTTTTTTCCTTTTTTTTTTTCCGAAGTGGGAAGTCACACAGGTAGGTAGGCAACTCTCATTGATTCTCCTC
Organism: Callionymus lyra; assembly: GCF_982586985.1. Lineage (NCBI taxonomy): Eukaryota > Metazoa > Chordata > Actinopteri > Syngnathiformes > Callionymidae > Callionymus > Callionymus lyra. The sequence continues at coordinate 10,182,546 of NC_141822.1, forward strand.
AGAGGCTGCGATAGGATGGAGAGTCGAGGCTGCACAGCAAGACCCTCTAGTGGACCAAAGACGGCACAGAATCAGCAACCAGTGAGGAGGCAGCTTCACTCCAGGAAAACACCGGATAAATCTCTCGCTGTGGGGAATAAAAATGAGTCGAAACTATATGTTTATGTCTTTCAATTTGTACTCCAAAATTATGAATGAAAAATAAGGGGAAATTATGAAGAAAATAATGTATTTATCTTTTTTAACAGATATTATTTAAACATTAAATGGGGAAAAATGAGTGAAAATACCAGTTTAAAATGCAGCAAAAAATGAATAAAATTCACTCAAAGATGACGTTCAATATTTATTTGAAACAAATATATATATTGCACGTCTTCATTTCTTCTATAAAAACTAATATGTGTCATAGTGCATCATTTTTAGAGAAATTAATTCAATAAATATCTTTGTTTAAAATTCCAAGAATACATTTCTTTACATGTATTAATATTCTCTACATTTTTCTTGTTTAAATAATCATTTAAAATATTTTAATATCCTGGGAAAATATGATTTATTCTCCATGTATTATTTTTTTTAACCGGTATTCACTGTCCAATGTACAATGTTTGTTCAAATAATATATAAAAACCTTGCCTTTTATATAATTATATAAGGATTTGTGTGACTTGAAGTGTGCTTGTATTTTATGAATACATGACGGTTAAAACTTCTGTATATATTTATCAATTTTGATGTAAAATTAAAACAACAAAAGAAATTTGGAAAATAACATTGTAGGAATTGAAAAACAAATGATTTGACATAATGTCAAATATATATTCTATAAATGAGAATACATTCAAAATATAAATAATATATATAAATATGTAATTATTTATTTTTCTTTTTATGTTTAGTATGTGGATGTGTGTTGATTTAAAACATTTTTTTTTTTTACAGTCTAAAAAAATTAAATGATGTGAATTCATGAATATTATACATTTGTGAAATACAACAATATTAATAACCAATATATGTCTTCAAATTAATATTCACCATTAGCTCATGCTATGAAATACCTCTGCCAAGGAGGTTTGTAGTTTTTTTACCTGTCTCTCTGTGGGAATATAAATAAAAAGCAGAACAGATTCCTCTGAAATTTTCAAGACATTTTGATAATTTGAAGAGGAAATTCTGTCGGTATTCTTAATTACCATCTGGATCTACAAGAGTTTTGAAGGATGAGGTGTGGAGGTCTGCAGCTCTGCATGTTGTGTGAGCAAGTTCCAGATTTTCCAAGATTTTTATTTAAAAAAACGGGTGTGAACAAGCTGCTTGGGGGAGGACTGCGATCTCTGAATACATTTCTAGATACCTTCATTTATTAACTTTATTTCCTGGAATCTTTTTTTTTTTTTGTGCTACAGTAAGCAACAACCCACAATAACATGGCGGCCGTGTTGACGACAGATCCGATGACTCTCTGCTGCCCTTGTGTCGTGTCCTCAGTGGAACCCTCATTCTCGCTCAAACCAACCCAAGCGCCGTCCTGGCTCGGGCTTCATCTTGGAGCGTCAAAGTCATGCGTCCCGTTAATGCCCGCTCGGAATCGAAGAAAGCTTTCAATCATAGCCGTAATGGCCGAATCCAGACAAAGTCTGGCTCATTCGTCACTCACTCTTTGGAACCGCAGAGTTGCTATAAGTGCTCTTGTGTTCTGATTCAGCTGACACGACTGCGATCTTAGTTCACTTTAGCACTCGGACATTTCTAAAAATGCTTTTGCGAGTGACATTTGAAGTGATTTATCATTTTCGGGGTTGACTCACCCCTCCTGCTGTTTACAGACGTGCCACAGTAGATTGATGTTTGTTTCAGAGCCGCACATTTCTGCCGAAACTTCTCTGTTCCCGACTGGAATAAAACATTTCGTCTGATGTTCTTTCTGTCCCAACAATATTTTGACACAGAGACCGGAGCGTCCTTACATTTCTCCATAGAGACGGTAACGTGGAATCTCTCCTCTGTTCCTCCGGAGTTGTTTGTTGTGAGTGTTTGTTTAGACGGAACTCACCACCTGCCATAAAGGGAAGTGGGAACAAACATTAAATATTTGCTTTCTCTTTTCATATGCTGTTGTGACTTTGGGTCGCATATTTCCTTTTGTGTCTGGAGAAAAGGGGGGAAGACGTATGGAGACAGGGCCGGCCGTGAAAGAGAGCGGGAGAGGAGTTTCACATGGAGGATGAGAAGACGAAAACCTCCAAACATTCACACGGCAGGTTGTTAACACATTCTTCGCTTAATTGTGGTTGAGAAGCAAAAAAAAACTGACTTTATTTCTCATTTTCTAAGAAATATTTATTTTTTGAAAAGACTTTATCAGATGTTTTTCACTTACAGCGACTAATATTCATTTTCTTACCAACAAGTTTTGTATAAAATAAGAATTTGAACTTTATTTATAGACTCCACAACTGAAAATAAATATATTTCATGTAGAAGGAGAGAGAGAGACAGATAGATAGAAGGACAGATGAATATATGAATGGACAGTGAAATGGATGGATGGATGGACGGATGGATGGACAGAAATTCGGACAGACAGACGGATGGACAGATGGACGAAGGGAAAGAGAGATGGATGGAAAGATGGACAGACAGTTGGACGGGGAAACACAGGGATAGATGGATGGACAAATGGATGAATGTATAGATGGAAGGACGGATGGATGAATGAAAGACAGAAAAATGGATGAATACATGGAAGGATGGATCGATGGATTTATAGATGGATGGATTGATACACAGACAGATGGAAGGGTGTATTTACAAATGGATGGAGGTTTAGATGGATATATTGATGGAGGTATATATTGCTGGGTGAGTGAATGGATGGATGGACAGATTAATGGAAGGAATGAAGGATGGATGACGGACAAACAGATTTAGGGATGGATTCACGGATCGTTGGATACATGGACGGATGCGTGGAGGGATGGATGGATGAATGGATGGATGGATGGATGGATGGATGGATGGATGGATGGATGGATGGATGGATGGATGGATGGATGGATGGATGGATGGATGGATGGATGGATGGATGGATGGATGGATGGATGGATGGATGGATGGATGGATGGATGGATGGATGGATGGATGGATGGATGGATGGATGGATGGATGGATGGATGGATGGATGGATGGATGGATGGATGGATGGATGGATGGATGGATGGATGGATGGATGGATGGATGGATGGATGGATGGATGGATGGATGGATGGATGGATGGATGGATGGATGGATGGATGAATGGATGGATGGATGGATGGATGGATGGATGGAACGAGTTGGTGAAAACAGTTCAAGTTTTTGATAGTGAAGTTTCCAGACATTACATAAAAAGGATGAACAGCTACGTTGTAATCCTTGCAATCATCGCTCTGGCTCGACTATCCTCCCTGTCCCAGCGTCCCCCGTCATTCCTGGATTTGATGTTTCAGGAAAACAAAATCCCACCGAAAAAACCCAATGACCCCGGAGGGTTCGAGTGACACAGACTCTGCAACACGAGTCAGGGGCTCTCAGGAGGTCAGGATCGAGGTCAGAGGTCGGCGCTATCGTAAAAACCCTTCGACTCGACCAATCAAAGCGGGCCTCGGCTAGAACCAGAGTTCCTTTTTGAGAAGGACTCACATTGATCCATTTCCCCTGCAGATGTTGTTGTGCGCACTGACCACCGGAGGAAAGTGGTTTCTGTATCGTTCAATAATCCCACCGAGTCATCCGAGAGACCGTGGACCAGTACGAGATAAAAAAAAAAAAGAAAAAAACATTGTGGTATAATCCATTAATGCACCGAAGCTTAATCTGTGACTGTTCTAAAACGCTTTGGTCGGGTTTTGTTTGTAGATGATCCCGACAAAGTGATACGCCCTCCACTGTCAACAATATTCACAAACTCAAGAGTAACGCAGATTAAAAACACGAAAAAAATCTACGATATTATGTAAAAAAAAATAAAATAAAGGAAAGTCTAAAAAATAAAGAGAAGGATTGTTGTGTCCGCGTGAGGTTGATTCAGAACAACCATTAAAGCCCTCGCGAGTTTAATCCAAACGTTCAACTGGGACCGGCTCAGGTTCTGAGCAGTTCCAAGAAAAACGTGGAATCGTTCTGATCCGAACAAAATTGAAATTCACTGTTGGTGACAGAGGTTTTTTTTTGTTTTGTTTCTTTTAAACAAATGGCAAAGATTATGGGGAAACGTATACATATATATTCCCATAAACCGGGTTTAATCTGTGCTAATGCTTCTGACAGCTGTCATTTATATGCGCTTAGTGTGGAAGGGGCAGCCAGTTCAGCCGGACGCTGGCGACCACACCAGTGTTGTTGTTCTACTTGTTTGCTGGTTTTTCAAATGCTTTCGTGAAGGATCTCGGATATTGATGTACCTCATATCGTCATGTAAACTGACTTATATGAACTATGATCCAAGAAAATCTTGAACCTTATGGTTCTTCATCAAATCATTATAAAATGTCCTTAAAATATGTTATATAGTTCTTTTTTGTATTTCTGTTTAAACTTGCAAATATTGGGTCCACTAAGTAAAACAAACAAAGAAGAAATTCCTTTATTTGATCATTTATATTCTCTTTATGTTTTTTTCAAATTTTTCTTCGGCCATTCCTCCATTATTTTATCCTTTGTTTTATTTTATAATCCCGATGGTTTCTTCCTTCAGGACTTTTGTCTGCCTGATACATTTTAAAGATGAAACTTAAAGCAAACATTCAATTACACCCATTTTCTACTCTACACTCATGTCGACTAGGGGTTGGGATTATTTTCAGAGTTATAGACAAAAATGTTTGTTCATTTTAATGCAGCGACTGGAGCTACATTAAAATGAATACATGATACACTGCAACAGTGAAAAATCATATAAATTAAAAGACAGTTTAAAGTGATCGTTACCATAGATACCAAAATTCACTCATTTTCTACTCATCCTCATGTCAAGAGTTGGGATTATTTTTAAAGTAATCTGTTCCTTTTTTAGAGTTATAGACAAAAACATACATCCATTGTAATGCTAGTGCTCAAAACGATATCCAAAAATACCTCCATACTGCTCAAAAAATGTTTGTTCATTTTAATGTAGTGACTGGAGCTCAGTTGTCTTCGTCTTCATCTTCGTCCAAAAAGACACTTAAAAACATTCAAGTACCTCCATACTGCTCCTCTGTAACGTCCATCTTGTATTGAAGCCTCGGTATGAGAAATTGTTCCAAAAACTTAATCAAGTCTATATTTTAAGCGCAATGGTAGCAGAGGTTTAAAGGCTAGCATGCTACAAACAGGAAGTACTACTGGTAAATATCGCAAGCACTTCCAGTAGACTAAAAGTGCTCGCAATATTTACCTGGAGTACTCCCTGTTTTAGCATGTTAGCCTTTAAACTTCTGCCAGAGACAATCTTAAAATATTGACTTTTTAAGAGGTTTTTCGAACAATTTCTCATGTCGAGGCTTCAATACAAGAGGAACGCTACAGACGAGCAGTATGGAGGTATTTGGATGTATTTAAGTGTCTTTTTGGACGAAGATGAAGACGAAGGTAACTGAGCTCTAGTCACTACATTAAAATTAACAAACATTTTTCGAGCAGTATGGAGGTATTTTTAGGCTTTTAAGTGTCTTTTTGGTTAGCATTTTGAGCACTAGCATTAAAATGGATGTATGTTTTTGTCTATAACTCTAAAAAAGGAACAGATTACTCATAAAATAATCCCAAATCGAGTCGACATGAGGGTGAGTAGAAAATGATTGAATTTTGGTTGAACTGTCACTTTAAACTTTTTAATTTATATGGTTTTTTTCCACTGTTGCAGTGCATCATGAAAACTTCTTCACCCATTTAAGTCGGTTCTTAAGACTTGCCAATCGACAACATAACTTATTCATAAAACCATAGACTTTTGGTCAAAAAAGAAATCCGATCCGTATTTCTTGAGGCTGAATCCCGTTTAATCCCAAATCCAGAAATGTCACGGTTATGGAAAGTGCGAAATGTACATTACACATGTATATGTTCCTATAGTTATACTCTATATCTGGCTGCACCTCATCGGGTTGCGTAACGTTGATATATACGTCCACAATTCCCAGAAAGCCTCAGAGTCAGTGGTTACACGTGCATGCAGACACTGGACTGGATCTGCACATTTCAAACATTGGATTCGTCCAAGGTCCAGAATCTCGAATATTCCAGAAGAAAATAAAAAAAATATAATAAGAAAAAGCTCTGTTTGAGGCAAGATCTTAGGCCAGAACATCTGGTCCATAAACGCTAGAAATCATAAATAGAGCCATTCTTAATCCAACTGAGTCAAATGTTTACGACCGTGTAAGGGTCGATACCGGGACCGAAATACACGACAGCAGAAGGAAGAATGTTTTGGACCAAAGTGATTTTTGTGTTAAAAACAAACAGTGTTCAAAGGGTCGGCTGTGGTCTCACCTTGATGTGTCCGAGTCCTGGAGTCAAACCAGATCTTTCAAGATGGTCATCGCTTTGACTTTTTGGTTATTGTCTTGGGATTTACAAGATCAGAATGAGTCGATAAAAGGGAGACCTCATGCGGAGAAGTCTGGCGGAAGAATTCAGGAGATTGGATGGTTTTGACCAAGAACGTTGGAGACGAGACCAGAAGAGAAGGAAGTGAACCAATAAAGTTCAAGGATGATGTGAAAGGGGTTTACGATGCAGTAAGTCCCTCAACATGACCATGTTTTGAATTAATACTTTGTAAAGTTCTTCCCAGTCTCAAATCTGGGCGAACGAGAGGTTACGAGAGCGGAGTCCATTGGTCATCTGGGATTGATGACGTGCGGTGACAATCCCTGATACCTGACCAATCACAGCAGAGTGGGTGTGGTTATGGTAAGCAAGATTTAAGCTCAGGAACTGTTTTCATTGGGCGGAGCTTAAGATAATTTTCTAATGTAAATATTTCAATGAAAAGAGAGTTTTGTACAAACACACACTGATGATACAATAGAGGTACAACATCACTTTAACACACACTTAAATCTACACATTAGTTGCTCTTTAAATATACAATAAAATAAACAAAATTGTTATTTTTCTATTTAACATGCAAGTTGTGTAACCAATATCAACCAATTTCACAAAAATCAGTAAAATCTGATTTCAATAATCATGTATTGATTGTATTTACTCGTCCTCTAAGTTCCAGTTTACAACAGTTTATACTGGAGAAGTTCAAGGAAGTACAATATACACCTGAAGATACTCAACTTGTTTTGTTTGTCTTTATGAGAACAATTCCTGAGAGAATTAAGAACGACTTCTACAAAGAATAGTCCATTACGGTGTGATACAACGCAAATAAAGAAATGGAATGAAAACCAAATATATAAAAAAAAACAGTAAACATGAATTGTTAAAAGAAGTGTAAAGGGCCAAATTCTGACAATATATTTTCACAAGTTTAAGAGATAAGACCAATAAGTAAAGAAACAAAGAAGACATTTCAATATCAATGGCTAGTGTCTCATGTATGTGAATGATGATATGTTCAGAAAAAGTATTGGCAATGGCCGGTTTTCAAAGCCATCCATCCATCCATCCATCCGTCCGTCCATCCATCCATCCATCCATCCATCCATCCATCCATCCATCCATCCATCCATCCATCCATCCATCCATCCATCCATCCATCCATCCATCCATCCATCCATCCATCCATCCATCCATCCATCCATCCATCCATCTATAATGTTGATATGATGACCTTTAAATATGTTTGTTTAAGATTGAAGACAAAAAGATGATACAGAGACTTCCAAAAAGAGTAAAATTGGGGTAAAGGGAAATTAATTTGAAGGGAGAAAAAACTTGGAAAAACATTTACAGACAGATAAAGATTGAAAAAAATCCCAGAGTATTACATATGTTTGGTAAATATATCTGTTGTTCATTCCGCTCCATGGATCGTTCAATCATTTTGTGTGATCGATTGATAGAACCCTGGACTACACTTTGCTAACTTTGCTATCAAAAATAAAGTGGGAAGACAAAAATCAGATTTTTATCAAGCTGTAAAGTTGCGTCACTTGTGCCGCTTTTTCAAGCTACTAACTGGAATATCTAGGGAGCTATGTTGACTATAATATTTTTGATATTTCCTCAGTGTTGGACTCAGATTTAAGGCATTTCAGAACGTTTGGTCAGAATAATTGAAATATTCAGTATCCTCAACTACCTCCTCTGGAGTCAAGCTCTGGCATCTGAGACTCTGAGTAGAGCCGCCGCCAACTACATTACACCATCATTTTGTTTGTGCTTTTTTAAATGCCTCACCAAAGACAAGGTGAGGCGACAATATTCCCAATCTGGCCGGAGAACCTCTCTGAAACGAAAAGGGAAGTTTTGGCAGCTCCCGCAGAAAAACCCCTCTGACCCTGGTAACAGATAAGTGCTTGAAAATGAATGATCAAAAAAGTCACTACATGGTCGGAGTTTAACGGCGCGGCGATAAAAAACAGCTTTTTACGAGGCGACACATAAAAGAATTGACTACGTTGTCATTACATCATCTGAAGTGCTCGACGCCGCGCAGCCAGTCGGATGCGAGGCCAGAATCCCTGCTAATGATTTGCGTCGCTCAATTAAGGTGAGGACGACAACCATGAGGAATGGAACCCGCAACTCCTCAAGAGTGTAGCCCTGCTTCAATAGTTGAGAAAAGTATTAAACTATCTATAAAAACAATATGATCTGAATCAATGAGTGATGTTTGTAGATGTGCACCAGTGAAAACATCTGATGGAGCCAAAATAACAGGTAGTGATTATTGTTTTATGGGAAACTGGCGCCACCTGATGGAGCAGAGAGATAATACCTAAACAGGAATCAGGGAAATGATGTTTTCTTGACTAGTTTTCATCATCAGCTTGAATCTTTTTATTCTAAACAGGAAAATCCAGAGTTTAAAACGATTTGAAGTCGATTCGATGGGAAATAAAAGAGCAGAAAATAGAGTTGTTGTCAAAGTGGGACAGTCTGGTTTAAGGGAGGAGCTTGAGAGTTTAGAATCTCTCCAACAGATAAAAACAAGACATTTCTTGATGATTTATATCGTAATAATGAATCTGAATTCTCCTCCAGCTGGTTCTTCAATGAAAGATGTTTTTTTTAAGGTAACTGCAAAATAAACTCCACATTAAGATTTTTTGTTTGTTTTCAGCAATAACTTTACTAAAGACCGAGTCGCCAAATTTCAAGCAGCAAGTACGACGTCAAAAGTACCTTCCAGGAAATAAAAGACAGAGGGGCGGATGAAAGGATATTTGAGTGATGAATGTTGGCCAGAGTAGATGAAGCCTCAGATTGATCAAACTTTACTTTTCTCTCTGTTAAATAAATGCGTTTTTGCAGCGTTTTAATTCAAGTTTATTTAAAGTCTCACATCACTAAGTCATCCAAAGACACTTTACAGTTGAGGTGAGACTATATTGATGGAACAGATGGAAGCAACTCAACAATGAGTGAATAGCAGCGTGAACATTTTCCTTTTGGAAGGCAGAAACCTCAAGCAGAACCAGACCAGGGTGGATGGGGGGGGGGGGGGGGGTAGATGGATGGATGGAGAAAAGAGCAAGGGAGGATACAGTGAGAGAAAAGAGGAGAGTATAGAGTAGGGCAGGAGAGTCCAGGGCGGGTTTTAAGAAAATCTATTCTAATCATTGGCAGCCCAACAGTAGTTGACAGACCATCATGTACTTGCTCTACAGCATCATCTACGGCACCAACTCCAACTTTTACAAAACTACTCACTTAATCTCTATGGACTTGTTGCAAAGACGCTTGTCTCTTCAATCTTATTCTATCGGTTCAAAATCCAAAGTTTGTGGCCAGGCTCTACAAGACTCAACTTGACTCTAGTCTGTTGTGTCACTGCTACCAGCTCGCAGTGGGCGGGGCTATCGTCATATAGCGCCACGAAACTAGGAGGGCGACGGTAAAGTTAACAGAAAATGAAAAAAAAACTCTGGACCTCGTCCACAGACTAATGAACAACTTTCTGGGGCAACATAAAGTACTTCTTGCAGTGTGGCGGGTTTGTTTGGTGTTTTTCAGTTTTTTCTGATCACTCTTTAGCGACGTCACTCTTTGACCAATCAGTGGTACCACTGCTATTACTGCTACTACTACTTCTACTACTACTTATTCTACTCTCACTACTACTACTTATTATTCTACTCCCACTACTTATAATTATTCTACTACCACTAATTATTCTACTCCCACTCCTACTTCTACTACTAGTTATTCTACTCCCACTACTACTACTTCATATACTCCCACTACTACTACTTATTCTGCTCTTCTACTTCTTCTACATCTAATTCTGCTACTGCTTTTACTACTAATTCTACTATTAATTTTACTTATGGTTTTACTACTCATTCTACTACTTATACTTATAGTACTAATTCTACTACTTATACTTATAGTACTGATTCTACTACTTATACTTATAGTACTAATTCTTCTTGTATTTTACAACTAATTGCAGTTCTACTTTTACTACTACTTATTCTACTTCTAATTCTGCTACTATTTTTACAAATACTTTTACTACTTATGCATATAATACTAAGTCTACTACTACTTGTACTTTTACTAATAATTCTACTATTAATTCTACTTTTCTACTACTCATAGTACTAATTCTACTTCTATTTTACAAATAATTGTAGTTCTACTTCTACTACTACTTCTACTACTAATTCAACTACTCCCACTACTACTTCTACTATTACTACTTATTCTACTCCCACTACTACTAACTTCTTTAACTTCTTCTTCTCCCACTACTACCTCTTATTCTACTCCCACTACTACTCAATTCTTCTACTTCTACTACAAATTCTACTATTTTTTATTCTTATTCTCTTTCTTCTTTTTTTTCTCCTTTGTATTCTTCTTCCTTTTTTCGTTTTTTTTTCTTCTTTGCATCCTTTTTTAGTTCATTTTAAAGTTTTCACCTCAGTCTTTTTCCTTCAAACCATCATTTCATCTGTTTCCACACATTTTTACTTTGAACCGTTATACGTTCAATCATTTCCGTTTACAGATTCAGCAGATATTTTATTTTATTCTGGAAAGTTTTCCAGTTTTATTGAAAGTGTCAAATCATAAAAAAGTGATCACTTTAATATTAATAAGACTATATGGAGAGGAAGGCAAACGAGGTCCCAGCAAATCAAAGTGTGTCAAAGACGTCCTTTTAGAGGCAGAAAACTTGAGCAGAACCAGACGCAGTCGGCCCAACTATGAGTCAAGAGGTAGAACCGGGACAAAAGTGGGGCAGATGTCGGTCTCAGACGCTGCTCCCACAACCTCTAAACAATAACCCGATTGAATAACCACAAATTAAACTTGTTTGCCTTTTCCGAGTCAGAACTCTCGTTCACTCTCACTTAATGGTCTGCATATGTAAATTCAGCTGCTGAGAGGCTCATCTGCACATCCAGGGTTTTTTTTTTCTTTTTTTTGGCCACAGATGCTGATGGCGTGGTGAGTAACAATCCGTAATCGCTCCCTAAACTGCACCCGGGGTCCTCAGCCCTCGCCTCGGTGCCGCTGGTGGGAAAGAATGATGCGTGTAGCGGCGCTGAGGACGCCGCAGTGAGCGCACAAGCAGCTCGCCACCATTACTGGCCCAAAACGTCTAGACGTTGGAGCACCACCCATATGGAGATGTTTAAAAGGCTCATTAGCCGGGCGGCCCGACTTGAAATGCAGTTGCAGTGACGCTTGTCCATAAAAACACGGCGGTTTTTCTACAGAGGTGCCGACTACGGTTGAAAGCACCGGGAGTGACAAACTTTCTGTCCTCGAGTGACTGAGGTGAGCAGAAGTTCTCTTTGGGGGTTTTCTGTGAACACCTTCGGTGAGATGAGGTGAGTTTGAAGATAAGTATGGTGGCCCAGAAGTGACCCCAAAAAAATGTACAAGCAAGTTATCCCATTTCCTGAAACAAAATTCAAATGTAGCCATACAAATAAATAAATTAAAAAAAACAAGAAAATGTCATTCTCAATTTCCTGAATCAAATCTACAAATGTAAAGAAAAGTCTAAAAACACTAAAAACGGAATCAAAGTTTCCTAAAAACAAATCTAGAAACTCGAAAAACACATCTAAAATCTCCTGAAAAATATAAATTAGAAACTCTAAAACAAAGAAAAACATTTAAAAACTCGTAAAAATCATACAAATTAAAAAAAAAACTAACTGTGAAAAGACATTTAAATTTCGTAAAATACATTTAAAAACTGTGAAACACAATTAAAATGCAATCATAGAAATTAACAATCTGAGAAACCAATTAAAAATTGGATATAAAAAAATGACAAACTCTAAAAACAAATCTAAAATGTCCATAAATATAATTAAAAACTCTTAAACAAAAGAACAATTACAATTTCCTGAAACACATTTAAAAAACTCATTATTATCATACAAATTAATCAAGTATGGAACAAAATTAAAATTTCCTGAATTAAATCTACAAACAGTAAAAGCTAAATTAAAGTTTCCTAAAACAAATCTACAAATCTAAAATTACTTTAATTTAATTAGAAACTTGAAAAAGGTTAAAAACCTATGGAACAAAAATAAAAATGTCCTTAAATCAAACATACAAACTCTGAAACAGAATTAAAATGGAATCATATAAATCATACAAATTAAAATACTATATAATAAAATTAAAGCGTCCTTACACAAATCTACAAACTCTAAAAACATAAAATAATTAAATTAATAAATAAAATATATATTAAATAAATAATAAATTAATATAATTAGAAACTGGAACAAACAGAACATTTCCTGAATCAAATCTAGTTTTCTACAGTTTGAAGAAACTGAAACAAAATTACAATTTCCTGAAATGTCCTTTAATGAATATTGTACTTTGACGGATGTTCATTTGTTTTTAATTTGTGAAAAAAAATATATGATTTTGTTTTATTTTTTGAATCCACTGCTGGGTCACAAACGTCTCCAGGGTCCAGACTTCTTAAAATTCTAAATCTTGCTTCAAGTAAAGAATCATTTTCTGTTTGACTCCAGTATGATTCTCCTAAGCTTTTGTGAGCTTCCCCGGTCACTCTGGTTTCCTCCCACAGCCCCTAAAACACATAAATGTCCATCAATGATTTTAAATGAACCACATGTGTTTGTGTGTAAGTGCCTTTTTGTGTTTTCTTTGGAAGCTGCACATTATAGTTCTCCCCCGTCTGAGATCTGGGCAAACGAGAGGTTACGAGAGCGGAGTCTATTATGACCTAATAATGTCTTCACTTCTCCTCCAACCTTGCTTTGTTTATGCAACGAGTCCCTCAGAGGTGGAGACTGCATGTTATTGTGATGGACACACATACATGAACACACAAACATACACACACATATATAAAAAAAACAAACATAGAGACATACACCAACACACACACCCACACAAACACACCAACAGACAGACAAAACATACACACACATGAACACAAATGAATACAAACAAACACACACACCTACATACACCCAAACACACACATACGAAAACAAATACACACACAAGAACACACACACACCTACATACACATAAATAAACACATACAAACACAAACACGCAACATACATGAACACCCCCACAAATATGAACACACAAACAAGACAAACACACACACACGCTCACCTACATTACACGCACACACAGAGAGACACACACACACCCACACCGACACACAGAGACACACAAACACATGCCACCTACATCACACACACAGACACACACACAGTCACACAAACACATGCAACCTACATCACACACACAGACACACACACAGTCACACAAACACATCCCACCTACATCACACACACACACACAGACACACACACAAACACACGCCACCTACATCACATTCAGACACACACACCCACACCGACACACACAGAGACACACACACAAACATGAACACACGCTCACCTACATTACACGCACACACAAAGACACACACAAACAACCACATTGACACACACAGACACACACAGACACACACACAGAGACACACAAACACATGCCACCTACATCACACACACAGACACACACACAGTCACACAAACACATGCCACCTACATCACACACACACACACAGACACAGACACACACACAAACACACGCCACCTACATCACACACAGACACACACACACCCACACCGACACACACAGAGACACACAAACACATCCCACCTACATCACACACACCGACACACACACAGTCACACAAACACATGCCACCTACATCACACACACACACAGACACAGACACAAACACACGCCACCTACATCACACACAGACACACAGACACACACACCCACACCGACACACACAGAGACACACACACAAACACGAACACAAGCTCACCTACATTACACGCACACACAAAGACACACACAAACTACCACTCCGACACACACACAGACACACAGAGACACACACACAGAGACACACAAACACATGCCACCTACATCACACACACACACAGACACAGACACACACACAAACACACACCACCTACATCACACACAGACACACACACCCACACCGACACACACAGAGACACACACACAAATACGAACACACGCTCACCTACATTACACACACACACAAAGACACACACAAACTACCACACCGACACACACACAGACACACAGAGACACACACACAAATACGAACACACGCTCACCTACATTACACGCACACACAAAGACACACACAAACTACCACACCGACACACACACAGACACACAGAGACACACACACAAACACGAACACACGCCCACCTCCATGACATACACACAAACATACAGAGACACACACACAGACACACACAGTGTATTAAGCTGCACAGACTCCTAAGAATGGATGGAGAGCGACGACCACAGAGACTCTAAGGACACAAAACCACATGAACTGCAGATGAGAAGATAGTTGAACTGCGTCAGCGGCGACTGAAGACGGAACCGACGATCCAAACATATAAACAAAATTAAAGGAGCCACGAGGGGAAATGTTTACTTTTGTTTGTGCTCACACACTAGTGGAACAGATGCTCAAAACTCTCCGGATGAAAATCGTTACATCAGGAGATCGTAAAAGGGATTCGACTGCGAACGTGGATGAACGTGGACCTGGTCTTTGAGGGACGAGCTGGAGCTTCTTGACGGGTTCTGGTGGATTTTGCATTTTATGATGATGAAGATGATTTTTTTTGTTGATATTGTGATCAATAAAGTTGTGTAAGTTGAGTAAAACTGATGTTGAAGGAGAAAAACCTGAGATAAATAAGAAAAAATGACCCTTAAAGAATGAAAAGACAATATCAAAATACTATAAAACTTACCTTTAGGTAAATAAACATCATTAGCTTCAACAATTATGTACTTAGGTAACTAAAAATAGTGTATGACATATTTTTCTCTCAGAGACAACACAAGGGATACCACAAACACGTTTTTTTCAGAACACTGGGTCACCTTGACCCTGAGATAACACAATATTTAACTCAGTTGGTGTGTAAAATATATAATATAATATATATTTTTATATAGCGCTTTTCGAGACCAGGGTCACAAAGCGCTTTAACAATCAAAACAATACTCAAAACAGTACATACTTCAAAGATCAAGACAACACCGAGAACAACACAGGAGTTCGAGAAATTCAAGGAAAAGCCTGAACAAATAGAAACGTCTTAAGATGTTTCTTAAAGGAGTCAGTAGACTCCATCAAGCGTAAAGAGAGAGGAAGATTGTTCCAAAGCTTAGGAGCAACAGCCTGAAAAGATTTCTCTCCTCTGGTCCTGAGCCGTGTGCGTGGAACCATAAGTAGATTCTGATCCACAGACCTCAGAGCCCGAGCTGGGGTGTAAGGCTGGATCAGATCAGTGATGTAAGGAGGAGCCTGACCATGAATAGCTCTGAAAGTAAGAACCAGAATTTTAAAGTTGATCCTGAAAGAAACTGGAAGCCAGTGAAGAGTTTTAAGGACCGGAGAAATGTGAGTTCTTCTACTAGAGCGGGTCAGAATTCTCGCTGCAGAGTTCTGAATCAACTGCAGGCGAGACAGCTCCTTCTTGTTAAGACATGAAAACAAACTGTTACAATAGTCCAGACGAGAAGAAACAAACGCATGGATTGACCCTGAGATAACACAATATTTAACTCAGTTGGTGTGTAAAATATATATATTTATATAAAACATTAGCCCAACATTATCAACGCATGTATTGCGTTGTACTCTGCACGTAGAGAAGTACTGCACTAGTGAGTGAATCAGTACGAGAAAGTAAAGAAATACCTGTTGAGATGTTGACACCACGGACTGGAACGACCTTTAAGATGTAAACTTCACTTCACTATGAAACTTTACCTTATAGTTTACACACACACACAGACACACAAACAGACACACACACACAAACAAACACACAGACACTTGCGCGCACACACACAGAGACACATACACACACAAACACACAGACACTCATGCACACACAGAGAGACACACACACACAACCAGAGAGTTAAAAAATATATATATTTTAACTGATGAATCCAAATGAGTTAACCCTTGTGTCATCTCAGGGTCAATGTGACCCGAAGACCTGCATATGTATTTATGGAAGCCAGGGAAGTCGTTGACCTTGACCCAGAAATAACACAAGGGATACCACAAACACATTCGTTTTCAGGCCACCGGGTCACCATGACCCAGAGATAAAACAAAGGATACCACAAACACATTTGTTTTCAGGCCTTCGGGTCACCGTGACCCAGAGATAAAACAAAGGATACCACAAACACATTCGTTTTCAGGCCACCGGGTCACCTTGACCCAGAGATAAAACAAAGGATACCACAAACACATTTGTTTTCAGGCCTTCGGGTCACCGTGACCCAGAGATAACACAAGGTATTCCACAAACACATTTGTTTTCAGGCCTTCGGGTCACCGTGACCCAGAGATAACACAAGGGATACCACAAACACATTTGTTTTCAGGCCTTCGGGTCACCGTGACCCAGAGATAACACAAGGGATACCACAAACACATTTGTTTTCAGGCCTTCGGGTCACCGTGACCCAGAGATAACACAAGGGATACCACAAACACATTTGTTTTCAGGCCTTCGGGTCACCGTGACCCTGAGATAATACAAGGGTTAAGAAAATAATGTCATACACTTTTAACATTATTATTATTTTTAATAAAGTCTAATCTAATTAAGTAACAGCTCTTTATTTTAAAATTAAAAAAATAATCTTTATACATAGTTTTTAATTTCCTCATTTATAAAATGTAATAAATACATTTAAATAGTTGATGAATTAAATGTGTTTATTTTTTTCCAGAAGTTCAAGCTCAAGTTCGGAAACAACAGTTCGGTCGATGACTCATGTTTTCCTTCGAACCGTGGACGGCTCCTGGACAGAGGGGTCAGCAGGTCCGGCCCGAGCGGTCAGCGGCTCCACCTGTGATTCATGGTGTTTACCAACACCTGTCCATCACGGCCGCTATCAACAGAACGAGTCATCGAGCGACATCACCAGGAGAGAGTCGAGCCAGAAGCTCCAGGCTGGAGAACCGACCAATGAACGGAACCTGGTCATGTGGTCGTCGTCGTACGTTTGGATCCAAAAAAAATACTAACAAGTATGAGGTCAAGCATCGAGGTTTGTCACCGCACGTCATCACAATCCTGGAAGTCTCCACCTCCAAGGGACTTGTTGTATAAACAAAGCGGGGTGTGACTACAGCTGGCTGGAGGAGGAGTGAAGCCATTATTGTGTCATAGTGGACTCCACTCTCGTAACCTCTCGTTCGCCCAGATTTCAGACAAACTTAATAAAGTAATAAGTTGAAAACGTGGTCATGATGAGGGACTTACTCCATCTTGGAGAGAACAATTCAACATTTGAAACATGGCTTGAATTGACTCGTACATTTCGTAGTCAAACCGAGATTTGCAACCCATTTTGCTTAACTGTGCTAATGGCTACATTCAAGAAAAGGCCAGTGCAGAACAAAAGTGGCTTTAGTTTGGTCAACAGATTTGGATTCATCAGGTAAAATATATCTTTTTTAAGCGTGTACTAAATACTATTGAAACCAGAAACACACACAAACACACACACATGACACAAACAAACAAACACACACCAACATATACGCAAACACACACCTGAATCACAAACATGCAGGAAAACCCCCACCCACACGCATACATACAAACAGACACACACTTGCATACAAATGAAGACACAAACACACATGGACACAAACACACATAGGCATGCACACAAACAAACACACACCAACATATACACAAACACACACCTCAATCACAAACACACAGACTCACACGAAAACACCCACCCACACACATACATACAAACAGACACACACTTGCATATACATGAAGACACTCACACAAACACACATGGACACAAACACACATAGGCATGCACACAAACAAACACACACCAACATATACACAAACACACACCTCAATCACAAACACACAGACTCACACGAAAACACCCACCCACACACATACATAAAAACAGACACACACTTGCATACACACGAAGACACTCACACAAACACACATGGACACAAACACACATAGGCATGCACACAAACAAACACACACCAACATATACACAAACACACACCTCAATCACAAACACACAGACTCACACGAAAACACCCACCCACACACATGCATAAAAACAGACACACACTAGCATACACACGAAGACACTCACACACAAACACGCATGAACACAAACACGCATGAACACAAATAAAAAACACAAACACGCATGCACACAAACACACACACGCATGCACACAAACAAACACACACCAACATATACAAAAACACACACCTCAATCACAAACACACAGACTCACACGAAAACACCCACCCACACACATACATAAAAACAGACACACACTTGCATACACACAAAGACACTCACACACAAACACGCATGAACACAAATAAAAAACACAAACACGCATGCACACAATCACACACACGCATGCACACAAACAAACACACACCAACATATACAAAAACACACACCTCAATCACAAACACACAGACTCACACGAAAACACCCACCCACACACATACATAAAAACAGACACACACTTGCATACACACAAAGACACTCACACACAAACACGCATGAACACAAATAAAAAACACAAACACGCATGCACACAAACACACACACATGCACACAAACACACACACGCATGCACACAAACAAACACACACCAACATATACAAAAACACACACCTCAATCACAAACACACAGACTCACACGAAAACACCCACCCACACACATACATAAAAATAGACACACACTTGCATACACACGAAGACACTCACACACAAACACGCATGAACACAAACACGCATGAACACAAATAAAAAACACAAACACACACACGCATGCACACAAACAAACACACACCAACATATACAAAAAGACACACCTCAATCACAAACACACAGACATACACCAAAACAATGACCCACACACGAACACAAACCACAAACACACACACGCATGCAGACAAACACACACAAAAGGAAAATATAGATAAGATAAGATGATTGACAACAATTATATAAAGACGCACAACACGAGTGAATCTGATGTCGAAGGAAACAAACGTGTTTAAAGAACTCGAACAAACCCAGAGATAAAGAGATAAATTAAACCTTTCAAAAATAAAAACAAAGACAATAGAATAATTTCTATTTTGAGTTTGACCCCTTTTTGTTTGACATGGTCCAGAGACAACCTGAGGGTCATTCAAGGACACAACACCATACGTCACTCGCTATATATCCAGGAAAGTATTTCACGTAAAATACAAGTTTAAAGTCCAGAAGCTCGTTCTGGTCCCTCGGCCGACGGAAGCTTCTTCTCTCGAAAAAAGTCTGCTACGATAACCCGGCTGAGGAATGTCAGGAATGTCTAGAATGTGGCTGGTAAACAACAAGAACCAAAAAAAAAACCCCCGAAAAAAACAGGAACGAAGATCCAACTTAAACTCCGAGTCGTAAAGCGTTAAAAAAAAAGAAGGCTTTTGTCGCAGCAGGTTAAACGAGGAGGCTACGTTTGAAGGGCCCGTAAAGCGCTCGTAGGAAGAACCCTAATAAAGCACGCGGGGGCCCGAGCGACGGGTAATCAGGAAAACACATGCGGCAGCGAAAGTAAACAATGCATAATGCTACGTCGGGATGAGCAAACAATGGCCGCGCGCTGATTTCCAGAGTCAACAATGCGGCACCTTAATGTGTCTGGAGCCCCACAATGCCAAAGCCGATTATGCAAATTGGGGTTATCGAGGGCGCCCGCGACGCAACAATGGCGCCAAGTTTATCGAGTCGAGCTGTGCGTGTTTTTTTGTGCGTTTTTTTTTTTTTGTGTCCCCTTGGGTCGCTTCCCCCCATACACCAACAAAAAAAAACAACAACCCTCTTTACTCTGTAGCCCTTGTTACTGGGGTCAATCGAAGGGTCAAAGTTCACACCAGGGGGGTCGACCTGATCAATACCACCAGGACGGATCGATCCATTTTTTAGGGGGCAGAAGGAGGCGCCGGAGAGAATTAGGAGGAGAAGCTCTTTCCCTTCTTTTTTCTTTTTTTTTCCCTTCAGTCCAGAATGACATTGTCAAGGACTCCAACATTGACGAGTGTCGTGCGTCATCGCCGTGCACCGATTACGCCCGGAGGGGTGTCTCTTTGTTTCCTTGGCATGTGAGAAAAACCTCGCGTGAGATCAAGCGACAATCAGAGCGCTGTTCCTGAGAGTGGAGGCGGCCATTGTCGTCATCAAATAGTGGAAGCGCGTATTTGTGAATGGGGCTCCGTTTTTTTTTTTTTTTTTTTTTCGTGAGCCGTCGATCTATTAAAAGAAGACGCTTGGCAAGGTCGGCGAGGAGGTGAACGTCCAGGATTCCGGTTTGTTCGGAGTGTTTCAGACACGAAACCACGAGAATAAATAGCGAGTTCCTTGGTTTTGTTCTATTTTTAGGATGATTTGGTCGGTTTCTGTGGAAGAAGTGATTCAACTTTTCGACTATTTTCTTGGTTTTGACCATAAATAACCTGAGAGATACTATTAAAATCATTGAAATCATCAAAGATTGTGAAGATTTATCCTCGCATGGTATTTGTTAAACTGGGCTAACGGGCCAAATATGGTCTCAGGCATTATATTTTTAGTTTAAATGAAACAATATCATTCATAATCTATGATAAATATCGGGTGTCAGGATGTTCGAAGCAAGAGGTCATAGTCTGAACAAGATTGTCAGCGAATCACAGACTAGGTATGTGCCCTACAGGAAGTACTGTATTCTGACCCGCTCTAGTAGAAGAACTCACATTTCTCCGATTCTTAGAACTCTTCACTGTTTCTTTCAGGATCAACTTTAAAATTGTGGTTCTTACTTTCAGAGCTACTTTTTATTCTTGCAGGCTTTTCCTTGATTTTCTGGATTATTGTATTTAGAATTGAATTGTAATTTACAGTATATGGAAAATATACAAAAAAATTATATAGGTTAGCCATCACAAAGGTGACCACTACACTAAAGTGAAATGGCCACATGTGGCCCTCAGGCCAACATTTATCACTGTATTTGGTAAAATAGTACAGGCTCTAGTAGAAGAACTCACATTTCTCCGATCCTTAAAACTCTTCACTGGCTTCTAGTTTCTTTCAGGATCAACTTTAAAATTCTGGTTCTTACTTTCAGATCTATTCATGGTCAGACTCCTCCGTACATGACCTTTAAGTATATATTTTATTGAGTATTGTTTTGATTGTTTAAGTGCTTTGTGACCCTGGTCTGGAAAAGCGCTATATAAATATAATTTACTTACTTACTTACTTACTTACCTTTAATCCTGTGAGCTTTATTCAGAGTTGTAATCTAAGTGCACATTATAGTATGAAAAATACGGTATGAACGACTTCAACTCAGACCCAGTGTTGCCTCGAGCTGAAATCAAACCAACAAACGTCTCGATGTGAGGCTTCAACACTGACCACTTGACCGCTATGATGCCCAAAGCAAACAAAAATAATTGATGCCCTCAAAGTCTTTTTGGCAGATGATGAGGTCGAGTTTATTCATTCACTCCGGGTTAGTTGTGAAGTTAAAGGCTCTGCTCTTTGTCCGTGTCCACTCAGTGAAGTTCAATAAAGTTCTGGGATCTTTCAATGCAGCAATATTATCATCATAGACGCATCAGTTCCTGGTGCTATTGGTAAGTTGCAAAACAAGAATAAGTATTTCTTTGACATCCTGAAATGTGACAGATTATGGCGTATTTTCTGGACTGTACGGTGCAGGTGAAATAAATGTATTTTGTCAAAAGTCAACATGTCTTTTGCATTATTTCATTCTGTGTTAATTGACCATAAAATAAATGAATGGAGAACATGTTGCTCAGAAATATGTCAAAATGTTTAGTACAACTCACTGCGAAGCTGTACCGTGAGGGTCTATAGTATTACGCTATGACAGCAGCATTAGTTCTAGTAGTATTACGTCCGGAGCTACGTAGTATTACTTTGCAAAAATTTTAATAGTATTACTCCATAAAGCTACGTAGTATTACTTTGCGAGGCTCCGTAGTATTTCTCTGTGAGACTCGTAGTATTACTCCGACAGGCTATGAGGTATTACTCAGCAAGGCTCCATAGTATTACTCAGCGAGGCTCAGAGGTATTACTCCATCAGGATCCATAGTAGTACTCGGCAAGGCTCTGTAGTATTGCTCCGCGAGGCTCCGTAGTATTACTTTGATTTAGAGGCAAACGATGGGCGACATGAAATGATTTGGCCTCAAGTTATGATGATAGGAATGTTGGTGTATTAGTACTACTATGATTGGCTGAAGGTTCAAGTAGATCTTTTGGTATTGTATGGAGTCTCTGTTATACCAACATTTTTATATTGAATTTAAGAGCCTGTGATTTGAAAAATATTGAATTAAGAAAGTTTTTTTTGGAATTATTGGAATCACAGTATAAAATTCTATGTGTACATTTTTTTATTACTTTAAAAGATATTCCATTTTTTTTCATTAAACTATTTAAAAACACGTCGTAATCCAACACACAATAATGTCGAAGCTCGTCTTCGAGCCGCGACTTTAAATCCAAACCATCCAATGAAAAATAAGACGTCGCTCTCTTCTTCAGAAAGTGCCGAGTTGGTGAAATTAAAGTTATCCATTAGCTTTGATTATCAAACTTAATAAATGGTTCATTTTTCAGAATCCGCGGAAATCAAAACTGCTCAGTGTGTATTTTCAATTGAGGCGCCGCCAAGGAATTATTCTCCCGGAGGAATAATTCCGGCCATTAAGTAGTTACAAATCATGGAAATGAGATGACGGAATAGAGAATAGAGCGGCGCTCGCTGCTAAATCATTAAAAAATGTACTTTCTTTACCTCGCCGGGCAGAACCACCGCCGAGCATTACATTCGCTGGCGCCGGTCCAGAGCGAGCGAGTCGGGCCCGGGATGTTGCGAAAGAATAATTCTCTTTAGAAACCCGGGGCGGTTTTTACCGGTGGTGCGTTCAACGACACGTCGCAATAAAACAGATTTAAACGGTCGGTAATACAAGTTGAACGGCGTGAAATCGGGCGGCTATACGAGTAAAAAAGTGACGTCCGGACCCCGGAAACAAAAAACTTTGTTGCTTGAGACAGAACCAATGCTTTCTTGTCCGGCCTGAAAAACTTTATAATAAATATAATCAAGACTTCTCTGAAGTTGCCACATTCTCCACTAGATGGAGCGTTTCCGACACATTTTTTTCATGCTGCGTTAAAGGGATAGTTCACCCAAAATTCGAACTTTACGCATTTTCTACTCACCCTCATGTCGACTAAGGGTTGCGATTATTTTTATCTGTAACTCTTAAGAGTTATAGGCACACATGAATTTGGAGCTCGAGCTGAGAGACTCGGATCTTTCTCTAAAAACTAGCTTGAAATATAACATTATTTTAGTTATTTTCGGAACAATTTCTCATGTCGAGGCTTCAATACAAGAGTGTCGTTATGGAGATATTTGGATGTTTTTTAAGTGTCGTTTTGGACAAAAGATGAAGACAACTGAGCTCTAGTAGCTACATTAAAATGAACAAAATTTTTGTCTATAACTCTAAAAAGGATATACTCCCAAGGATATAAGGATATTACTCCCAACCCTTAGTCAACATGAGGGTGAGCAGAAAATAAGTGTTAATTAGTCAGATGTTTTTTAATGATGCCTTGATTACTTATGACGACATGCAAAGTTGAAATGGTTTAACTTGCAAGGAGAAAGTAGTACAGAGTTGACATGTCTGTCTGAATCCTTTTCTGAAGCACAGAGCTGCACTCGATACTCGTCTGGGAACGATAGAACGGGAAACCCAGTGTTAGTTGAAAAGAAGCTAATAGCAGGTTTGCTTCACGGCATGTGTTCGCATGCTTCTTGAAACCTGAAGCCAGAGTTGACGTCTACTTTAAAGATAATTACATTTTTACGAAAAAAAAAAACTGTTTTCTGAAAAGGCACCTCGTATCCATCCTACCAAACAAAACTAAGTGCACAGCAACAGTTGGAAGAGGAGTGAAGCCATTATTACGTCATAGTTGACTCCGCTCTCGTAACCTCTAGTTCGCCCAGATTTCACACGGGGGAGAACTTTTTCTCACTTCAAGGGTCTTAACATTCCCACAAAGTCCCAAATTTACACAGCAACAGTTGGATGAGGAGTGAAGCCATTATTACATCATAATGGACTCCGCTCTCGTAACCTCTTGTTCGCCCAGATTTCAGACGGGGGAGAACTTTTTCTCACTTCAAGGGTCTAAAAATTCACACAAAGTCCCAAAGTGGACAGCAACAGTTGGAAGAGGAGTGAAGCCATTATTACGTCATAATTGTCTCCGCTCTCGTAACCTCTCATTCGCCCAGATTTCAGATGAGGGAGAATCTTTTTCTCACTTCAAGGGCCTTAACATTCACACAAATTCCCAAAGTGCACCACAACATTTTGAAGAGGAGAGAAGCTATTATAAGGTCATAATTGACTCCGCTCTCGTAACCTCTCATTCACCCAGATTTCAGACGAGGGAGAATCTTTTTCTCACTTCAAGGGTCTTAACATTCCCACAAAGTCCCAAATTTACACAGCAACAGTTGGATGAGGAGTGAAGCCATTATTACGTCATAATTGACTCCGCTCTCGTAACCTCTCGTTCGCCCAGATTTCAGACGGGGGAGAACTTTTTCTCACTTCAAGGGCCTAAAAATTCACACAAAGTCCCAAAGTGGACAGCAACAGTTGGAAGAGGAGTGAAGCCATTATTACGTCATAATTGACTCCGCTCTCGTAACCTCTCGTTCGCCCAGATTTCAGACGAGGGAGAATCTTTTTCTCACTTCAAGGGCCTTAACATTCACACAAATTCCCAAAGTGCACCACAACATTTTGAAGAGGAGAGAAGCTATTATAAGGTCATAATTGACTCCGCTCTCGTAACCTCTCATTCACCCAGATTTCAGACGGGGGAGAATCATTTTCTCACTTCAAGGGTCTTAACATTCACACAAATTCCCAAAGTGCACCACAACATTTTGAAGAGGAGAGAAGCTATTATAAGGTCATAATTGACTCCGCTCTCGTAACCTCTAGTTCGCTCAGATTTCAGACGGGGGAGAACTTTTTCTCACCCCAAGTGCCTAAACATTCCCACCAAAGTCTCAAATTGCACTGCAACAGTTAAAGCCCCTGCCAGAGTCCATGTTAGGATGTGAGATTCAAACCATAACAACCATTACTACAAATATAACAATTTAATATCAAATGATCTTGATCTAAGAGTCTCACAAACAAGCATTTGAGACGTGGACAGTTCAGGTGAGTCTCTCTTCAGCCTGGATGTTCTCCTCAGATCATGATAAATCATACGGCGGTGGCGACATCACAGACGGCTTATTTATAGCCACAGAACAAATTTAACCTTGACCCACTTTCTCTTCTTTTTTTTCCCCTCCTCTCTTTTTTTTTTTTTTTTTTTCCTCACAAAGACCACACCGGCTTTATTCCTCCAGCCAAGAGTCAAACTTCATAATTTCACAGCTCCCCGTCAGCTCATAACTCTGACTTGGATATGAAATATTCAAATGCCGCTCGGCCTCGGCAAAAATTCCTCGTCCCGCTTCACACAATGCGGGCGCTTTGTTCCGGGGCAGGATGATGCCGGCACCTGTGTGCTACTTCACATGTGGCGGGTACTAAAACACAAAAAAAAACAGAAAAAAACACACACCTGGACCCGGCGTGTCAGTGAAGGCATCGTTACTCAAAGCGGCATTAAGCGCCCCCGAAAATAGCTCCTTTAACACCATTTTGACAGATTTATCACTTGCAGGGGAGCGTCTGGTGCGTTTCCATGGCGACCCCAGATGCTCGGGCATCAGAACGTACAGCTCTTGTGCATGAAGGATCAGAATTAAAGTGTCTGGAAGGAACACAAACAAGCGTGAGTTAAAAGATACATTATTTATAAGTGCTGTGGCGGCTTCATGTTTAAATCATGCGACACTGTGAGGGTCAATTACTTCCTTCGTGTTAAAATCTTGATTTTTGACGTCAACTTACCTTCTGTCCCTGAATCCACTTTGAAAAACTGGGGAATTAGGAGAGAATTTCAGGAAAACCAGGTCAAAAGAGGACATGTTTGCTGATGATAATCTGATTTTTTTTTGGGATAAATATAAATCAAATTTAGATTTTTGCTTCACCTACTTTCAAAATGTATTCAATTGTATTATTCATGCATGAAAACTTTGCTGAATATATCATTTTATTTAATATATTTACATGTTATTTTAACTTTTGTTCATCTTTTTTTTTTAAGTGAAGATTGAAATTGTTATTTAATTATTTTACTCACTACTACAAGAAAGTAGTGAGTGATACTACTGAGCCTCTTGGAGTGATACTACTGAGCCTCTTGGAGTGATACTATTGAGCCTCTTGGAGTGATACAACGGTGCCTCTTGGAGTGATACTACTGAGCCTCTTGGAGTGATACTATGGAGCGTCTTGGAGTGATACTACGGAGCCTTTTGGAGTGATACTACTGAGCCTCTTGGAGTGATACAACGGTGCCTCTTGGAGTGATACTACTGAGCCTCTTGGAGTGATACTATGGAGCATCTTGGAGTGATACTACGGAGCCTTTTGGAGTGATACTACTGAGCCTCTTGGAGTGATACAACGGTGCCTCTTGGAGTGATACTACTGAGCCTCTTGGAGTGATACTACTGAGCCTCTTGGAGTGATACTACTGAGCCTCTTGGAGTGATACTACTGAGCCTCTTGGAGTGATACTACTGAGCCTCTTGGAGTGATACTACTGAGCCTCTTGGAGTGATACTATGGAGCGTCTTGGAGTGATACTACGGAGCCTTTTGGAGTGATACTACTGAGCCTCTTGGAGTGATACAACGGTGCCTCTTGGAGTGATACTACTGAGCCTCTTGGAGTGATACTACTGAGCCTCTTGGAGTGATACAACGGAGCCTCTTGGAGTGATACTACTGAGCCTCTTGGAGTGATACAACGGAGCCTCTTGGAGTGATACTACTGAGCCTTTTGTAGTGATACTACTGAGCCTCTTGGAGTGACAATACTGAGCCTCTTGGAGTGATACTACTAAGCCTTTTGTAGTGATACTACTGAGACTCTTGGAGTGATACTACTGAGCCTCTTGGAGTGATACTATGGTGCCTCTTGGAGTGATACTAAGGTGCCTCTTAGAGTGATACTAAGGTGCCTCTTAGAGTGATACTAATGAGTCTCTTGAAGTGATACTACTGAGCCTCTTGGAGTGATACTACAGGGTGTCTTGGAGTGATACTACGGAGCCTCTTGGAGTGATACCATGGAGCCTCTCGGAGTGATACTACTGAGCCTCTCGGAGTGATACTACGGAGCCTCTTGGAGTGATACTACGGAGCCTCTTGGAGTGATACCATGGAGCCTCTCAGAGTGATACTAATAAGTCTCTTGAAGTGATACTACTGAGCCTCTTGGAGTGATACTACAGGGTGTCTTGGGGTGATACTACGGAGCCTCTTGGAGTGATACCATGGAGCCTCTCGGAGTGATACTACTGAGCCTCTCGGAGTGATACAACGGAGCATCTTGGAGTGATACAACGGAGCCTCTTGAAGTGATACTACAGAGCCTCTCGGAGTGATACTACTGAGCCTCTCGGAGTGATACTACGCAGCCTTTTGGAGTGATACTACGGAGCCTCTTGAAGTGATACTACAGAGCCTCTTGGAGAGATACTACAGGGTGTCTTGGAGTGATACTACAGGGTCTCTTTGAGTGATGCTACTCAGCCATTTTAAGTAATACTTTGTAGCCTCTCAGAGTGATAGTACGGAGCCTCTCAGAGTGATACTACAGAGCCTCTTGGAGTGACACTACCGAGCCTCTCGGAGTGATACTACGAAGCCTCTCGGAGTGATACTACGGAGCCTCTCGGAGTGATACTACAGATATTTCACGATGGAGTTTTGTCAAAAAAAGTTTTTTGACAAATGTTTTAGTGCTGTGTACAACATTAAAATCAGTTCAAGATAAACACAACCACAGAAAAGACATATATAAGGAGCACTAGACCATGAGCACTGTTTCTTTTAATTTAAGGATTTTAATTGCACCTTATAGTCCAAAATCTTGGTAAAATTCTATCATTCTAACTTTCAGTTGAATGTGTTAAAATACACGTGAGATGCATGCTTGTGTGTGAGAGCGTCTGCACAGGTGAGCAGCAGCAGGCGAGCAGGCGCGTCCACTGACGCACTGGGTGCCCGTGAGGTCAGGGGCGAGGTGGAGTGTTAGCGGGGACGACACCTGACAGCAGCTGGCTGGATGCAGCCTGGCACTTCTGTACATTCATGTCACTCCTGATAAAAGTTAGAACCTGCTGAGAGGGAGAAACTCCGGCGCCACCGAGTCCCTCGTACGGCGCGCTAGAAACGCAGGATGAGAACACTTCCTTCCGCCCAACCTGGCTGAGCAGACACGTCAGGACAGCTGTGATGTCAGGGGTGAAGGTGCCAACCTTGTCAGAGGCAGAGGTGAGCGCAGGAACCACGACCGGGAGCCGCTCGATTTTTGGAAAAACCGAACCTGGATGACTCATTGTTTGGTCGTTTTCCGGAGCCAAAACAAAAAAAGTTTTGTGTGCGTCGAAAGCCTGACGTGTTTCCATCTGAAGCCATTTTTTCAAGAGTTCAAGCTCGGTACCTAGCGCTGGGTCAACGAGGGTCATGGAGTTGTACCGTGTCCCGGAGCTGTTTTTATTTTTTTCCGTGGACACTTAATCCAGACCCGACCAAAGAACTGGACCGAAACGTATAAGAATCCCTTCATCTGGCCCCGGGACTGGCCCCTGTGGTTTTTTTCTTCCAGCTGGACACATGATGGAAAACCTCCAACACAACTTGACAAATGGAAACTTTAAGAGATCCCTGGCCTGGCACCGACCTCCGTAAACAGCAGCGGTGTTTTGTCGGAAAAATGCTGCAATTCCACCGCAATTTTCTGTTTTTCACACCAACCTCGCTCTGGACCGGTTTCGCCTCGCGAGATAAAGATGCTCAGGGATCGACTTCGCAGTCAAACCGTCGCGACTTTTGCACCTAGATGTGGTCGATTCTAGTTACACATCGTTGCACTTTACTTCAAAGTACCTTCTCAACTATCTTTAGGAAAGGATCCGTTGATGAAGCTTCGTGAAGCATCATACTCATTTTGAGATCTCACTAGATGGCACTGTTTGACTTTGAGAAACTCTTTTGAGGGAACCTATCATTTTAAAGTCTAGAACGACACCTTCTACTGGTCCATGAAGCTTCATGAGACACGATCACTTCTCCGTCCCTTTTTTCATGGGCTCTTCTTAGTCCACCTCCACTGGACTCTTCCCAGTTTCTGTGTTTTTCCTGCTTTGCTCTGGTTCCTATTGATCCGAGTCGTCACTGAAAAGGTAATGTGGCCCGAATGAGAGCCACTGATTGGTTAGAGAGTGACGTCACTGAAGAGCCAAAAGCTCGACTCCCAACACAAGAAACAAAAACAGCCCAAAAAGGGTTTACAGCACAGGAGTACGATATGTCAGTCGGAAAAGTTGTTCCGTGTTCCACGGATGAGAACTTTGTGTGTCTCGTGGCTCGATGATTGTATCAAGAGTGAGGGTTACAAATGTAAATATTCAAGGTGTTTGGTGATGTTTTTGGGTGTTGTTCACTGTCCCCTAAA
The DNA here is from genome assembly GCF_982586985.1 of Callionymus lyra. Lineage (NCBI taxonomy): Eukaryota > Metazoa > Chordata > Actinopteri > Syngnathiformes > Callionymidae > Callionymus > Callionymus lyra. Next base: position 10,213,091 of record NC_141822.1, read on the forward strand.
ATCGTTACGTAAATCATGCAAGTGTATAAAAATATATCGTATTGAATAGTATTGTGAGCTAAATTTATCGTATGGAATCATATAGTGAGCTGAATCTAATGTATCAAATCATATTGTTAGCTTAATAGATCATAGTAAAGTATCAAATAGTATCTTGAGCTTAATATATCGTATTGAATAGTATTGTGAGCTAAATTTATCGTATGGAATCATATAGTGAGCTGAATCTAATGTATCAAATCATATTGTTAACTAAATAGATAGTGTCGAATAGTATCGTTAGCTGAATATATTGTTTTGAATAGTATCGTTAGCTGAATATATTGTTTTGAATTGTATCGTTAGCTGAAAATATCGTATCGAATTGTACCATTAGCTGAATGTATCCTATTGAATTGTATCGTGAGCTGAATACATCGTATAAAATTGTACCATTTGCTGAATATGTCGTATCGAAATGTATCGTTAGCTGAATATATTGTACTTAATAGTATCGTAATATGAAAATATCGTATCCAATCGTATTGTGAGTTAAATATATTGTATCTTACATTGCAGTTCATACAAAACTCTGCAGCGAGAATTCTGAGCCGCTCTAGTAGAAGAACTCATTTATCTGATCCTTTAAACTCTTCACTGGCTGCCAGTTTCTTTCAGGATCAACTTTAAAATTCTGGTTCTTACTTTCAGATCTATTCATGGTCAGACCTTCCATCAGTAGATTCTGATCCAGCCTTACACCCCAGCTCGGGCTCTGAGGTCTGTGGATCAGAATCTACTGATGGTTCCTGAACACGCTTCAGGACCAGAGGAGATAAATCCTTCCAGACTGTTGCTCCTAAGCTTTGGAACGATCTCTGTGTTTGATGATCTACTGACTCCTTCAAGAAACATCTTAAGACATTTTTATTTGTGCTTTTCCTTGATTTTCTGAGACTCCTGTGTTTGTCTCATTGTCTTGACCTTTTAAGTATATATTTTATTGTGTATTGTTTTGATTGTTTAAGCGCTTTGTGACCCTGGTCTGGAAAAGCGCTATATAAATATAAATTACTTACTTAAACAAGCATCAAAATATTTCCTAGGTGTGCCCCTGGTCCTCCTCCATGCTGGTTTATTTGACTTGAGAGAAAATATGACGACACAGTTTCTCGTCTCACCAGAAGTGTCAAAGTTCAAAACCTTCTTCCTCTTAAGACGACTCACAGATCCGCAGGAGATGATTCTCCAGGAGAAGGATTACATCCTCAAAACCTGCTCAGATCATCTCAGGCACAGCTGTGAAAAAACTTTTTTTAAACAGTTTTCCCTTTTAAAGAAGCCTTCAACGAGCTCCTTAGAATTCTTTAGTTTACTGACAAAGGACGATATCGCCATCTAGTGGACAGTATATGATATTGCCAAATTGTAGGTATACTGTATATAAAGATATTAGAACAGGAAACAGTCAAAGGTAATATAAAAGAAACTTTACAAATATTAGTGGACAAAAATATTAGATCGTTAATTAAAAACTAACCTGAAATAAATAATAATAAAATCCAATACATAAGTAGCATGAAGAACTAGAAGTAACAGACTTCTGCCACTGGATGGCAGTGTTTCTGCTTCATTTTTTTTCTCCTACAAGCAAAGAAACGACTATTATTTTACTCTTTTTAAAAAAACAAAAAAACAAAATTTTACTAATAGTTAAAAATGATTCAAGTTTTAATTAAATATGTTTATCTTTTTTTTGTGTTGTGTTTTTACCAAAAGGTGTTTTTTATTTATACTTTGGTACATATTTTAAAGATTTATCAAAATATTGTATATATAATATCATATCTAATGCAATTATCAATGATATTTCACGTTTAAAAACATAACGACATAAATATATCAGAATATAATAAATGCATAAATGATCATTTTCAATATATTTTACTTTTGTGTATGATTATCTTATTACATGTATTTGTATGTTTAAATGATCACTGTTTTAATTTTGTTTGCTGTCAATCGTAATTTTTCAAGTGTAGCAATATTGCTTGACTTATTGTTGATGAACATAGTTCTGGTTTAATTTTTTCCTTCAAATGAAATAAAATAAGTTTTTTTATGGCTTTTCATTTTGTGTAACTTGTATTTGCAGTAATGTCGATATTGTATTTTTTTTTCATTATTATTATTTGAATGAGCTATTTAAATACTGCTCAGTACAACTACATTATTTCTGAAGAATAAATGAATTAACACTTTCATTTCAAACATTTGAATGTAAACAAAATACACTAGTACACTAGTACTAGTACTACTACTTTAACTAGTTAAAGTAAAATGTTTAAAAGGAGTTGGGAGAAGCATTAGCTCATTGAAGCCCACCCCTTCTCCACCAAGTACTATAGCTTATCTTGCTTGTTTTCTTAAATACTCTCAACAAAACAAACAATCACCAACAAAAAAAAACAACACCAAAACCGCTTGTGTCAAATAAATACAATAAGTGACAAACATGGGAAAAGAGTGATAACATACCTGCTGTTGTAGCATGAAAGTGAGTCTTCAGCGCCACCTTCTTTTGGACAGTGGGAGATCAGAGACACATTATTTAACAGTAAAAAGTAGTGATGGTTTGATGAAGCTTCATGAAACAGTGTCATGTTGTTCAGAGGTCAGTAGGTGGCGCCATCAGTTTAAAAATGATCTGATGTTTCATTAGAACACTTGTTCAGAACAAAGAAAAATAGGGCAGAGACGCCATCTAGTGGACTCTGAACATAATGACACTGCTTCATGAAGCTTCGTCAGACCATCACTAGTAAAAACCTTTAAAAAAAACATTCAAAAAGTTCTGATATTTCTAAACAGACGACGTCTGGACACGTTTGACACAGAGTGGAGTTTATTCACACGTCACACACTACAGTGAGTAATGTCTACAAGAAAACATTGAGAGCCTTATATGACACAGAGAAAAAACAACAACGAAAAGACACAAAAAAAACAACCTTTTCTCGTCGCAAGTATATAAAAATAGTGTTGCTACAAAAGTATAAATTAGGCTTACTAATAAGACAACTCAGATCTACGCAGGAATCTGCTGCCAAAGTGCGATAAAAAAGAAAAAAATAATCAAACCAGAGGGTTGTTTTTCTTCAGAGTACAAAAAGGAATAAATGCCTGTAAAATAGGATGAAAGCAACACTTAGTCCAGAACCTGAATTCCGATCGTAACTGGTCGTCAAAACAGAGAAGTTCTCACGTTAGCATTCCTAGATTATACTTTACAATTGTATTATCTGAATAAGTTAAAATCCTGAAACAAACGTACAGCTGAGTTTTCAATAACAGTATCTGAGTTATTATTTATTAAAAAACTTTGAAATGCTACTGTAGAAAAAGAGAGGTATAATGTTATTGGTGCTCCCTATGGTCTCAGGAAATGACGGCGCCCTCTTGTGGCTTAAAACAGCAGTTCTCTATTATGTACACGACCCTCGCGGTTCAGGGTTTTTGCCTTAAGGAGTGTTTTTGACGTGATTCACCCACAAACGGTTGCTTCAAACTTGATATAGTTTTACTAAAAGCATGCATAATCCTTTATATCCTTTTTTTTTGTTAATATTAAACAACTCTAAGAAGAATTCAGTCGACACCGTCGCGTCAACAATGGCATGTTTGTCCCAGAGCTAATGTTAAAATACTCGTTTAAAAACCACCATAAAAATCCCTTCATCAGTCAGACGTGGGCCGCGGCTGAGGCTACGACCCTGAACACAGTATTTTTGATATTCATTTACAACCTTTTTTTTAACTTTTTTTTTATACAATGTATTGAGGTAAAACACTGGCTGAGTATATTTTTTAATTTAAAGAAAAAAGTCGTGAATTTACAGCATTTTTCATTTCAAAAGTGAAGAAACCGACTACCAGCTATAGAAGGATCACTTTCAATGAAACATCTTTAAAAGAAAAGATTCTTTACAGAGGTATAATGGATGGATGTGGGGCTTGAAGTTAAAAATGAAGGTGAAATTATTTAAGGAAGGAACAAAAATTCTCTTCTCCTGATGAATTTGCCGATAAGGACAAAAGAAGAAGTTTATAAAGTTCCTTTTGAAAACTACTTAAATCATTTTCTACTAGAGAATTGTGTTTTTAATATGTTTCCATCGAAGGTTGGGTTGAAATCTAACCTCGATAGAACCGACGGAAGAAACACTTGAAACCTTAGTCTGATATTAAAGTAATATTTTAGGCAGTAAATATTTTGAATTTTAAAGAAATGTTGGCGTCTCTCCTTCTGTCCGTAAATTGTGGTCAATATTGAACATTTTTATCCATTATTTAAAAAGATTTTTTCAGGCATCGACAATTTTTTAATTGTAAAATTTTCTCCAATTGCAAGCGAGTCACTGGCACCGAATTCTATTCGTTATACAAGTCGTCTAACGGCTACGATCGACTTCCTGTGTGACTCGTTGGTGATCGTCAACGATCATCACGTCGGAAATTAATGTCGGAAACATGTTTTTTGTTTTTATTTTATCAACGCTCGTAGCGGGTGCCGTGACCGATGCAAAGGGTAGCTTGATTTCTCCACCACAGCAGCAGAATGTGCCGTTTATCTGCAGTTTTAACTTGAAATACTTTCAAATCTTTATTTATTTTCAACTCGAAAATACGTTCTATTGTAACTATCGTTGCGTTGCGACACAAGTTTCCACTTTTCTGGACCTATTTTGGAAGAAGTCGACATCTGTGTCATTTAGTGGTAGTTAAATAGTTAATAGATAATTTATAATAAAAAATGTTAAAATCTGAGGACAAGAAGGAGACCTGAAAACACCGTCTGCGTCTTGAAAATGTAGCGACGACGCATCTAAAGTTAAAGCACAAGTTTACTGTAGAGCATTTCGACGACGCCTAAGGAATGTCCAGTTACTTTTAAGATCTAAAAAAAGTAACAATTCAAGTACACAATTTGGATCTTTTCATCTTCAGAAGTTACAGTTTAGTTCCTTAAGGAGACAAAACGGCAGATAAATGAAGTTCTACCACGTGGAACCTTTTTCGTAAGAACTATGAAAGTAGAAAAAACCAAAGTATGTTGCTACTAAACCAGTGTTGTATGAACCAGTACACGTTACAGTTGCAGTTGTGCTTGAGTGAGTCTTTTTTTTACCAAAAAGCTTGATTTCGCTTCCTACGCAGAAAATCAACACAACAAATGCCCCCAAAAAGTTTGACAAGTCAAGGTAACAAAGTTTTTCAGGATGAAACCGAGAAGAAAAAAAAACAACATTTTAGTTTCATTTTTAAAAAAAGGCCATAATCAGCAGTTCAAAGGCATGATCCAAATCAGAGGTGAACATGGAAGCGAGTTAAGGCCCGAAATAACATAGCAACGAAAAAACACAGTGACATTTCCATTCGTCCATGTCATGGTAGGAGGTATTACATGGTTTAATCCATAATAAATATCTGGAAACAACTGGAGAACCACCTTTTTTTCCTGTTTATATAGATATATATGAAACAATCCATTTTGTTTGTGGATCTGTAGATGGAACCGACTCGCGGAGGGTGGAACGTCGGACAAGACTCGTGGTTCGGTACAAACCTCGGCATTGAGGTCAGAGTATTGTGTGTGTGTTCCAGTGAGGGAGGGAAGTGTTGGGTGCACCCATTCCTGAGGAGAATCCCAGCGAGTTTTCGACGTGAAAATTAAGACGACGTCTGCAGAACTTAAAACACAGTCCGACAGAAATCATATCCCCTGTGCTTATTGCCCTGGAAACCTAAATGTATCAGTGAGGAAGACAAGTTGGGAAACAAGCTTATAAAAATTCCTGACTTGTGGATGTGACTCTTGTGGTTTGACTCATGAGAAAAATAATGCAGTTTTTAAACTATTTTTTAAGTAAAATAACGTTTGATTTAAGGTGGACCAGAGAAAGATGACACAATAGTTACACATGTGGTCACTTCAATGAATCTTTAGCCGTTAGATATTGGTATTGATTGAATCTTTCGATACTGGTTCTGATACTGATATCTTCACTTGAATACTTTTGTAGAACATAAATTCAAAAACAAGTAAAAATACATCACACATAGTACAAACCTGGAGTTTGAGGTACATTTTCACACCCAAGACGTTCAAAAAAATGTTCAATGCATTTGTCAGTTAGCAGCAACTTTAGCATTTAGTTTAACAAGATGGCCGCCACTAGCATCGTCACATGATCTTTATAGAAGGGGTGTAAGAAAATATTGATACGACCAGATATCGCAATATTCCTGATACCGTTTCGATATTCAATAGCACTCAATAAATATTAAAAATAAATACTTTTCTTTAATTTTTACCATTGACAATTTTTGTAATTCAAAGTTATTTTATGGTTTATCTTTCAATACTGTGTGTATAAAAGACAATCATTTGATGTTTTATTTTACAATTAACACTGAAATATTTACAGCGTTTATTCATTTGTGTGCTGCAATTAACCCCCCGGCCACTAGTTGGCAACATTCGTCATTTCCTCCTGTGGCAAAGTAACAGCAAAACACTGGCAGATACTGGATATTACATGTTGCTCCAGGTTGTTTGTGTTAATGCACTTCATTGTTTACATTTTTGGTTAATATTTTGAGAATAACTTTTCCTACAAACACTTTTAATTATTGAAAGTATTTGCTCCTTTCTTTGTTGTAAAAGCGAGAAAAAGTGTTGTTTCTGTAAAAGAAACTATATATCGTTGTTACTACAGTATCGCGATATATCGTATCGCCACACATGTATCTTCAGATTCAATCAAAGCCCTCGTATATACTGTACATCTATGTAACGTTCACATGTTCACGTTCGTGTTGTGATTCCAAATAATGCCACCAGGGTCAAAAGCGTGGCTCTGGTTTAGCGACATTAATGCCAACGGTGCACGATTTGAAAAAGGTTATCATTGCTTGGACTGGAGTCTTTTGTCGAACGTGCACAGAATCAACAGGAAGTTGCTCCATGTTCGACTGCGTGAGAAGCAATTTAAAGAAACACTGCCAAGTTAAACAGCAGCAAACACTAGATTGTCGTGTTTTCTTTAGCAATACAAATGATTCATATTTTCCCAAAAGTTTGGAGTCGAGTTAAAGTACTTTTTTCAGATTCAGATTTTTCAATTCAACATTTGCATGTCATGTTTTTTTTGGTTAGAATTCAATTGGTATTGAGAAAAGTATTGTTCAGGAACCAGTACTAAAGTGAAGATATCGGTACATGTATTAGAAAATGATGATCAATATAAATGAAATTAAAGTCAACTTTTACCCCTCATAGAAGAACAACTTTGATCAGATCTGCCCTTCATGTGATTTATAGTTTAGTTTCAATCAAAGTAATTTGACAGACTTCACTCGCTTGGACAGATACTCTGTGTATTTTAAAGATGGACACAAGCTCACATTCCACCTAAATTTGCTCAATGAAACACTCAAAAGCACAGAAGTGACCACATGTCAAGGAAAAGCCAAAGAAATGTAGTTGGGACTCAAAAGTGTATTTCCTTAAAAAGCTGAACTTATATTATATTTGAAATCACCTAAACTTACTCGTAGAAGTTGTTACCAGTTTCTGTAATAAAATAAATGTATAAGAGAAGATTAAACATTGTTAATGAGTTTTAAAAAAAACATGATTTAGTTGGTTTAGTAGAGTTTTCACATTGATTTAAGAGCTTTATTCTAAATTATTATAATAAAACAGACTTTATATTTCAGTGGGTTGACTATAGAAGTTAAAAAAAAAAACCTTCAAGGTTCCTAATGTCAGATAATTTACTCATTAAACTCATGTTAGAAGTGTTTTTTGTTTTATAATCTTGTCGCACAGAAATCCTGTTTAAAGACATACCACAGCATCAGGGTCATCAGAGGTCAATGGATTACTTCATTGTTTGAGTCAGAGGACGAACGGTTGCTAATCTTTAGTCGTTTTTTTAAAGTCTATATACAAGTCACGGGGGTAACAATGAGGCCGACGAAGGTCAAAGCAGTACGTTTGGAACGCCAAAGAAATATTGATGCGAGATCTCGTTTCTATCAAGAATAATAGCGAGAACGTCTAGATATCGACTCTTAAATGACGAGTTTAAATCTTATTATAATATAATTTGTCCAAACAAATTGTAGAAAAACCCTTAAAATAATAATCGTGAAAGTATCAAAAGGTGACAATTTAACACGACTTCAGTCCGGAACCAATTAAATGACGTAAAAAAAAGCTCAGAGAGAGATTTTTTTACCCTTTAAAAATAAACAAGTTCGTCCGATGGCGACGACAACACGAGACGTTATCCTGAAATGATTGTTCGACCATCTTCCCGTGAGTGTAGACGAGAGAACGTGAGGGTTATTAGCAGTAGAAACCGTCAGATGTGCGTCGTCGCTAACGCCTGTGTTTGAACCTCCGTAACAACAGCTGGGCTCACATGGACGAGGATCCGGCAGCTGATCCGGGAACCAACAGACAGTTGGAATAATTGTTCTTGTAGTGCAGACTCGTCATCTCGACGTGGAGTCGAATTAGAGGCGAGCGCTTGTCATACCTTGAAGAGAAACATGTCTCTTTCCTTCTAAAGTCCAGGAAAACTAAGAAAAATAAATAAATACTTCTCCAACAAAGTGTGTTACATCCATAGATAAGATCTATTTGACGTAAATGCGAGTGAAGCTTTGATCACGACGTTCCTGCTCAGAAGTTTAGTTCGTTAAAAGTGGGAAAAGCTCGTCTAATACTGTCTGACAAAGACTACACGTAACTTCTCTTTGTTAACTAAAGGAATTCGACATCTTCTGTAGTTGAAAGTCAATCACACAAGGTGCTAAAAAATGTTAACAAAATGTAAGTTTACCAAACTGTCTAACTGCAGTCTGACGATGTAGTCTTTATTTTTGTGAGGCTCGACTTTTCGTCTTAGTTTTTCCTTAAAAACAAATTTGACCAAAGTTTTACCGTCGTTTTTGACGAGATTTTTGACGTCTATAATTATACAGTTGCTTATCTTATCTTTAAAACATCTTTAAGGGTCAGTTAATTGGTTTTGAGCAAACTAGTGATCCACAAAAATATCACTTTGTCGTTGACGTTTTCTCAAATGATGGGATTTAACCGACCTAAAAAACAATAAGAATTATCTGGAGGATCGTATGTGTTTGGTCTGGGAACTCGGGTCTAGATCCTTCTCACTTTACAATTAATAAAAATAAATGAAGAGTGGGAAACATGACTTCCCTTTTAAAGCAGCACATTGTAACATTTATTTTTCTTTATATTTTCTCTTACGATTGAATTAATTTTAATTTTGATTTCAATTTTAATTTTAATTTTTAACAGTAGAGGGACCCGGAAACCAATATGTCCAAAACTCTATATAGTTAAAGTTCAACTAATGTGTAGATTTAAGTGTGTCTTAAATAGATGTTGGACTCTATTGTATCATCAGTGTCTGTTCAGTTCTGTTCTGTGCAAAACTCTCTTTTCATTGAAATATTAACATTAGAAAATAAAAAACATTTTTTATTTTCAAGCTAAAATCGTGTTTACCATAACCACGCCCACTCTGCTGTGATTGGTCAAAACATTGAGGTTTGACCAATCAATCCTGGAAGTCTCCACCTCGTTGTAGGGACTCGTTATATAAACAAAGGGGGGCGTGATTACAGTTGGCAGGAGGAGGAGTGAAGCCATTATTACGTCATAACAGACTCCGCTCTCGTAACCTCTCGTTCGTCCAGATTTCAGACGAACATTATAAAGTAATAAGTTGAAAAAATGGTCATGATGAGGGACTTACTGCATCTTGGAGAAGAAGACTTTAACATTTGTAACATGCGAGTCAGGAGAGTTGCCTCACTACAGAATAACCGGGGCCCTCAAGCCTTGTATTGTTCGCCCACTGATATGTTGTTGTTGTTGTTAATAGTAATCCTGCATGGATACCTGCGGGTACACCTGGACTGGCCATTACAGGAGAACTTGTTTCTGTGATTGGAAAAGTGTGGACGAGACGAGGACTCTTATGAAGGGCAGCCACAGTAACTACACCCTCTGCATGACACTACGGCCGCTCAGGAGAGTAACCGTAGCAACAGGCTCCTCTCACTGCACTGCAGAACTTATTAAAATATCTTTTGTTCCTTCGGTCATCCAACTGTACTCAGATCTGTCCGAGTTGAACAATCTCACCATTGTGACTTTTAGAATTATGGATTTATTGATGATTATATCTTTATCCATCTATGACAATCTTACATATTTTTAAATAATCTTTCTGTTCTTTTTGCAATTTAGATGAATTAATATTTACCACCCTGAAAATAATAATATTAAATGTTATTATTTGAGATAATTATACAATTAAAAAACATTATGTAGTTTTCTCCCTCAAGTGTAAAGTAAAACGATTAATAAATAAATGGAATAAATCATCAAATTACTTTTCGGGAGAGATTTTTGCGTGAAAATGTCTCAAAATGTGTTGCCTCAAGAAAATGTGAATTTTGACTGAAATGTTATAAATCTTTGCAGGATTTCTATAGCAAAAGTAACTTGGAACTTTTTAAACGTATCTTAACTTAACCTTTCTGCCTTTAAATGTTTTAATTCTTTGCAGGACTTCTATAGCAAAAGTAACTCTGAACTTTCTGCCTTAACTAACCTTGAAAACGAAGAGCTTCCACCTCGACCCGTCTGGACTAAAAGCATCGAACGCGTCCATGTGAACGGCTGTTGTTAACGGAAGGTTCTGGTCTTTCAGGAAAGTTGAGCAGTGGCCGCTGACGTAACCTGACGTTGTTGCCACCGAGTGACGATAACAGCATGAAGCCATTTTTAAGAAGTTTGATTTTTTTTTTTTCCTACCGCATTACGGATGCATCCCTAACGGAGGAGGCTTGTACCAAACTGGGCCTTGTTGTCAATGTTCACGTTCCACCCCCTTCTGGAGAACATTTATAGAAAATAAGTGATTTGAACATCGTCGTATGCTTTTTTCGTCGTTTCTAAAGTATTTCTTCGTAAAAGTTTCTGGGAATAAATAAAAGGTGGGGAAAAGGGGGGTTTGGTTCTAGCCCATGTTGGAGCGCAGGAAAATCAGTTTGTTCATCTCTTCGGCAGTTACCTGCTGCCGCCGCTTCATGGCCAGGCTCTGCTCGCACACCGTCACGCACTCGCCTCGGATCCCCACGGCGGGCACGGCCAGCAGCCACAGCGCCAGGCGCGCCAGTTTGGGGAACTTCTCCGCCACCGTGGAGCTCCAGTACTGCAGCAGGTCGGTGGAGCCCTGGAGAGGCGGCTCGGCCAGATACTGGAAAATCTCCTGCCGGACCTGGCTCTGGCCGTCGTCGCCGCCGGGGAAGCAGGAAGACGAGGGGCCCCTGGAAGCGCTGCCGTTGTTCCCGTCCACGCGGCTGATCTTGGGGGTCGAGGGGCCGTCGTTGTCTCGGTCGTCGCAGCCGGAAGCTCCGCCTCCGCCGCCGCCGCCGCCGCCGCTCATGCCTCCGTCTCTGGGCTCCACCGCCATCTCGCAGGCCCGGGTGATGATGTCCTCGTGCTGGTAGGCCGGGACCGACCGGAGCTTCAGCTGCGGGTCCAGGATCATGGCGACCTGATGGGCCCGTTCCACCTGGACACGAACAGGAAGACGTATCAGTGCGCTGGTCATGTTTTACAGAACGATCATTTCAGTTTTAGTTATCTAGGGCAAGACATTTCTTCAGAGATAACATGAGACAAACTCAAGGGCCAAATCCTGCCAGAAAAGGAACAGAGAATATAGATAGTCTAGAAAATATACAAAGACTTACAATAAGAGTAAAACTTGTGTCGCAGGAAATCGTTTCATTGGGAAATAAGAACAAAAATGAAGATAAATAAGATAAATTGAGCCTCCGAAACCTTTTGTTCAACCTGTGACTTCAAATAGTTTGTGTGATTAAGTTTAAAATATTAACTAGTACCATGCAGTTTTATTAGTTACTCCTGCAAAGGAGATTACTCATGTTTCTGTCTCCAATAACTTAAAAACTGACAAGGTTTTGGGAGGAATTGTTGATTATAGGACAAGGAAGATGATTGGTTTTGTTCTGATAATTCATCAAACCAATAAACGAAAAAATCATTCCCCACACTTTTGTATTTTTGTTAAACTTGTACTTCTGTACCGTTTATTGTTGTCATTATATATATATTTTTTATGTGTACTGTATGTTTTACATTTTTTGTGAACTTTTTCGTGGTACAACTCAAATTCCTCAGTGTGTGGAAAAAAAAGGAATTTCTTATCTTAATAAAATGGCATTAAAATTGAAAAGTATTTGCCATGTTTTAGGTTTACTATAGTAAATATATATATATATATATATATATATATATATATATATATATACATTATCACTATAATGCACCAGATAAGAGTCACATAACCTCTAATCTTAAATCTAAGTCATGCACATTGACCACCTTAGCAGATGTTTGCATCTTAAGTGTTTTTTTCTTTAAGAATTCACTATTGAACAAGACTATAAAGATCAAATTTTGTTTTTTATCTCATGCCGATGACAATTTTTTGAATTATCAAGGCATTTTCAATGAAATACTTGTTAGGTCACGCAATAAATGTCACATATTTAACACACTAGTCTTCTAGAATCGCGAGTTGATGAGTTCAATACCTTAAAGTTTTCTTTGAGTGCTTCTAGGAAGTAGTGGCAGAGTTTGCTGGCCACCCCGGTTCCGGCCTCTCCGGCTTTGGCCGTGAAGAACTTCTCCAGGCGGAGGTAGACGGGCAGCACCTGCTGCAGGGTGGGTCTCCTCTGGCGGCTCAGCTCCAGCGCCGCCAGACGGAGCGGCGCCAGCAGACACGCCAGGGTTCCCAGCAGATGCTTGTTGAGACCTTGGAGGAGCGGCGCCGTGGACTTACTCCGACCGTAGGCCTCGCAGATCTGCTCGAAGTGTGCGTGGACCTGCAGGAGCGCCTCGGCCATGCGGTCCCAGCAGGGCGGCGTCGGGCACTGGGCCGGGCTGTGCTGTGAGGCTTCTTCTGTTGTGCTTGTGGACGTGTTGGTGCCGTGTTCGTCCCGGAGCACCAGGTTGGTGGAGGACGCGATGTCTCGGCAGGTGAGCAGGAGCTCGGCCAGCTCGTGGAGGCCCCGGGCTTGGAGGCTTCGCTTCCCGAGGACCGCCTGGACGACGGCGCCCAGAGAGCACCCGGCGCACCGCAGGCACACCTTGCTGCGGCAGCCGCCGCCGAGGGGGGACCCCCCGAACCCCGCCGCCCAGACCCGCGACTCCGACACGTAGACGGTGCGGATGTCCGACATGACGAACTCCGAGAGGACGTTCTGGACCCAGTGGTGGATCTGCTCGGGACCCTCTCGCAGCTCCGCCTCCCGCACCCCCAGGACGTACCTCTTCAGTCGGCAGCCCTCCACCTGGTACGCCGTCAGGACGTAGCAGGCGTTGGGGCCCGACGTCTGGGAGTGGCAGGTGACGGCGATGCCGAGCGAGGCGTTGGAGCCCAGGGCGCACGTGACCTTGACCTTGACCTGGTTGTACATGTGGGGCAGCTGCCGCAGGGCCAAGGCGCTCATGTTGCCGAGGGCGTCCCGGGTGGAGTAGGCGCCGTGCCGGGCCCCCGTGTCCACCAGGGTCTGGGCCAGCTTGAGGAAGTCCTTGCTGTTGAGCACGTTGAGCATGCCCAGGTCGGAGCACATGACCCGCAACAGTCGCTCGGCCACCTGCTGGCGCTCCTTCTCGGGGAGGCCGTTGTTCTCTGTCGGCAGACCAGAGAAACAATCATTTACCGAGTCACCGGTTCAAATCAATGGACCTCGGTTGTATATTAGCAAAAATGTAGCGATGCAATACGTATCAGGATAGAGGAGCAACGATACCATATAATACTCTTGGACCAAGTATATACTTGTAGTATTGTCGAGTACTTGACTCTGGTGTTGCAGTATTTACAGACCACATGACTCTTGATGAAGTCGTAACTGCTTTCATTTGTTTTCAAACCAAAATATGTCAAAACATCAGCTATTAAAGCTGCTGGAGTCGACTGTATCCTCTCGTCCTTAGTCATCACCTTTCACTCGCCGGATTGAATTGTTTTTTTTAACGGCAGAGGGTGTAATGACCGCTGCCATCTAGTGGCCTGAAGTTTGAAGCAACACAAAAATGAACAAATGGAGTGAATATTTGCTTGGGTTTATTGTTGTTGCTACATTTATTGTAAATATATATATATATATATATATATATGTTTAACAGCAACTTTATTTAAGTTCAAGTTCTTTTATTTGTCAAATATACATGTATTAAGACATACAGCATAAATGAAGTTGTGGTCCTCTCTGACCCACGATGCAAAACATGAAGTAAACAATGAAAGGACCTTAATAATAAAATAAATACAATAAATAATCAAATAAATAATCAAAAAAAATGAAATAAATAATCAACAAAACTTAAATAATCAACTAATAAACAGAATATAAACAAAGTTCATAGTTTAAATACAAACCATTAATATAATTATATATTGTAAAAATCCTATATATATTTTTAATACATCAATACAGTGCTGTAGTATATAAGGAAGATGACACGAATGATTAAAGCAAAAACATAATTTATATCGTTTTAAGTACAAAACACAGATGAATTCACCAAAAAGAGACAAAGATAAATTGAATTACGGTTTAAACTTTCTTTCATTCAAACAGGAAGTGTTGTATTCTAGTACGTGGAGACTCGATTTATAACCATCTTTGTGTTTGTTATACTTTCCTGACAAATTTCTTTCCTTCCTTCGATCAGTTTGACAGTTTTTGTCTCAGTAGAATTGTAGACACTATTAATCTTTATTGTTCAGAGGTCACAGAATGAACATTGATCTACAGTATCCTGGGATTTGAGTTTAACACGTGTGTCATAATTGTTCCAAAATCCAATTCATACAATCGCACTTCTGATAAATACAGTATTTTAAGTGAAGGAACACCTAAGTTTAATCATTTGACAACTTAACTCAAGTTAAAAATGTTCAGAAGATTGTAGCTACTTATACTACTTTCCATATATCCATCCATCCATCAATGTATATACATAGTTATATGGATATATAGAATTATAGATGGATATATCTTCAAAAAGAAAGTAAAATAAAACATCTTAAATCGATGAGAAATATTTCTTGCCCGTTGTTTCGCTTTCAGTGCATTGATTTAGATTCAAACAGAAACGGCGAGGATTTTAAAGCATCTTTTAATTGTGTTGTAATTTCAGGTTTTAAAATAAAATGAACTTTTTATTAGTAGTAAGATTGGACTTCTTAACATCTAACTGAAGTAAGAAAATAAGTAACTTGTGAACAGTCACATTTCTAAACAAATCTGAATAAAAAAACATATTTTGCTTCTATCTCAACATAAAAATATTAGATAATTGAAAACAAAATATTTCTCTTTATATATACCCTTAAAATACTTTACAATTGGAGATACTTTAAATCAGTAAATTCATGTAAATTGCAAGGAATAGTGACCAGAATATGACCAAAGTGATTATTTTGACGTTGTATTATTATTAATTTTAAATAATAATATTATTTTTACTTTAACCATTTGGAAAATGTGTATTAAATACATAATAAACAATAATGAATTAACTCAAAAAGCAACAACTGTTATTTTTATGTTGTGCTTAGTTTGTTTTATATCTGACTGTATTCTTAATAAAAAATATTTTTAACTTTAAAAAACACACTATTTTAGTTCCAAATGTCATCGAGGAGATGCTGTCATTGTTATCATTTTAAAGTATTTCTAGTACAGGTTGAATCAACCAATGCTAGGTTTTCTACTCACGGCTGACGACGTGGTTCCTCTGGGAGATGTTCTGAGGCTTGAGCTGCAGCTTCACAGCAGAGAGGGCCTGAGCCTGGGACGCCCTCCACATCTGCTCCTGAGGACCGGAGGCTGAGGAAGATTTCGGTGAGTCCCCTTTGGTATGGTTCTCATTGTCAGCTGAGGGGGTTTATGAGAAGAACACACGGGTCAATGGGTAGATCTGTCAAAACAACATGGATGTAAAATCATGTAAGCTTGGAAAATAAAATAAAAAAAGGACGATGAAAAAGTAAAATCAAAGTCATGCGTTTTTAAATAAAATGGGTTTAATGAGATGATCTACTTTGTGCGTTATAACCTAAATCCAAACTAGGATTTTAGAAGTAACCCAATTAAAAAAGTAAAGGCGAGAAATGGCCGAAATCCTATTTTTTTCTTTCAGAATAAGATGTTTTTTTATTAGTATTTTCGACTTCTGAGCTTCAAACACCGTCTGGTTCTATTTGTTTATATTCAGATCAGTGAAATCAATCTTGTGACCCGGGGGGTCGAGGGGGGTCGAGGGGGGGGGGTCAGTCGATGTTTTGCTTTCAATCAAAGAGCTCAACATGCATTAGCAGTAGTGGACTCACCGGCGTGGGACTGCATGTGCTCCAGCAGATTGTTGTAGAACTGGAACTGGATGCCACAGGCCCCACAAGAGTAGGGTTCTATAGAAAAATCACAAGGCCCACAAGAGTGTTGACTCTTTGCCAGAGAAGCTACAAAAGCCACCGGTGTTTGTTTAGGATGTCAACTAGAGAAACCTACTTTTGACGTGTTCAGAAAGTCATTTGTTTGTGATGTTTAAGCTTCAGATCATTCATAAAAAACCACACGTGTCAAACTCCTGTGGCCCCAGGACGTTCATATGGTGAACGATAAATAAAACAAAAAAATAGTTTTACAATTCAGTTTGGCAAATACACATTTAGTTTGGCCCTTAAACTGGATTACGAACATATTTTGGCTCCTCGTGCGATCGAGCTTTACAACCCTCCGGTTAGGACCAAGCATGAGATCAAACCTCAAAGTATAAATTCATTATCAAGCTCCAATGAAACAAGAGTGTGGCAGGGTCGTCGAAAGACGCGATACTTGGGCAGCACGATACAAATACAACGATACTAGCATGTTTTCCTCCGTGAGTACTGCAGACACCAGTTCATTCAACACGTGTGTCGATGTGAGTGCAGAGAAGAACCTCTGTCGGCTTCAAAAAGACCCCTCGTCTCATTGAGAAAACCCGCCAGATGGAGCCACATTTGGAAATACTCTAGCCTCGAGGAGAATTAGTCTAGATTAATTATTAACACTCAGAAACCTGAACACTTATCTCTAAAGTTTGGAAACTAAAGGAAGAAACACAAGACATCCTGACTTTTTTAAAAAGGTGAATTTAATTCAATATAACTTGTCTCACGTTAAACTAAAAAAGAACAAACCTTCTGTTATTTTAGCAAGAGATTTTAGATATTTATTTACGGTGAACTGAATGCTAAATGCTTTCTGAGGGTTTCTGTTTTCATAAAACTTTATTTGTCCTTTTTTTCTTAGCAGTATCAGGCAGATGACACCGACCAGAGACAAGATAGTCACAGAAATATTTGAAAGGCAAAGAAAAAATGTTTTTTTTGTATTTTCTTCAATTTTTATACTTGAAGGAGGCTCATTTCCAGGTTTAGGTTTTTTTTTATTATACTTGAAGGCTGCTTAACAAAACCCATTAAAAAAACTTGAAGGTTTTGTTGTTTATTTGCGCATTTATAAGAAAACAAATTAAATTCTCACACATTTTTTAATGTAAAATGATGTATTGTTGGTTTTGTTATTTTGATAAAGTTGTGGGTTATTTTTGACATTTTTAAATCATGGTATCGAACTATAGGAAGACATTTTTTGGCATCAACTTCTGAAATCATTGTTATCATGACAACCCTAGTAGGTTTTTAACCCACATGATTGAGAGCAGATTTGCATTAAATAAAGAATAGCTTTGAGCTATAAAATATTAATGTTCAGAAGTCAGGAAAGTTGTGACACTTTGTGTTTTTCATTAATGACCGTTTGCAAAAAAAAACGTTGACTTTAGCAGTTTAATAGTTTTTTCCCCCTGAGCCAAGTTTTATAGATTTTTTTTCTCTTCTTTAAAACTTGTTTAGTCAATATCTTATGTTAGGAAAAATAAAATGTTCAACTTGTGTTATTATAATAAACTATATATTGTATTATATACGCTTTCCCTCTAGTCTTAAGGTTGAAATTGTAGCTTTTATTTTGTTTAATATTAGACTTTGTTTTATTGAAACACATTTCAGATCAATATCCTTGTTTTTTTTAATATTCTTTATAAGAAAATACAAATGAAAAAGCAAGTCAAAGGGTATGTAATGCAATAAATCAACAAAACTGTTCAAATAATAATATGAGAACTAGACAAGAAAGAGGGCAATAGAAATGGTGACAAACACAAACATAATAAAGCAACAAAAAAAAAGGTGCGGCAGAACTTACTCTGTGTTGCAGTGAAGGAGGTGGCCACTAGAGGGCTTGGAGTTCCTGAAATCAATAGAGCAGCGTCAGAGAAGATGTTGATGATAAACAATCTCTGACAGTATCTTCACAAAAATGTGCAGCTCAAGAGACAGTTTTTCGATGAAGACACTAATAAGACGACTCCCTTCACTCACGAGCCTTTACGGATGATTTCGAATCAATTTGTTTCAGGCAAATCGACAAAAGTCTGAGATGTTTTTCCACAAACAATACATTCTGTCGTCTCAACATTAGCATAAAATTGCAGTGCGTGCGCTTCATAAATCCGAGCTGCACTTCACTATTAAATCATGAAGCAGGCAAATGGCAGCCATTTTAGGAAAGGAAGATCAAAGGAGCCATCTTTTTTTTTTTTCTTCTGAAGTCAAATTAAAATATTAATGTTGAGAATTTATGACAAGTTTGTTCCATTTAATTCTGTAATTTGTGTTACAACTACTTAACCCAGTTCTCTGACAAACGATATGAAACATCTTTTGAAACACAAACGACGCTTCAATTACGGCGCTTTAGCGACGTAGATGTAACGTCGAGTTCTTTTATGACGGGCCGTGAAATCGGGTGTGGGTCGCAGGATCACAAAAGGAGGATCAGTTTGTACTTTTCAGACAATATTACTTCAGCCGTTAGGAGATTAATTCACAATTACTAGTCAATTGTGGTGCATGTGTTGGTTCTAATAGCTGTAATTACAAAAAAAACAAAAAAAACTGTTTAACTTGAAGCCTGAAAAAAACAACAAGAAAAAAACTAACAAGTGTTAGTGTGGAATTACCCTAAAAATTCATCTTTTCTTTTCCTTTCTTTAATATTATGAGCTTCATGGATCAAGAATAACAGCTTTTCAAAGACCTTGAGCTTTTATTTACATTTAAATATAATATAAATGAGTCATGCTGAACATTTTAAATGCATTATATTACAACTCAAACTGAACTGGTTGCTTCAATGTATAAACAAGTAAATAAACACAAATAAAACCTTCTTATTTTGCAACAGATTCAACTTAATAACCATGTGGGAATAAGTAGTTTGAAGAAGTGAATGTTATCAAAACCCCCTCATATTCATGTAATGGATACTAAAACAATGTACTTATTATTGGAATACATTATTTAAGACACATATAAAAAAATATATTTTTTTAGCATTAAAGAATAATGTAAAGTATTATTTAAAACAACATAAAAGAAAATTATTAAAAGTTCACATTCTTAAAACCTTCAATAAGATTGTTAGCAAATATTATGCTTTTTAGACTCAATAAACAAACATATTTCAATACATTTCTCAGTGTGGTTACGGAAATACTATCTGTAGCCTGTTGCCTACACAGTAGTACAAACTGTACTATCTGTTGATTCAACTAAGCTTTGAATTATGCAACACTACTGCCATCTGCTGTCACGTTGAGCACATTTGATTTTACTTCCAATTCTATAAATCTCTAAATCGCAACAACGGCACCAAATTAAATAATTAACTCAATTCCAAAACACCGGGTGAAAATGACGACATGGGTAAAAAATGAGCTGCTTGGCAGGAGTCTGCACGCTTCAATTAAACATCCAGGAAATAGTACTAAAGGGTTTGTGAGAATAAAGATGTTTATGGCAAACTATTGGGAAGATTTTGACAAGTTATCGTAACAGTCGTGTCAAAACGGGGGCTTCACCAGGAAGCTTCCTTGTTTCCTGGAGCAATAAATCACTGAAATATTTGGAGGAAATGATCATCCAAAGGGTAAAAAAAAAGAAAAAGATTATCCTCTGACAATAGCTTAACATGTAACTAGCTAGTCAACCTGTTATTGTGAATAATATTCAACTATTAACAGGGAAAAAAAAAAGTTTTAAGTCCCAGAAACATTTAAAATTGAACCCTGGTGACACAAACTTCCGTCACATGCCGACCTTTAACCTAGAGATCGAGGACTAGAACAGCAACAAGCCGTGCACTCGAATACAAAAAAAAAAAAAAAAGAAGTACGTTCACGTCAAACAAGTGGCAGCATTTGCACTTCAAGGAAAGACGAGAAGCTCACCGCTTGAATTCTGCGAACTGTTAGTGTCGACCAGACTAGACTGAATCACACTCTCCAGTTTCCGTTTGAACGGACTGTCTGTAGGTGGAAACACAGGAGAAACCATGAGTGACATGTCCATGTGAGCGCAGCAGTTAAGACAGATCAAAGTACAACTAGCATTTATATTTAATCTGTGCTTAAGCCGCGCAAATCCCTCAAAAAAAAAAGAAAAAAAAGAGAAAAAAAAGGATTTGGTTTCACTTCACATATTAATATTGGCCTGGTGCACAACATGTTTGGGTATTAGCAGGATGAAAATAATAATAACCGCAGGTGAATTTAAACAATAGAGGTTTCAGAGAATGTGCATGGAAAATAAAATCCGTGTAAACTAGTTGATTAAATCAATCCCTTTTTTTTTCGGGACTCATTATAACAGCCTTTGTTTCACCTACGCTCACATATGGCAGCAGCAAAGTGGATTGAATCGAACGGAACAGAAATATGAGGGGTTTTAAAAATCACAACCAAAAAACACTTTCCACACTTATTAACAAGTGATTATTCGTCGTTTAAATGATTTAACAAAAGCAATCGCATCGAGTTAAATCCCAGGTAACTTTTGATAAGACGTGGAACGCCAACGGATTCTTCACAAACTATTCTTATTTAACTCAGGTGTTGGACAAAAGCAGGTGAATACGTATAAATGAGAAGCTTTTTTTTCTCTCGGAATGAAATGTCGTGACTCTTGACCCGAACCACGTCACACCTTTGATCCTCCTTTGATTGACGCTTCTTTCGGAGCAGATGTGATAATTGCTCGTATTGAAACTTGACACATGATTCAACCAACTCTTACAGCTCCCTTTTATTCACTAAAGTCCTTTCAATTTCCATAAAACAGGAATGTTAATACAGAAATGTGGCTTTTGCCCTCATTTTTAACAGAATTTCCATGTAATTGAAGAAGATAAATATAGTCATTCATATATAAACGTGACCTCATATGTATTTTTTGCTGTCTCTTTATACATTTTTTTTTTAATGCAAAGCCATTTTTCCTTCAAGGGCAAACACTGATAACTGCATTCATTATGTATTTCCTATTTAAAAATATCTTTATCTTTCTTTATTAAAACACTAACTACAGCTTGACTACGTGTCCTTGCACTTCCTGTCACATGTTTTTAAATCCAGGAAGTGAAAACATTATTTACTTTCTTTTCCATGATCTATTATAGAATGAGGTCAGTTAAAATAATGTCTCCACGTTATAATAATGAAAAAAAAAAAGTAGTAAAAAAAAGTCGTACTTTTTATCTTACCCGTTTGGCTTTGGCCATATTTACTCAGGTCCATGCTCCCGCATTCCTGTATCTGCGCAGCCTTGAGATCTCTTAAAGTGCCTGGCGTGAAAAAAGGAAAAAAAACATTACAAAGGAAAGGATTAGGATTTTTTTCAGGCAAACAATATCTAAATGCAAATCTAAACTTGAACAGGCGGATTTGTTTAATATAAAAGTCTAACTTTTGATTCACTAAAACGGTTGAAACAAGGATCTTCTCAAGTCGACTTAAAGGGCACCTAACGTGAAAACCCAACTCTCCTGACTTGAACACTAAATGTTGAAGTCGTCCTCTTCAAAATGCAGTAGTTCATTCATCATAACGTTTCTCCATTTTGAAGTTATTACTGAATAAAGTTATCTCCCGTCTGAAATCTCGCCAAATGAGATTACGGTTTAAATTATACATTCTGACATCACACTGGTGCAGGTGTCCTCCCCTAGAAGCCATAAAATCAGTGAAGTACCTACAAGTTAGTCGTGAAACAAAATAAATATTTATGTAAACATGGTGAGAATTACTTCTGCCTTTAGGTGTTTTTGTAATGTGTACATTAAGCATAAAGCCGAGTTGAAATTTACGTGAGTCCTCAGAGTCCTTTGTGACCAATCAGAGCAGAGATTTTAGTCTCAGCTCAAACGGAGCATTTTAAGTGGGCGGGGCTTAAGCGTATTATCTAATATAAATATGTTTATTAAATGACAGTTTTGTGCAAAAATAAACATACTGACGAGTATAAAAGAGGTCAAAAAACAATTTAAGATACACTTAAATCAGCACATTAGGTGCCCTTTAAGTTACATAACTATAAAGTTTAAAATGTCTACACATTTTATAAAAAAGTACCATGAAAAGGTAACGGTGCTTTTTTGCCGTTTGTCACATCAAAAGTTTACTTTTAGGCTTGGAAAATAAAATGCTTTGATATCAGACCAGACGAATATCAATTCAATTTTATTTTATTTTACAGTTCAATTGCACAACAAAGTTATCTCAAGACACTGTTACAGTTTAAGTAAGACTATAAATCCATATATCAAGAGGGATGTGAGATGTTTTTTTTCATGTTGCTTATTTATTTCCCTGCAACAAACACCAGAATACATTTCTTGACCCATTTCTGACATTTTATCTGATGGAATATTTGTATTTAATGAAACTGTTATAATGACAATTCGCCAACAAACACACAGGAAGTATTTACGTTATGTTTCTGTCTGTATTCAAGAGGCTCCAGATTACGGCTGAACTAGGGCTGCACCATATATCGGAAAAATGTTGATATCGCGATATCGGCACGTGCGATATACAAATCGAAAACATGCGATAATTTATCATTTTTCATTGTATAAATCAAGCATATCTTAAATGCACACTTTGACCAATCAGTGTCTTTGTGTTCTTTAAAGTTGTCAATTTGTACTTCTATGTCTTGTTGTTGTTTAGTGATTTCAGTGCTAGAATAGAGAAAATAAAAATGACTATACTACCTCCTCTTTCTCTTCCAAGCGTAACCAATCCAAATCTCAGATAGATAATTTAGAATATGGGATGGACTCATCTCCAAATGTATATGGAACGGTAGAAATCCAAGGATTAAATATAAAATACTTTAGCTGTCCAAAGACCAAGGAGACATGGCTCTTTCAAACTTAAAAAAATATTACTACTTCTCTGCCATAGAAACTTTGAATCCAAGTGGAAACATTGTAATATGTAAAAGGAAGACTACTACGAAAGTACTCTTAAACTTTTTCTTCTACAAACTCAGAGCAAATATCTTGAATAACGCAGACTTTAAAGTAAAAGGTTAACCTTGTTTTCATCGTAATGACAAACGAATAAAGATAAACACAACAACAGGTTAACAAAAGTTCTCAATAAACATTCTCAACTTTTATAAGTAGATTTTATTCATTTTTTTCTTCTTGTTTTTGTATAAAATGATGTACATGACAAGAATTCTGCAATTTTTAATGGTTTTTCGACACGATGATGCAAACATTTAAAATGTTTATCATGGCTATGATTGTAACTGTTCTTTGGAATGTTAGGTTTTCACATAGTTTATAAATGGTTTATTGTTTTGGGTTTAAAGAATAGTGTCAAATCATCTTCCCCGTTAGGACAACAATACTTAAAAGAAATCAGATCTTTGCTCCAAGACACACACTTCTGTCTCTTCTAGTTTCTAGTTTATATCCCTAAAGGTCACAGGTGTCGTTATCCTCTTACAAATCCTGAGAGTCAACTCCCCTAATTTCTTATCTTGCATATGAAGCAGACAAACGCACTGATGGCAGCCATTAGATATATGTGGTGCATGTGTTTAACATCATCCGGCGAACACAAGGAATTAAAGAAGCTGGAAATAATTTTGGAGCAAGTAAAGTACGATCACTTCTTCCAGATCATTGGGATACTATGGTGCGAACCACGTCTTTATGTCGAGGAGGATTTTCAAAAACCTTCCAAAATATTTTAAAGAACTGGAAAAAGAGACGATTACCGTAAGTCGTCTACTCTGTTTTTTACGCCTCACTGTTCGATGTCGGTGTTGAAATTTTACAATTTTTTACAAACGGCTCACAAGAACTCGCTCCACTACACGTTTTCGTCTGCAGTATCCTTGATGTCCTTCTGTTGAGTCAGACGTGGAAAATGTTGAAATAAACGACTATAAAGAATGATCAGTGTCTCTGTGTATTTATTCATCATTGCAATGACTTACGATTGCTCTTCATTTCAGCAAAATAAGCTTTTAACGACGACCAGGGGCTGAAGTTTTGAGTGCAGCTAAACTTCTTGATGTGAATGTTAGACAAATAAAACATATTGTGAGAAAAAAAGAAAATCCTGGAAACTTCTACCATGTTTTTTCTCTTTTCATGGATCACCTTCATTTAGAAACAGTAGATACAAGGACAGGTGACGTTTGAAAAATCTGTTTTTGACATACATTGTTTAAAGTTGAAGTTAAGTTAAAAACTGTATTTCTTTTGCAAGGCTTATGTAAAGTAACCTTAGGTTAAAAAATTGATAGTTGTCTTTATTTCTAACCTTCAAAATGAAACTGAATCACCGGCAACGTTAATACTTTCTGTGAAGTTTAAACTCATTTCTATCTTAGTCATTAAAAATGAATTCTATCAATGTTTAACTGGGACCAAAAGAAAGTCATAGTAGGTTTAAGAGTTTTAAAATACAAAAATAAATTAGATGACAACATTGACTAAACTGAGAAACTAGGGTTGGAATGATGTGATGATATTGGGAAAATGATGAACCAAAGTATGACAAACACATGAACCAAATATATCTTTTGACTGCCATCCGTGCGTTTGTCTGCTTCATATGCAAGATAAGAAATTAGGGGAGTTGACTCTCAGGATTTGTAAGAGGATAATGACACCTCTGACCTTTAGGGATATGAACTAGAAGTAGAAGAGACAGAAGTGTGTGTCTTGGAGCAAAGATCTGATTTCTTTATTAAGTATTGTTGTACCAACAGGGCAGATCATTTGACACTATTCTATAAACCCAATACCAGAAAACATGACACTGGTCGACATCAACCCCTCCACAGCAGGGTTGGGATATGGACAACTGATGTTTTTTTAATTTTGGGTGTGACAAAGAATCGAATGATGTTCTTCCACCTGTGCTCTCTCCAGGCGCGGGAGGACGTAGGGCTTTACAAACCTTTCTCCATATCTTCTCACTCATGTTCAGAACCATTTCCCATTTTGCTTCGACGTCGAGTGTTTTTATCCCTTTCTGTTCCATCAGTATTCTATACAAGTTTGATATTGTCTCTGCCTTTTTATCTTCACTGACCTCGACTGTGGCCCCCAGAACTCCCTTTTCTATCAAATGAACATATTGGCTTATTTCTCAGTTATAGTCTCAAACCTCTAGATATCTAAAATAATCCTCTTTCTTTAAGGCATATTTGTGTTTTTATACTTGGAGCTCCATGAATATGCCATTCTTTGTCACCGTATCAAATGATGTGATGCCCAACTTCACCAGGGAGAGTCCTTTCTCGAGTTTACTTTTTTTTATGCTTTTCAACCATAATTCTAGTGTGAATTTGATAATTGTATCCATCTCGTTGTGGCTTGTTCTTTTGTTCCTTCGCTATCTCCTAATAAACTTTGGATTTCTCTTCATTTCACATATACCTCTAAATTTCTCCACTTGGATTCGAAGTTTCTATTGCAGTTAAGTAGTAATAGTTCTTGAAATTTGGAAGAGCCATGCCTCCTTGGTCTTTGGGCAGCTGTCGTATTTTATATTTAATCCTTGGTTTTCTACTGTTTCATATACATTTGGAGATGAGTCCATCCCATAGTCCTTCCCATAGTATAGTCATTTTGATTGTCTCTATTCTAGCACTGAAAATGAATCATTTGACAATTTATGCAGACCTTTCGTTAGAGTGACATCAATCATTTCATCTTTTATTTAAGTTTTCCAGTTGAACTTAAATGTTTGTGTTATATTTGTAGAGGGTGTATAGTTAGATGCCAATATTTGTGTTTTTGTTAGGTACCCTGAGTAAGAACCAAATGTCTTTAAGAGGTGTGTGAATAAGAAAGTTGGAAAAGTTGTTACAATATTTTAAGGAGGTGAACGTTTTAGGTGAACGAAAAAAATATCGCACTAATATCGATACTGCAATTCAAGACAACAATATCAAATATCACACTTATTTCCAATATCGTAGGCGATATGGCAAAATTTCATATTTAAATATCGTTACGATACAATACATGTGAAAACCCTATTTTTTCAGAAAAATAAAAACAATACTTAAAGATTTAGAAAGCGTCATCATAACATAGACCCACGAATATAGATGAATACAGTTCAAGGGCCTTTGATCTCTTAAGGGCCACATTATTAACAATTAAAAACAATTTCCCGAAGGAGACCTCCTGAGGGATCAATGAAGTTCTACCTAACCTAACCTAATGAATACAGTCAGAGTAGAACATGAATTTACCTTTTTTTTGCCTTTTACTGCAAGAACACACAGATTACGGAAAATAATCCCAACCATTAGTCGACACGATAGTGAGTAGAAAAATAGGGAACTATCACTTATTAGCAAATGGCTAAAATTAGTGCTATTAAATGGTACTTTGGTGACAGAATCTGATTTTGTTGGTCATTTGACACTGTTTTAGGGCTGCTAAAGAAGGTCGCTAGACTTTGGGAACAAAAATTGGGAATAATGCTCAGCTAATTTGTGTTTTCTGTGGAATGAAAATAAAAGAAAGTCTAAAGTCTAAAGTCTCATTGTTGCTATGATGTTTTTTATAAAGTATCGTGAATTTCACTGATCGTCAGAGGGATGTGCTGTATATGTGCTTTTATAGTAATTGTTTTTTTTCTGTTTTTTTTAGAAAAACTGATGTTTTTTCCTTCTTTTCACCAGGTACCAGACAAGGGACTGGCCGGGGTCCAAGTTCCAAAAACCGCGATCTTGTCAGAGGTTATGAGAATTTGACATCTTCAATTGAAATCACTTGATCATTGCTGATATTTTCAACGCGGTACATTCCTCATTGATTCAAAGTGAAGCTCTTGACTTCCACTTCCTGTATCAATGTGTTCTCCTTATCAGTGACTTCAGCACTGAAGAAGTTCAAATAGTATCACAAAAAAAAAAAAAAAAAAAAGGAATTTTGAATAACTTACAGGGACAAAACGAACGCTTTTCTTTGATCACCCTAAAACTTTAATCTCTAATTTCCAACATCACAAGTATTTCCTGTTCCTTCTTTCTTATGTTGATCTTTAGAATAACCCCTTGTATAAAAAAAGCCAGAGTAATATCTTACCTAACGGCGCGTGAAGAGCGACGTGCTCCTGGTAGGGGTTGAAATACTTGTACTGCTTCCCACAGAACTCGCAAACATAATTCCCACTTTCTGGGGAGAAAAAAAGCACACAAAGAAACATTGTTCATTAAAATTTCAGGTTCGACAAGCAGCTGAATAATTAAAAAAAAAAAAAAAAAAAGAATAAAAAAGATTAAACCTCAGCGATTAGTCGTGTTTAATTATCACCGGGACATAATTACTGGTTTTAATTAGAAAGAGGGAGAAATCCTAATAAGAAAAGGGCCAGACGATTATGATCTTTTTTAATTAAAGCTGAATTCTTATATTAAAAAAAAAAGAATTTACATTTAAGCTTCGATAGAAAGGCCTTTAAAACACTGGAGATAAATAACGCCATGAATCAAGAAAAGCAGCAAGTCATCAATGTCTAACTTGACGGGCGAACGGGAGACGATCCGGGAGAAAGTAGTTCGGGATTTGTTCATGTGTAACAGTTTAAAGGAAGAGCTTTTTTTAAATGAGCTGTGGCATGACTGGACCGGACGAACGAGGCGAGAGAAAGTGACAAAAATCCGATAAACATCTGCTTCCGCTTCCCTTTCTTGAATGAGTCACATGGTACCTGCACTTAAAAAACAAGACGCATATAGATTCTCCTCCACTTGTTCCCGATAGAGAGGAACGATTGTGTTGAAGTAATAATGGCCTTTAAATAATTCACCTTAATCTAGAGATAACACAAGGGATACCTCAAACACATTTGTTCACAGACCTTTGGGTCACCTTGACCCAGGGATAACACATGGTATACCTCAAACACATTTGTTTATGGGCCTTTGGGTCACCTTGACCAAGATATAACACAAGGGATACCGCAAAACTTTTTTTTTCTGGATTTTGGGTCACCTTGACCCAGGGATAACACAAGGGATACCTCAAACACTTTTGTTTATGGGCCTTTGGGTCACCTTTACCAAGAGATAACGCAAGGGGTACCTCAAACACATTTGTTTTAGGGACTTTGGTCACCTTTACCCAGAGATAACACAAGGGATACCTCAAACACATTTATTTACAGGCATTTGGGTCCTTGACCCAGAGTTAACACAAGGGATACCTAAACCACATTTGTTCTCAGGCCTTTGGGTCACCTTGACCCAGAGATAACACAAGGGATACCTCAAACACATTTGTTTACAGGTCTTTGGGTCACCTTGACTCAGAGATAACATAAGGGATACCTCAAACACATTTGTTTACAGGTCTTTGGGTCACCTTGACTCAGAGATAACACAAGGGATACCTTAACCACATTTCTTCTCGGGCCTTTGGGTCACCTTGACCCAGAAATAACACAAGGGATACCTCAAACACATTTGTTTACAGGTCTTTGGGTCACCTTGACCCAGAGATAACATAAGGGATACCTCAAACACATTTGTTTACAGGCCTTTGGGTCACCTTGACCCAGAGATAACAGAAGGGATACCACAAACACATTTTTTTAACGGGCCTTTAGAACACCTTGACCCAGATATAACACAAGGAATACCTCAAACACATTTATTTACTGTCATTTAGGTCACCTCGACCCAGAAATAACACAAGGAAATATCAATTTTGTTTTTATAGTTTGTCGATTTGTTGCAAGAGTTTGTTTTCAGGCCTCTGGGTCACCTTGACCCAGAGATAGCATAGGGGTGAATTAGAAATAATTAATAGTTGGAATTTGGCTCTAGTTCTCTGAGTTATTTTAGGAGTTTAAATTTGTTAAATTGATAAATTATATAGATTATTTAAAGTATATATTCATAGTTTATTACATTATGTCACAAATATTTGGTATGAAATCGTATTTGGTATGAAATCGTCCAGCAAAGTT
The DNA here is from genome assembly GCF_982586985.1 of Callionymus lyra. Lineage (NCBI taxonomy): Eukaryota > Metazoa > Chordata > Actinopteri > Syngnathiformes > Callionymidae > Callionymus > Callionymus lyra. The sequence goes on from NC_141822.1 coordinate 10,242,690, forward strand.
TCTTCTGTTGAAATCAAACACTAAATTTGAGAAAAACTATTTAGAAGTGACTAAAAATGAACTTCCTTTTTGCGACACATCGCACAAAAGTAAACAAGCAGTTTTGTTTTCATATCGTTAAACAAATGCCAACATGTTGTTTTAAGTGTTTAAATTACTCCTGTGAAGATACTGTATAAACTTGTTTTCTTTCCCAAAAGACGTTTTTTAAACGTGAAACAAAGTTCCGAGAACAAACTGATCCATCAATCGCCTGAATTAAACACATCTTTTTTTTTAAGTAGTGTTCAAATTCAACCAAATTAACTTTGCGGAAGATATAAGATAATGTCTGACTTAATATTTATGCATAGTTTCAACACTTGACTACATCATCACCAAAAGGTGCAATTTTTATACATCATTTCAACCTATAATGTTATGTTTACTTTGTTTTTTTCTAATAATATCAAATATAAAAAGCTACATCTTGACTCGTCTAAAAGCTTTTCCAGTGACACCGAAAAAAAAACTCAATTTTGAAAATGGGTCAGAGTGACTCACCAGATCAGGTCAAAGTAATCCATCACACTTAAATGACAATGTATGTACGAGGAAAAGAGAGATTGAAAAAAAAAAAAAAAAAAAGGGGAGACAGAAAAGAAAAAAGGTAGAGCCTGCAAAACACAAAAACAAAAGTACTTTTCTGCCCTTTAAACTCAATAAGGACGACGTGGATTACAAAATATTGACTTTGATCTGACGCAATCCACTTAAATCATGAGGTCTTAAGCGGGAGACGCTAAATCGTTACGACACAGCGTCTTATTTTCGACGATGATCGTGACCATGACGAAAAAAAAACTTCTGTCCTCTAACAGACGAAAACGCCGAAAAAAAAAGTTCTCTCCTATAATTAACCGTCCAAGCAGTTTTTGGCAAGAAAAAAACATGATATTTTCAATCATCCACCACCAGAGTTAGACAATCTCATCTGTAATCTGTGTCAGATTGACCTCTGGCGTGACTTTTTTTTGGGAGATGATCACACTCACTGAAATTATGCGTCAGAAAGACGAAGTCCCTTTTGCTGAGATGCTGAAGCGAATCTGTCGATGAAAAGTCGAATGAATCGTCAGACAGCTGCTCGTATCAGTGACGGGACTCCGGCGTCCGGACGATAATAATGAATGGCTTCTTATGACACGTGAAATTAAAGACTCGCAAGAAAGCAGTTTTGCTCAAAAAGCAGGATTTCAAATTAAAGGTTTTTTTTTTCATTCAAGTTAATAGAAAACTACCACCACATCTTGGTGTTTGAATAAATATAAAAATACATAGTAATTACAGGGTTGCTATAATATGGTTTAAACTTCACCAAAGAGTGAGACTGACCCACATTTTGTTTTCAGGTCTTAACAAGAAGGAGCTATTTAGCCTGCAGTTAATATAAAACTCTGCAGCGAGAATTCTCACCCGCTCTGGTAGAAGAACTCACATTTCTCACATTGCTCTTAAGCTTTGGAACGATCTTCATCTCTCTTTGCGCTTGATGGAATCTACTGATTCCTCCAAGAAACATTTTTATTCGTGCAGGCTTTTCCTTGATTTTCTGAGACTCTTGTGTTGTTCTCGGTGTTATCTTGACCTTTTTAGTATATGTTTTATTGAATATTGTTTTGATTGTTTAAGCGCCTTGTGACCCTGGTCTGGAAAAGCGCTCTATAAATATAAACTACTTACAATCCACTGTGTTTAACGACATTAACATCATGGTAAACATAAATAAAGATGGATAAAGGATTCACCATAAACCTTTACAATGGGTTTAAGGTTTAAAAACATACATTTATAAATTCATTTGTGTATCTTTTGTACGTCTCTTCAGTAACTTGCATCCCTTTTATTTGAATGATTGAAGGTTCAAAAGATTTAGGTCTATTTGAGACGAGATTCACTTCACACGGTCGTAACTTTCAATAATTCCTTTTTTCTTGCAGTAATTTCCTACACATTCCCGGGGTCTTCAAAAGGAATCGTCTCCTTCACGCTCTTCATGCCAAGGCTTCTTGAATGTGTTAGAACGTGCCGAGGATTTTGTGCTTTTCATGCCAGAGTTGAAATATTCATCACCTTTCATGATTTTTTAGGGTTTTTTTTTTGTTTTTTTTTAAGCCACCGATGGGATTCAAAAAGTTCAAACCATTCATCTTCATCAGGATTTTCAGTCTCAAAACTGCTCGGGCTAATGTTGCGCATGAAACTTTTGTCGTTTAAATGTTTCAAACGACGCTCTTATTTTGAAATGCATTTGTCCATTTCCTGCGTCAAGTGATATTTAGTTCGATATCATGGAATTCTTCATCTTTAGCCCATTAAACACTGTGCTAGGTCACAATGTAGCATCACAGAAGAAATGTTCAAAACCAAGATCATTAAAAATGTATCTTTACCGAACTTTTTCAATTGTAAAATACTACAGATATCTTCATATTTTCGAAATAAATCTTTCAATCTGTTTCAAAGGTAATTTCCAAAACAGCCTTAGAAGAATCTCTAAAGTGTTCCAAGTATAGCTTGTTGTTTTTTATTGATCAGACACATTTGATAGCCAACAGTTTTGGTTCTACAGAACAAAATATCAAGACAAATATGAACTCTATGCTCAGTTGAAATACTGACGTTCTCTGCCCTCGAACACGACTCTTTAGAAACTGTCAAATGAAAAGCTGAAATCTAGACGATGTAGCCACGAAACAATTAAAAGCTTAAAAGAGGAAAAACTAACTTACTTGGTCCAATTTTCTGGAAAGGCTCGATCGGCTCTTCTTCTTTAAGGCCATCGGCTATAACTAGTTGTTCGTATGGATCTAAGTGAAGGGGAGGAAAAAACAAGTTTAATAAAAGAAAAATCCCTTTTAACAAGACCACGTTAAACAGTAACTTTCATTGACTCAACGAAAGAATCAAATCCAGGCTGGCATGTTTTTATGTAATGTTTTATTCTTGTTTGATCGAGTTTTACACCCCTGGTCGACTGGGACATTAAAAAAAAACATAAATTGTTGAACCATTTCATACGTAACTACTCCAATGCTCGTCGTCTGCTTTGTTTTCAAAGAGACCGTTTTGTGGCCAAGTTGTCCGGATTGTTAAACATCTCTAAAAAAGGGGTGGAGGCTAAAATGACCCAATCAGAAAATAGTCGGTCTGTACCTTTAAGAACCTTTTATAGAAGAGAAAGTTGAGACTTCTTTGGTCCGTTTACCACAAGCTGCAGCTAATGGCTACATTGATTTGAGGTCAAGTGTTCATATAAAGAATATATATGGTTCATGTTCTCACAGCTCACATCATGAGTGTAAAATGGTGAGAGTGAGTCGCTGACATCACAACATGGCCTCTCGCCCTCTTAGAGCACTCGTTTAACGTTATTTAACTGATATTTGGTTTTATTGTTTTTGTAAAACGACATTCATTAAAAACCAATAAATATCCCTTTGAGCATTGTTACGGTGTGTGTGTGTGTGTGTGTGTGTGTGTGTGTGTGTGTGTGTGTGTGTGTGTGTGTGTGTGTGTGTGGGTGTGTGTGTGTGTGTGTGTGTGTGTGTGTGTGTGTGTGTGTGTGTGTGTGTGTGTGTGTGGGTGTGTGTGTGTGTGTGTGTGTGTGTGTGTGTGTGTGTGTGTGTGTGTGCTGAGAGCGCGCAGTGAAAGGGTCGATCACTGGTAATGATATTAATATTATGGGGGAGAGAATACTAAAAGTAGGACCAAGAAAATTGAAATTAAATCCCCAAAAATCAAGTGACTTATACTGCATTATAAAGCAAATGAGAAACTAGGGCGAATATGGGGGCAAGCAGGGGTCAAATTTTAGGCTGTTCCGCTATGGTTTTAGTTTTAATTGTATTTTTTTTTATATTCTTTCAAACACCACAAAGCTTTTTTATTAATTCCACTATTACTTTATAGACTTAATATTGTTAAGTTTACACTCTAAAAGTATATAGTATGACTATGGTACTAAACTATATTTTCATTGAAATATTGACATTAGAAATTGCTCGTAAGTCCCGCCCACTGAAAACACTTTGTTTTTCTGGAGATTAAATCTTGTTTACCATAACCACACCCACTTTCTGCTGTGATTGATCAAACATCAAGATTTGTCACCGGGCGTCATCAATCCTGGTCTCCACCTTCAAGAGACTTGTTGTATAAACAAAGGGGGGGGCGTGATTACAGCTGGCTGGAGGAGGAGTGAAGCCATTATCACATCATAATGGACTCCACTCTCGTAACCTCTCGTTCGCCCAGATTTCAGAGCAACTTTATAAAGTAATGAGTTGAAAACATGGTCATAATGAGGGACTTACTGCATCTTGGAGAAGAAGACTTCTATGTGTTTTCACATTAGTTGTCCTTTAACATCCAATCTCTGTTCCTTATCTTATCCTAAACACTTATATCTTTATAAGTCACCGTATCAACATGAACATTTATCTACTTTGGTTTTGATCAAATCATCCTTAAATAATTTTTTAGGCCACTAGTTTGATGCGTGTGGTGTTCACGGTTAAACCTATTAAAAAATAAATGTTTTATAAATACGTTTTTACATGATCAGTGATTTTCTTTAAGAACTCTACTTCATAAAAACGTCTCACCATCAACAGCGTGTAGATCTCGGTGTTCCTGGAAGCAGCTGTAATACTTGTACTTCTTGCCGCAGATGTCACAAGAGTATCGGAAGCTACCTGCAGACGACAGAACAGAGACTTAAACGGATGAAGTCATGAACACAACATGGATGCCGTTCACCACATCCACACAACAACAACCTTCTGTTTAAAAAACATTTTCACCGTGAAACTAAAGTTGCTTTAAGAGAGCCTGCAATTTTAGCATTTTTCATTTCATAACCATTAACCACGACCTCATCTAAATGGCAAGGCAAGATTTGCATATTTTTGTTTTGGAGCCGAGGTTACACAACATCGGGTAATTTAACAAAAACGCAGAAAAACAACTTAACATTTAAATGCATGAGCAGGGTTGACACTTCAGAAACGGCAAATGATTTCCTTCACTCGGGCATTTGTATTCCGAGCACGACTTCTGATATTTTAGATTAATTAGGCTTTTATTATTGCAGAGATTTTACTCAGAATTAATGTCTCATTAAATCTGAAAAACATCTCATTAATTCTGAATAACGCAGCCGAATTATTTTTCAATCCAAAAACACTCAAATTTCGAAATAATTATCTCATTAATTCAGTGAAACCATGCATATTTTTGCCAGGGTTCCATTTTTAATTAATTAAATTAGCTCATTAATTCACAAGAAAGGGCTTTTTAAGAGTGACTGGATTGAACTTCTGCGTTTATATTAAACAACTTTAACCCTGATTGAGAAAAAATAAACAGCAGAAACTTTCATATCAAGTTCAGACCTTAGAAAACAGTTGTTTTGCATATAATAAAACAATGTTTTATGAAACTTAATGGTAAAAAAGAAGAAGGAAAAGATGGGGGGGAAATATCTATTGTGAACTTTGCTGCACTTCAGATGTATAACTAAATAATAAATACAGTATTTTGTCAAGTTAATGGGTGTTGCATGAATAAACAATACGCTTTTAATCTGCTATAATTCAAATACTTCAGGACACTACTGCAGTAAAAGCTACTCCAGTAATTTATACACAATGGTTCCACAAATGTTGCCCTCCAGGTGCATCACAAAAGAACAACAACATCTTGTGCTACGGAGGAAACGCAACAAAGTGATGATCAAGGGACTGAACATGAACTTGTTATGGAACTTTAGAGTCTAACATAACCCCGATTTTTTAACAGACATAGTATTTATAAACTAACATTGAGTCTTAGCAGATTCACTTTGTGGTGTTTTTAACTTGAGATATTGACATAAATAGCTAGTAAAGTTTTTGTTTTAAAAATGAATATTAATTTTTAAAAATAGTTGTTTTTTTTACATTATTTTGTTGAATAATACATTTAACATAAAGCACAACAACTACTCAAGGGCCACGAATGTTTAAATGGTACAGACGATATAACAAAATATTTTTAATAAAATTTATTTCATTTGTGTGGTGCAATTAAACCTCCGGCCACTAGTTGGCAACATTCATCATTTCCTCCTGTGCCAAAGTAACAACAAAACCGGCGAAATGGCAGCAATAAGTGAAAAAGAAGTGATTCACCAGAGTCCAGCAGTTTTTAAACCTGATGTTTGGACTTATTTTGGCTTGAAAACAAAGTTAAAGAGTTAAACACTGACAGATACTGGATATTGAATGTTGCTCCAGGTTGTTTGTGTTAATGCACTTCATTGTTAATATAACTTTACATTTTCGGTAAATATTTTGAGAAGCACTTTCCTACAAACACTTTCACTTTAAATTAGGGAAAGTATTGAAGATACTGTGAAAAAGTGTTGAGACAATATATCGTTGTTCCTACAGTATCGCGATATATCGTGTTACGTATCATACCAATTCACGGCCCTTTCTAAAAAAAAACGTCAAAATGTATTATTATTTGGTTGATTTTAATCTTTTTTCCTACCATTTTTTCATTTTCAATTTTTGTTTACGTTTTTGAAAATTTTAGTGAATCAGAATCAACTTTATTGCAATTGAAATACAATAAAACGTTTATTCGTGTGGTGAAGTAAATAAAAATGACCCAATCACCAGCTTTTAAAAATAGTTTATACATATATAAATATATATATATATATATATATATATATATATATATATATATATATATATATATATATACTGTATATATATATATATATATATATATATATATATATATATATATATATATATATATATATATATATATATAAATACAGTGTATGGTGATTGGCTAACTTGTCATATATTTATATATCTATCTATATCTATATATAAAATGTAATTAGATTTTCTTTTGAAATAATCTGTACTACATAACAATACACAGTATTAAAGCTTATTTTTCTTTGTTTCGTCAGTTTCCGCTCGATGGATCCTCACAAAAGTCGCCGTGTATAAAACGGCAAATTGAAAATGTAATTGATGACCTTTGGAATAACCTCACACATTCGAACACTGCCTTGCATTTTAAAAAGAGTCTGTAAAGACGTAAAGGTATAGTTAGAAACTAATCCTTTAATCGAAGATAAAACAGTTGAGAAAGTAAAAAGCTGCATAAGAGAAAATGACTCGTGTGTCTTTGTTCAGGCGTCAAGTTCTTCTTGAACCACCAAGAGAAGCAAATTATATTTAATAACACGCAGTCGGTGCCGGTCATAATCTAATGCAAAGATGGAATACGCTGCTCGAAAGCATCCCGACATGCTCCATCCTGTTAAGAATTCAATCGAAAAACACTTTTTTTTCCCCTCCATGTAACCACTTTGGCCTACTTATCACCGTCAGGCCATTTCACTTTCACTCTCCATGAGTTTAACAAGCAAAATGTTTCAACTCTTTGTACTGGAGGAGAAGAACTTTCATGCTATGATCCCGGTGTGGGAGGTTTTATAAATAACTAAAGTATTTGTTGTCATGTTATCAAAGCATCGATTCATCATCTCCCATGAACATTTTGTCATCCAGCCATTTTTGCTTTAAAGACGATTTACTGAAACGTTACCATGATTTGTTGAACAGCTATTTTAAGAAGAAAAAAAAGAAAAAGAAAGAAGGGCATGACATAGAAATATAAAAACGTCATTATCCCTTCATTTTTCCTCTTTAAATGTATAATTCTGCGCACATTTGTGTTTTAATTGACGGTCATTTGCATATTCATGTTTTTTTATGTGACGGCACTTTAAGAGGACACTTTTAAAAGCCGCAATTTCAATTAAATGCATTACAACCGTCGTGATTATTAATGCGCCTCGTTCCTATCAAAGCAAGGTCACCCTCGCTCAGATCAGCCGCAACATTATGACCCCCTGCCTCCTGCACTTTGAAGGTTGGCTCTTTCATGAAGATGCCAAAACTATATTTTACGTCAGAGGTTCAATGCTAAAGAGAAAACTGGTGCAGCTAAATATTATCTGGTCTGCGACAACAGATGCTCTATTACAACTCAAGCACAAGATTTTATTCTTTATACCTTTTGCACTGCTAACGGTGCAAATAACAGATTATTTATTTTTGTGTTCTTTCATTTCATCTGCATTATGCGTTTTTGAAGGTTCACTTGCGTTCTTCTAAATCCTGACGATAACTATAATATGCTAGCTTCTCATAATGCAAAATAACCGGCTACAGTAATAAGTTAGCATATGCTAGCGTCTTGTTGTATATTGCGGAATAACAACCGGCTACAGTTACAAGTTAGCATATGCTAGCATCTTGTTGTGTATTACGGAATGACAACCGGCTACAGTCATAAATTAGAATATGCTAGCATCTTGTTGTATATTACGGAATAACAACCGGCTAGAGTCGTAAATTAGCATATGCTAGCATCTTGTTGTAGATTACGGAATAATAACCGGCCACATTAATAAATTAGCATATGCTAGCATCTTGTTGTATATTACAGAATAACAATCGGCTAGTCATAAATTGGCATATGCTAGCATCTTGTTGTATATTACAGAATAACAATCGGCTACAGTCATAAATTGGCATATGCTAGCATCTTGTTGTATATTGCGGAATAACAACCGGTTAAAGTCATAAATTAGCATATGCTAGCATCTTGTTGTATATTACAGAATTACAACCGGCTGAAGTAATAAGTTAGCATATTCTAGCATCTTGTTGTATATTATGGAATAACAACCGGCTAAAGTCATAACTTAGCATATGCTAGCATCTTGTTGTATATTACGGAATAACAACCTGCTAAAGTCATAAATTAGCATATGCTAGCATTTTGTTGTATACTGTGGAATAACAACGGGCTACAGTTATAAGTTAGCATATGCTAGCATCTTGTTGTATATTGCGGAATAACAACCGGCTACAGTTATAAGTTAGCATATACTAGCATCTTGTTGTGTATTATGTAATAACAACCGGCTACGGTCATAAGGTAGTATATGCTAGCATCTTGTTGTATATTACAGAATAAAAACCGGCTAAAGTCATAACTTAGCATATGCTAGCATCTTGTTTTATATTACGGAATAACAACCCGCTACAGTCATAAATTAGCATATGTTAGCATCGTGTTGTATATTGCGGAATAACAACCTGCTAAAGTCATAAATTAGCATATGCTAGCATCTTGTATATTGCGGAATAACAACCGGCTACAGTAATAAATTAGCATATGCTAGCATCTTGTTGTATATTGCGGAATAACAACCGGCTAAAGTCATAAATTAGCATAGATTACTTTATTTATGAGTCAGTATGACTTTTTGCGATTACCTTGATATGAACTTTAAACCTTAAAAGTATTTTCCAAATTTAAAAATACATTTTACAATTTAGTACCAATTTACTGGGGCGTCCTTTTGGAAAGTCTTTTTTAATTTTAATTAACTACCAAAATAAGCAAGCATAAAAATTAATCTTTTTCAGTCAAAAATCCAGCTTTATTATTATAATATTTCTGTTTATTTTAATTTTCCCCTTTTGAGTAACACTAGGTTATTTATCAAGTGAAAATTTATGTTTTCATTATCGTGATATTTTCTACTATTATTATTATTACCATTATTATAATCTCTGGCAGATTATCTAGTCTCATCGATTTTAACCTGAAACTTGATCTCGACCTTTTTCACGTTTCAATTTCACGTCGGATATGACCCTGAAAAACGTTATCCATGATGAAGAACAAAAGTCACTCGGAATCAATGAGTTAATCCATCAAACAACACGGATCCACGCAGAAAAAAAAAAGTCCTATAATCGACACCAGATGCGTCTCGACTACAGCGAAGCGACTGAAAACTTCCTGACGAATGTCGAGGAAAACGGGCCTCGTTTTACCCTCGAATAACTGCGCCATTAATTCACATTAACAAAGCCTTTTATTGTCGTGAAAAATGATCCAGTTATTTCAGAAAAACCTTCTTCATGAAAAATCACCTCCTTCTGTGATTAGAACTTTCCTCGTTAACGATAAATAACCGTCATTTTTCCTTATTTTAATTCACTGTGGAAGGAAATGAAAAAGTTGTTTGTTGACTTGTATTTGATTTTGTGTTTAGCAACGATCTTCTTGGTTTGAGGGGGGGTCAGGTCAAGGGAAAGGGGGTGCAATGGGGGGCAGAACACCTCAATGGAAATTAAAAAATTCCCAATTTTCATTAGATTTAAACCATATGTATCACAGTCAAAGCTTGACAAAGTTATCACTGTACAACTCATTTAAATTATATTTAATTAATATTAGCTACAATTTCAGCTCTTTTTTTATTATTATAGTTCAATCAATTCTAATCAAATTCATAGTAAGAGTTTGAAATCATCGAAATTACTTAAAAATAGATGACATTCAAATGATAAAATAAAAATATGTTTCAAAACCAATAATAACCAAAACAAAAATGTAATTTAAAGGGAAAGAAGGTAAGTTTGGGCATTAAAATTGGCAAAAAGGAGGTGAAATTATGAAAACTATCCTCATTTAGTATTAATACAATGTGGTATGAATCTTATTTAAATTGGATCCATTTGAATTTCTGATTCCCTTGTGCCCCCTTTACCTGATGGAGTTACCCTAATACATATTGATCAGGACCATTTCCATAATTTCCTCTTTTTTCCTTCAATGGTAAGGGGCCGCAAAGGGAGGCAGGAGACCCTCCATAAAAAAAAGTCCAATTTCAATTAGATTTATACCACATTTTGCACATTTTTTTGTCTCTTCCTTTCTCTCCCTCTTGTATTTTTTGGTTTTCATATACATTTTATATCATCCTTTGTCATTTTATACTTTTGTCATTTATATATTGTTTTCTTTTTTTAGACCCTGAAAAGAAAACCTTCGCACTGAACCAAAATATTAAAGAGATTTTCAGTGCAGAAGGTGTGAAAAAAAACCTTACATTTGTAAGAATATAAAAAGAAAAGGTAATCAAAGCTACAGTAAGTAAGTAAGTAAGTAATATTTATTTATATAGCGCTTTTCCAGACCAGGGTCACAAAGCGCTTTAACAATCAAAACAATACTCAAAAAAGTATATACTTTAAAGATCAAGATAATACTGAGAACAACACAGGAATTCCAGAAAATCAAGGAAAAGCCTGAACAAATAGAAACGTCTTAAGATGTTTCTTAACACACACACTACAGGAAAGCAGTACTCACTGTTGGGGGTCGGGGGCAGACCATCGCTGACCATGCTCTCTGATTCTACACAGACACAAAAAGGGATTTAAATTGTTGCATTATCAGATTTAAAAAGTGCAATGTCTTAAAAATATATATATATATATATAGATGTTGATGAGATTAAATATGAGGTCTTACCTCTGTGCGCTCTCACGTGGGTCTGAAAACAGTTGTAGTACTTGTACTTCTTCCCACACACGCCGCAGACGTAAGAGCCTGCACCATATTTCAAAGAAGAAAAACTGTGTCAACTGACTTGCAAAATGTGGAAAAAATCACTTGTTTTGTACACAAATTAAATGATTATCTTGTTAAGAGGAGATTTTACAAATGCAGGATTACACTGTGAAGTAAAGGAAGTCATAAATCAACTTTTAATCACGTACAAAAGTGTGTTTATGATAACGTTGAGCAAGATTAATCCTAAATAAATATGCATTTGTCTGTATAGTATGCAACTAAAAGATGGTAGGTTTGTAGAGCAATATTACAGCCAATGGTGAACTATCAAATGCATGTACTTGCATAGTGAAAGCTAAATACAATCATATTATAAATAATATTATACTATCACAGTTTTCAACTAAAACACAGATTTATTTTCAACATAGTTGTATTTACTTGTCGTCAGGATCGTCAGCAAGTTCATGACGACTACTTCAGAAGCAACTTATTTTCTAATGAAAGTACTTTCAATTGTCGTTAAAGTTTATTTAGTGCACTTTTAAATACCTATATGTGCACTTTGTGCACTTAAATTTAAACGGCTATTTATTTACTCAACCTTATGTTCTTTAGATATACTTCAAATTTGTGGTAATTAAACAAAAATTTTAACGCAATTTTAGGTTTCACTTTAACATCAACTCAAGCTCAACAACAAGCATGAAATAAATACTTTACACGAGCACCAGCATTGTATCACTATTATACTTCTACTGAAGAAGTACTTAAGAAGTAAAACAAAATATTTTTCTCTGCAAATCAGTGTATAACTGCAATTAACTAAATCAAATGTTTTTTGTTTATTTACGTCGCTGCACTTGCAAAATTATTTAAAATATAGACACACAGTTCAAAATTAAGTAGCAAAGAGTATTTAAACAACTTAAGAATCTACAGCAAAAGAAACCAAATTCTACAGCAACCATTGCAGACCAAAAGATTTAATTTAAAATGTAAATGAATGCTGTCGATAAATGTATTCACCAGTAAATATGAAGATCTACCCAAATGCATGAGTTCATGTGAGGAAAAAGAAAAGTAGATTTTCTTTTAAGAAGTGTTGTCTAAAATTAAATTGATAATAGAAGCAGGTGTATTTTTGGCTAAAAAGACAACGTCAAACAAATATGCCTTTTTTCTTCATCGTCTCCGAGCTGACACAAATTAGTTGATCACAAAAATAGAATAGAGAAAAAAGTTTTAAAAGGGAAACAACTTTTTTAGAAGTTTAAAACCAAAATGTAAGCATAAATCAGATACACGAACGTAAAGAAAATATTTGTTTATCTTCGTGGCTCTAATACTTTTCTGCAATACATATTTTTATTATTTATATTGTATTATATTTAAATGTAATTTTGTTGCACAAAGTTTCATTAGCTTTGATGTTTTTTCAGTTAAAACTAAAGTATATATAGTATAAAGATGTCATTTTTTCAGTTAAAACTAATGTATATATAATATAAAGATTTTTTTTTTCAGTTAAAACTAAAGTATATATATTATAAAGATTTTGTTTTTCAGTTAAAACTAAAGTGTATATAAAGTATAAAGATGTTGTTTTTTAAGTTAAAACTAAAGTATATATATTATAAAGATGTTGTTTTTCAGTTAAAACTAAAGTATATTTGTTATAAAGATGTTGTTTTTTAAGTTAAAACTAAAGTATATAAAGATGTTGTTTTTTCAGTTAAAACTAAAGTATATATAGTATAAAGATGTTGTTTTTTCAGTTAAAACTTAAGTATATTTATTATAAAGATGTTGTTTTTTAAGTTAAAACTAAAGTATATATAGTATAAAGAAGTTGCTTTTTCAGTTAAAACTAAAGTATATATAGTATAAAGATGTCGTTTTTACAGTTAAAACTAAAGTATATATAGTAAAAAAAATTCAGTTAAAACTAAAGTATATATAGTATAAAGAAGTTGTTTTTACAGTTAAAACTAAAGTATATCTAGTATAAAGAAGTTGTTTTTTTCAGTTAAAACTAAAGTATATATAGTAAAAAGAAGATGTTTTTTCAGTTAAAACTAAAGTATATATAGTATAAAGATGTCGTTTTTACAGTTAAAACTAAAGTATATATAGTAAAAAAAAAGATGTTTTTTCAGATAAAACTAAAGTATATATAGTATAAAGATGTCGTTTTTACAGTTAAAACTAAAGTATATATAGTAAAAAAAAAAGATGTTTTTTCAGTTAAAACTAAAGTATATATAGTATAAAGATGTCGTTTTCTCTCATTATTATTCTTGTTTTTACCATGGGCCTTTGAGTACAGTCATTTAAGTGTTACACATACTGCAGAACTGACAATAAACTTGAAAAAAAATTCACTAAACACCTGCTTTTCTCCAGTTTCACAGTGTAAATGGATCTCAAAGAAGTTTGTACAAAAGACTTGATATTCTCTTATATTCTGATAATGTGTGTTTAACAGTTATTTAGGAAAAGAATATCATCCAATATTGTTCGCCCGCCCACAGAAAGACAATCTAAAGACCAACTAGACGGATGTTTCTGCACTCATGTCTTGATAAATGTCAATTTTAAACGCTACGCCTCGTGTTTTGAAACTTCGGGGACGAGGACACGTTACCGATGCAGGAGTCCGTGCTCTTGGTGGGCGGAGGGGTTCCCAGGGCGAACATCACGTCGCCCGGAGACCTGTGGGAGGCGATGGCGCTCATCCTGGAGTCGTTGCCGCCGATGACCACGCAGATCTCGGCCGGGTTGGAGTCGCCCACCTTCCCGTTGCTCGTCTCCACGATGCCCGGCTCCTTCTTGATGGTGACGGGCGGCGGACTGGTGGTCCTGGTCGGAGCCGCCAGGGTCGGCGACGGACCTTCGGTGGCGGCGCTCGCACTGTCCAGCGGCTCCTTCGACGCGTTGATTGGCTCCTGCACACTCATGACTCCGCCTCCTCTGAGCTGCTGATTCTAGGGGAGAAGAAGATGAAAAACTTCAGCACAATTGTTGCGCAAAAGCATCGCCTCATTATTGATGATTTTGATCCTGGTTTTTTCTCTGAACTAGGACCTGGTCCTGGTGTAGTTCAGCATGGAGATCTAAGTCAAGGGAGGTTAAACTTGCTATACGGAGATGGAAAGATACTTTATTGATCCCTTTGGGAAAATTCCTTTGGGATATTATGAGGGAAAAAAATGGAAAACATCTGTAGTTTCAACAACAGGAAACTTGGTTTAACAACAACATGAGTTAATCGTCCAGATCGATGGTCTCTCTGAAAACTGACGCTTTATTCAGGGATTCTTACTAAATGCTTGATGATTTTGCTTATGTTTGTAATGGTTTAATGTGTAATTGTCATGTCATGTCTCCCTGAAAGTATTTTGTATTATATATTTGTCACCTTTTCCTACTGAAATGAGCTTTAAAGTCAACTCTATCGCATTTACGATATAATCCCGATTTAAAAAAATGTGATTATTATATCTATTATACTATATATTTTATTTATTTAAGTCTAATTAAAGTAACTGAATGAAGCTTCTATGTTTATTTCAATGATTTCTAAATATGCCTTCATTGTAAAAATGGCTTTATAACCTTATCTTAACAATAAAAATGTAATACATTTTACTGTAAAGTGAATTATTTATTGTATTGCATGAAAAAATGCATGAAAAGAGGACATTGAAAAATAATTCAATAACCGTTCAGCCCTAGTTGACCCCGTGTTCTTGGTATTCTTCCTCCTTAATAGATGCCAATTAGAATCGGAATACTTGTAATTTAATTTAACTTATATTATAAATGAATAAGACAATTCATAAAGTCCATGTGAACCAAAACACACAGGACTCGTTTATGATGATGAGTTCAACATGTACGTTTAAAAAAATATTATTAAAACATGTATAAATAATACAAAATGGAGTTTTATTATTATTAAAATATTCTTCCACACTGTATGTTTGAGCTTTTTCTACTGTGAACTTGCTGCTGTGTAAACACAGATTCCCCCACTTTGGGATGAATAAAGGATTGATTATCTTATCTTAATTTAAGATATTTTCGTTACACTTTTTGCATCATTGGGAAAAAACAACGACTCGCTGAACCATATACTTCACTCTTAGAAAAACAAAAGAGCGAATGTTTCAAATTCAATATACTGTACATATATTTGTTAAAGTTTTTTAAAAAATTTAAAAAACTTGGAACACGTTGCAGGCTAAATGGAAACTTGACTAATATCAGCAGATGTGAAGTTTAAAAGGGATATTTCTCCTGAATGACGATTACTGAACTTTGTTATTACTCTGTGAAGTCTTTTTTAAAAAAGGACAGACCAGGAGTTCGCCGCCATATTTACCAGCATCACCGCAAGTTTATTTCTGCATTGATGACAGATTTTTCAGGAAAAACTCAAATTTCCATGAGTAGCTTCTGTGTGTAAACGGCCTCGCGACCACAACCTCCTAAAAAGAACTCTAATTTCAGAAATATCCAAATTATACAAGTCGGCACTTGAGCACGAGGCTATAAAAGGCTTCGTCGGGAGAAATTAAACTAGGAAAAAAAAAAACGGTTTATCCTGGAAAATGGAAAATGAATCAACAGATAATAAGGCACAAAAATAAAACATCAACACGGGCTTTTTTAGAAAAACACTATTTGGAAATGAATTCTAGAAATACCTTTAGTTAAAACTTTCATTTCAGATGAAGAAGGGAATAATTACTTAATATGAGGATTCACTTTTCTTCATAGGTTCAGGAATTTGTGTTTGTTTTCACTAAACAATAACCATTAAATAAATGAAAACAACAAAGTAACACAACTAATAAGATAAAGATAACAATATTTTGTTCATAATCAAACTCACTATTCATTTAAACATTGGAAGATTTAAACACTATCATCCAATTATTTTCTAGAATTAAGAACTTTGACAATAAATACAAGAACAATGCATAATAAAAAAGAAATAATGGGACGTTAACGTGATGATATAAAAGGTTCTGCAATTTATTTTATGCATTTACAGAAAGTGTTTGCTGGACACGACTCAACAACCTTTATTATTGAATCATTAAAAAATCCCTCCTGACGTGATTAAAACGTAGACAAAGAAAAGTTTCACCGACGACAAGTCGCTGCTGATTCTGGCTGATTCGCTTTTCCAAAACAAAGAGCGGTTCCGACCGAGCGGCAGATGAGGTTCCGTGTGAACGCATCTCCTCTCGTCGGGGAACTTTCACGTATCGCTTTCATAAAGGTCTGTTTTCCATTTCCGTCCCAACGTACACATTCCGACGCTAACAAGCTTAACAACAGCAAGGATTGTTTAACGAGATTTCCATTTTTTTTCTCCAAAGTTTGACTTGAACTAGAGTGAAAAAAAAATGTGTGTAAATTTAACGGCGAGTCAACAAAAATGCAGTAAAGCATGGCCTTCCCTTCAGAATGACCTCCACCCCCCCTTTATTTTCTCTGAATTGTTGCCTGAGGAAAGCAATTTCAAAGTTGAGAACACCGGTATTTGTCAGCGTTACGGCAGAATTTACACCGCTATGAAAATTGTTCAGTCATGATGACACATCTAATCTTAGCACATGTGCAAAACAAATGTGCCACCACCCTTTTTTTTTTAATAAAGGTCTATTTGGTAGAAGAAGAAAAAAAGCAGCTACGAAAATATATATAAAAGTATATTCAACGTTCAATGGATATGATTTAAAAGTTCATTACAGTAAATGTGACAAATAAAAGTTGGGATTAAAACATTATGAATAGTAAGTAAGTAATTTATATTTGTAGAGCGCTCTTCCAGACCAGGGTCACAAAGCACTTAAACAATACTCGATAAAATATATACTTAAAGGTCATGTAAGGAGGAGTCTGACCATGAATAGATCTGAAAGTAAGAACCAGAATTTTAAAGTTGATCCTGAAAGAAACTGGCAGCCAGTGAAGAGATTTAAGGATCGGGAGAAATGTGAGTTCTTCTACTAGAGCCTGTAGTATTTTACCAATTCTCAAATACATTGTTGGCAAGAGGGCCACATGTGGCCATTTCGCTTTAGTGTAGTGGACACCTTTGTGATGGCTAACCTATATACATTTTTTGTATATTATCCATATACTTTATATTAAAATTCTAAACACAAAAAAATAAACTTTTCATGTATTGTTAAAGGGTTTCTCTTCTTTTTTTTAAATTCCACTGTTAACGTATTTGATTAAAGCATAATCAAATTTTTTGGGCCACTTCTTGAACTTGTAAAAAGTATTTTATATAATTTGCATATGCAATAAATGACCAGTTATCCCTACATAAAGGTAAAAAAGCAGGGTGAGGAATACTGTGTCCATCTACGACAAAGGTAATCGCTCAAGATGTCCATTAAGACATGTACACATCTACAATTCCCACCAGTAATAAAACAAAAGTAGCAATTCAATAATTTCTCTTCTTGTCCTTTTTAGATAAAATAGTTGGATTTAAATTGAAAACGAGTTGAAATTGTACCTGTAAAATGTACCAAACACATGAATACTGTATGATTAAAAGTGTGTGTGTGCGAGTCCGTGCTTGTGTGTTATGTCAAGAAAATCCTTCTGCCAAGTTTTTCATCGACTTAGATCTGTTTTGTTTTGATGAGCTCCCGGTTTAGCTGATTTACAAGGACATTTGCATCAGTCACTACCTGAGTCTACGCTGCCAACCATTCCCTGCAACACAGGAAAATCTAGTTTTCAGTCAATTTGAAACTCAAGATCTGAGCTGGTTTCTTACGGACCACCTCACATGAGTACAATTTTGTCTTGGTACTAACCATCAGTGTGAACATAGTAGTAATACCTTCATTTTTGGGATTTTATCTAATGTGATTCAGTGTTTTTTAACGGCCATTTTATTCATGGAGGTTATGAATTATGTGATAATTGAGGATAAAGGTGACTCGGGAGGATAGAAAGACATTAATATATTCATTAATTACGATCCGTAATTTATAAAACCAATTTACTTTTTTTAATCCCAACCAAAAATTGCTGAGAAGAGCCCTTCAAATAATCCTTTATCCAAATTCATAATCTTTTCAGGTTTGAAAATAAACAACGAAAAGATATTGCTGTTTGAACAAATGAAAAAAAAACAAGTATTATCAAATTCAACAGACCAACTAATGTCCACTTAGGGTAAGTATGTGATTTGGCAAGAAACGGGTGATATGATACTTAACACAATAAAGAAGCAACAATACAAAACATTGCGATATGATGTGGAATAGTAGTACCAGATATATATGCGTAGTATTGTCCAGTACTTGACTCTGGTGTTGCAGAATTTACAGACCACATGACTCTTGATGAAGTCGTAACTGCTTTCATTTGTTTTTGAAACCAAAATATATCCAAACATCAGCTTTAAAAGCTGCTGGACTGTATCCTCTCATCCTCAGTCATCGCAAGAAAGTTTGTTTAGCCAACGATGACTAATGACTGCCGCTATTTGGCAGGCAGAAGTTTCATTGCAACACAAAAATGAACAAGAACAAGATGCTTTTTTTGAAATGTAACCCATATAAGAATTATAATAAAACAATATGATTTAAAGCCAAAAAAACAAAAATAATAAAATGATAGACTGTTGTTGAATATCACATTATATTGGCTTATCGATATTTTCTCACACCCCTACACAAGCACAAGAAAACCAACTGACCAAAAACTGATTGAACCAATCAAACGTAAGAGATTAGACTTTTAGACTCTATTTTAATGTCATTGCACAGAAGAACACATCAGTGAAACTGGCAACTAAATTCCGTTGCTTGGCAACCGTTTAAAAAACACAGCATAGGGTGATTGTATATAAAGAGTTATAAATATAAATATTAATAAGTAAAAAAAATGTAATATAATATAAAAATAATAAATAAATAATGTTTTAAATATTGCATAGAATGAATGTATATAAAAGTATAAATATAAATAAGTAAAAAATAGTGCAATATAAGTAAGTAAGTAAGTCATTTGTATTTATATAGCGCTTTTCCAGACCAGGGTCACAAAGCGCTTAAACAATCAAAACAATACTCAATAAAATATATACTTTAAAGGTCAAGATAAGACTGAGAAAGACACAGGAGACAATCAAGGAAAAGCCTACACACACACACACACATATATATATATAGTATAAATAGAACAAATAAATAATGTTTTAAATAATGCATTGCTCGAAGTTATATTTCATATAGCAGTCTGATGGCCAGAGGGATTAGCTTTCAAATTATTAAAAAAGAAATGAAAAAAAAAAAAGAAATTTAATTCACAATAATTAAATTGGTCTTTCAAACTTGTTGATAGTTGTAAGAGTAAGTAAGTAAGTAAGTAATTTTTATTTGTATAGCGCTTTTCCAGACCAGGGTCACAAAGCGCTTAAACAATCAAAACAATACTCAATAAAATATATACTTTAAAGGTCAAGATAAAACTGATAACACAACAGGAGTTCCAGAAAATCAAGGAAAAGCCTGAATGATACTGAGTCCAGCCACATCTCTCTATACCAGCTTTTTTTTTTTAATAATCTGGATAAAAGAAAACAGAGTTCTAAAAAAAGAATATAAATCGCTTTCATTTATATTTTTATGGACAATTCAGGATTGCTAGTTCAAAAAAAAAAAAAGTTCTGCCACAGACACAATTCACAATTGCCTACTAGACTTTGTTCTGCACTGATCTAAAGAGTCTGAGATAATCTAAGTGACAGCGCCGTGGCAGGAGCGTCTACATCTGCAGACGCACATTAGCTTGATGTTCAACCCCGACCACACTCTTTTTTTAATGCCGTATAAATCAAGCTACAACGAAAACAAAAAAACATCACATAAACAAACTCACAAGAGGTTTGTAGATTTTTTTTTTTTAAAAACATATCAAAGATCTATAGATAGCAGCGATGATGGCGAACAACATGGTTAGAGAGCCTTGTGTGGTGATTTATGTCAGTTTGTGATTTGGCCCAGCTGCGTTTTTTAAAATGTCAGCGCATGCATATTAAGCGCAGTATATCACAGGACTAAATTTATCCGCAGAATAAGGAGGTTAGACATACAAGGGAAAACATCTCCACGTCCTCTGTTCAGATTTCAGTACTTAGTTGAGCTACTTAAAATAATTGGCCTATATTTGGCCTGAGCTGAATCTGCCGCTGCAGAAAATAATGAAGTAAATCAATCATCGTCCTTGGTGGAAGAAACCAAAAGCCAAAAAAAAAAAAAAAAAAGAAATCCTGCCTTTAAGTTTTTAAGGGGGGTGGGGGGGGAAGAACCGGACTCTGCCAGAAATACCCGACGGTTAACCAAACTGGTTTACACGAACAAATTTGTTTAAGGTTTGAGGAGAAAATGTTTCCACTCGGGGGGGATTAAAAATAGGAAATCGTTTAAAATGAAAGTGTGGCGCTCCTTCAGTTATCCAGAGCAGAGGGAGAGAAGCTGCAGCCCAGGGAAAAAAAAAAAAAAAAACACGACATAGAACCGTACACTCCTATTGAGGGGGAAGGAAAAAAAAAATCAATTCTGAAATGCATCGTGATGCAGACTTAAAAGATTCTGGATCGATGTGAGAATGTCAATAATCAATTTTCTAAATGTTGCCTTACCGACGGAAAGCCATAAAAACAGGCTAAAGGACTAATGCGAGCGCAAAGAACCTGGACTCAAAGTCTATTAATATTTAATTAGACATATATTGAGATCGTTCGTTTCTTACACTACATTTTTCTAAATAGACGACCTTTGCGCTCGACTTAAAGGGACAGTTCAATAAAATTTTAACTCATTTCCTACTCATGTCGATTTAGGGTTGGGATTATTTTTTTAGAGTAATCTGTTCCTTTCCTGTTTGTTCATTTTAATGTAGCGACTGGAGCTCAGTCGTCTTCATCTTCATCCAAAAACACACTTTAAAAACATCCAAATACCTTTTACTCTTTTGCAACATCCATCTTTATATATTGAAGCCTCGACATGAGAAATTGTTTAAAAAAAACTTAAATAACTCTGTATTTTAAGCTTGTTAGTAGCGCAAGTTCTTAGTTTTTCAGTTCCAGTCTCCAGTGTTTCATCATTAAAAATTGTAAAAATTGTTTGAGAATTGGTAGACGCTCTAGTAGAAGAACTCACATTTCTCACATGCTTTAATCAAATACGTTAACAGTGGAATAATAAAAAAAGAGAGAAACCCTTTAACAATTCATATAAAGTTTACTTTTTTTGTATTTAGAATTTCAATATACAGTATATAGATGATATAGAAAAAATGTATACAGGTTAGCGGTCACAGAAGTGTCCACTACACTACAGTGAAATGGCCACATGTGGCCCTCAGGCCAACATTTATCACTATATATGAGAATTGGTAAAAAATACTACACACGCTCTAGTAGAAGAACTCACATTTCTCCCGATCCTTAAATCTCTTCACCGGCTGCTAAAAAGTGTTAGTATGAAAGATTTACGCCAATAGTCTGGGATCTAAAACAAGTTTAAAATATATAATCTTAGCCCTTAGTCGAAATAAAGGTGTGTTTAAAATGAGAGACTCTCACTTCAAGTGTAATTATTTTAATTGTTTCTTCTTAACTTTAAATCTGAGGTCATGATGCTCTGAAGGAAATGTTTATTATAGTCGTACGACTGAATGTGTAAATACTTCTGTGCCGCTTTTCAAGATAAGATTCCTTTTAAATATAATTCAATCATTATAAATGCTAGTTTTGACTGTGTATTTAAACAAACAAACAAAAAAATTGATTAAAAGATAAGAACTGGAGATGAATTAGCTACTGATTATAACCTGGTTAAATATTTATGATACAAATCCACTCTGGGATTATTCAGTGAGACAACTTGTGGCTCCAGTAGTTACAAATACACTTCCTGTCTGAGAGTGGAATACCATTCGCTACGAAAAAATGTGTTTTAATATTTATCCGCAAAACAACAAGTGTTGCGTATTCACGCGGGGATAAAAAATAATTAATCTGTTCTCTTTTTCTAAATTAATTGGGGCATTCTTCATGCCAAAAAACAAGCCTCGGTTTTTTTTTTCCACCAGAATTAACAAGCTCCATTTGTCTGATATAACAAGACAAATATTTCATGAAAAAAAAATGGAAAAAACAAGTGCTGCTGAATCAACAAGATCATTTCTCAGGACGGACAAAAGAAACATTTACTCTAACCTGGATAAATGAGTCCACATGACGTGTATGTGGCAGAAATTGAAACTCGTGTTTCCTGCTTGTTTCGTACGAATCCTGTTGGTGTTTGATTCACGACGTCTTGACGAGTCTATTTATCGAAGGAGTATTATTAGTTGTGATATAATACAGACGTTGTATTGATTTGACTTGTTCAACTCACAGCTGCTTTAATCCATGGGACTTGAAATAAGCCGGATCAGATTCCAAACTTTCCATAAGTGTGAGAACAAAATGTTCAAAGTAACTTTGCATAAGTTTAAAGATGTTACGACTGCAGTTCCATTCAGTTTCCTTGTAGTATTTTTGCCAGAACTATTAAAAGACAATCAAGTTTTATTTAAAGACTTTCAATCGGCACTTGACAGACTCTATTATCAAGATGTCAGTCTAAACCTACAAGAGTAGTAGTTTAAAGTCATTTTTAACTTGTTTTATTTATGAATATCTGAAAAAATATCTTTATTTTAGTTATAGACCACGATACATTACAAGAACTTCACACATCTTCCACACGAGGTTGTCAAGTATGAACAACACAACTTCAAGTAGTCTAAATATTGTACCTGGTATCATGACTCAGTTTAAGGTAAGGTAAGGTAAAACTTTATTGATCCCAAAGGAGTACTAAGTTTACTACTTAGTACTCAGCCTGTTCACACCGCATTCATGTAAAAGACTGAGTCAATATCAAAATGGTAAGTATGTGCAAACCTCCCAAGATATTAGTCGTTACTGAGAAACTGATTTAATCTTTAATATTTTGTCAGATTTAGACAACTTCGGTAAAGTTGGCACAATATTGACAGACTGCAACTTGTAAAACAAACAACTTAAAAAACCCGCTACATATAAAGAAGAGGTGTATATTTTTTCACGATACCATATACATATCTATATTATACAACAATTTATCTTTGAAATCATATTATTTTCATTGTAGTTATTGTTTGGGTTACCTTTTAACATGAAAGTATTCACTGCATTTGTTAATTTTTACATTGCAATTCAACTTCTGTATTCAGTAAGAAACAATGAAACCGCACTGGATCCCGGCGATGACTGAGGACGAGAGGATACGATCGACTCCAGCAGCTTTTAAAGCTGATGTTTGGACATATTTTGGTTTAAAAAAGAAAAATGAAAGCAGTTACGACTTCCACAAGAGTCATGTGGTCTGTAAATACTGCAACACCAGAGTCAAGTACTCGACAATACTACAATTATATACTGTATATACTAGCGATGGCTGAGGACAAGAGGATGCAGTGACTCCAGCAGCTTTTAAAGCTGATGCTTTGGACATATTTTGGTTTCAAAACAAACGGAAACTGTTACGACTTCGTCAAGAGTCATGTGGTCTGTAAATTCTGCAACACCAGAGTCAAATACTCAATGCGACAATAGTACACATGTATCTTTGTTCCTACAGTATCACAATATATCGCAATATGATGTATTGTTACCCGTATCGTTTCGCCAGATTCTTGCCTATACACACGTCTACAGTTAACACACTAAGCCTTTGCTACAAACTCATTTTCAATTAAATAACTTCCACGGTAAAGAAAATGTCATAAGAAAACTAGTTTTTGAGATTCACTTGCATGTTTAAATGTACTACAACAACAAGCTCAGGCGTGACAAATTGAGCAAGGGACAGAAAGTTTCTCATCTAAAACACTAAACTACACAACTAAAACCGAGTATGCTGAACTGACTTAATAGGGTTGAACGTTAGCGTTCCATGCCCACCGAATGTTTAAAACATGCATTTTACATTCTGTGATTGACAGTGCGTTACGCTACTAATGAGACGTTTTATTCCAAAAGGCCGCAGGCCATTTTAAAATTAGATAGAGGCTGCTAATGCCCCCCGTGCCAGACTTTGGACGGTGTTAAAATAAAGTGTAGAAAAGCTTCAGAAATAGTTGCGTTGTCTCGTGTTACGTTACGCTTTCTGGTCATAATGGAGCTTAAAAAAAAAGATCTGGTTTTAAAGGTGGATCCAACAAATTCCTGGCCATGTTGGATTAAGTCAATTTAATAAAGAAAAAAAGAGACGTTTATAGAGTAGGTTGTAGTTTTAAAACAATCTTAAAACAAATGACCTGATTGTTTTAAAGTCGGATAAGATTGTGTAGCATAGACTATTGGACACAAATGTGTTGTTCAACCACTGAAATACATTCATGAAGTATGTACTTCTCAATCATCCCAAATACATTTTCAGTATCTAGCCTAGATACTGACCTAGCCTAGCATTAGCTAACATGTAAGAAGCTAAAGCCCTTCCTTCATCTCTCTCAATATCTGGACTGATCAGAATGTTTCCCCCAAACAAAAAAGAAAAAGTATAACAACACTTTCTGCTGTAAAGTAAATCCTTTCCCCTGGTTCTCCTTCTACAATCAAATGCACATCTTTATGCGAGCTATAATAAATGTCTTTCAAGATGGTATATGAGCAATCATTTGGAAAAGCAATAATGCAGAGAGATGGATAAATAGCCTCATGTGCGCACACACACACACACACACACACACACACACACACACACACACACACACACACACATGCAGGATACTGTGGAAAAATAAAAACTGTCATCTAGTAAAATTCCATCAGCCCACACTAAAAAAAGCCCATAAAAAAAAACATTTTCAATCTATATGTTAATGCCCTGAATTAAAATTTAATAACAAGATATTGAAGAAGCAGGCTTGAATTATACCGAAATAAATCCTGAAAAGATCAGGCCCCTAAAATTAGAAATTCAGGGCGGCATCCAGTCTGCTTGCTAAACCCCTTGTAGGCTGGCAGATTAAATTTTTGATGAAAATCAAAATTACACTGCGCACAAACGCAGGCGCAGCAAACCTGGCACTATTGTGATTTATGGATTCATTAAACCCACTGGAGCCCACCCCTCCCCTTTTCACTCAGAAATGAGATTTGCTCTGCTCAAAATTTGCTTTTTTTTCTTTTTTTTTCTCCCCCTTCTTCTTCTTCCTGAAATGATACACGGCTCTACCTTCGGAAAAACGGTCAAACAAGAAAGAGAGAGAGGGAGGTGAAAAAAAGATTCCGTGTACACAAAAAAAAAACCGCAGCACGTAAACAGTCCCTAATTTTCATGGCTGCAGCAATTGAACGCACTTATGCATTATTCATCAAACCAATAAGGTTCATTTTTACAAAGGCAGGGGAAAAAAAATATGTGCAGAACGCACACATTTTTAATGCAGCAACCTCTCAAAATCCTCCTCCCGGGAGACCAATTTAAATTAGGCGATTTTCAGACTTTTTTTTTTGCCGGTAAAGGCAGAAGAGAAGACGTGCGCCTTTTTTAATTTTATTTTAAAGAATCTACATTTTAATGACCCCCCCCCTTTTTTTTTTTTTTTTTTTCAATCTGACTCATGAAACAGTAATTGCACAAGAAAAGAGAGAGAGACGGAGGAGGGGAGAGAGGGAGGGTTGGCATGACATCAAACACAGCCACCGTGTCTTCATTAAAATGGAAAACAAAAACTTGCAAGTTTATGATCGTAATAAAAAAAAAAAAAAAAGGGGATGTAGCGAAAATGCTTTAAAAGCACAGACTGCGATATGATCCGGGCTCCATGACAACGCCTGGAGTCTGACCGTCCAATCGGTTGGCTGCGAACGTCCAGAGTGGAAACAAAGGTCTTGTTCATGATCGTACGGACAGATCAACATTCCTCTCACCTGACGCCGAGGCAGGGATCGCTCAACGGCGTCTGGAGGTTTTCGGTCTACGAGGCACACGGTCGGCGATATATATATATATACAAACGCTTGGATCAATAGCAATCAGAAAATTGCTCCGTGGGATGATCAATACTGTCATTTAAATACAAAGTGCTATGATGAGCTTAATAAAACATGGGGCCACAAACACACCACAGCGGCCCCTCCCCCCCCCCCAGGCAATCACACGTAAACAACTAAAACCAGATTTTAGAATTCAATAACATCTTAAGATATTTGCTTGTATAAAAATACTAATACTACACAGACTCTAAAGCAGCATAAAATGAAATTAACACAAATATGCTCTATGGCAGTGGGTGGGTGATGGTGGTTTCATTCATTTCCATCACGGCTGAATTAGCAAGAATGCTGGAAGAGAAAACCCAATGAGAGAGTTTTCTCATTTTGTAAGCTAGTAGTCTTTGTCAGCACGGCTGGTGACACTTCAGTTTTCAGGACGATGCAATTACAATTTTATAGCAATGAAGGGAGGAAAAAAAACAGGTCCTGGTTGTCCTGCCAGGTAGTAAAAGGGTTATCGTAATTCTTTTTCACGATACTGTATGGTCGATATGAACAGCACTTTATCGATTAAAAAAAAAATGTACATATAGTTTTATTTTTGAGCTTTAAAATCATTTTTTTAATTATAGTTCTTCAATAAAGTGTGTTTGAAATAAAATAACTTTTTTTTTATTTAATATTCACATGCAAATATTCAAGGAATTATTTTATTTTTATTACTAGATGGCAGCGGTCATTACATCCACTGCAGGCAAAGGAACAGTGTAATTCTACAAGGACTCAGGACGAGAGGATACAGTCGACTCCGAAGCAGTCAACATAATTTGGTTTAAAAAAACAACATGAAAGCAGTTACGACTTCGTCAAGCGTCATGTGGTCTGTAAATACTGCAACACCAGAGACAAGTACTCGATAATACTACAAATATATACCTGTTACTACAGTATCACAATCACAATATATGGTATTGTCGCCCCAGTAAAAGGGCGGAAGCAAGTGAGAAGAGAAAGAATGATGGAAACATTAATCAAGACCTTGTGTCCCTGATGGATCGTGAATTGTAAAGAACTTGTTTTAACAGATGATGTCAAGAGTGTGAGGTCAGTCGCTGTGAGTAATGGACACAGATCCGGGGCTGGTTCTGAGACGGTCGGGAAATCGAAGCTTTATGGGACTTTGAATTGTTGAGGGACTAAAAATAAATATGATTTCAAAATTATCAGGAGTGACGAAGAAGGACTAAAGATAAGAAACGAGGATTTCTTGTTAAAAACAAAGATGTAATTGATTTAGATACAAGGAAAATGGAAAAGAGGAAAACAAGTAATTACAAAAAGATGTAAAAACAGGTGTAACTAGGGATGACATGATGGTGAAAAACTTTTGAAATGACTTAATAAAGTTCTCCCTGCACGACTGGAATCTGGGCGAACGAGAGGTTACGGGCCTGAAGACTATTATGACGTAATAATGGCTTCACTCCTCCTCCAGCCAGCTGTAATCACGCCCCGCTTTGTTTATACAACGAGTCACTTGGAGGTAGGTGACTTCTTTGATTGATGATGTCAAGTCAGTGTGGTTACGATAAACATAATTTAATCTCCAGAAAAACGGAGGGTTCTTATGATCATTTTCTAATGTAAATATTTCAATAAAAAGAGAGTTTCGTACAAAACACACATACTAATGAGTACAATGGAGTTAAAAGATACATTTAAATCTACACATTAGTCGCCATTAAATGAAAACTACTAATAAAGTTCCAAGTTAACCGTGATTGGCTCGAGCAAAAAAGTTTTGTCAGATTCTCAAAAGCGTTATCGTCTCAGTATTCAGTTTAAATGACACAATATTTGTTATTATTGTGTAGAAGCGTGTGTGTATCGACAACATCTGTATAGTAGCACTAAATTGTGTTGCATGAACCGTTAAAACATGAAAACAATAAATGGGGAAGTTAAGCTAAAGTCTATTTACAAAAGGTGCTCATAGAAGTTTTCTACCACTAGAGTTTCCTGAATCCTTTTCATAGAGAGATAAAGATTTAGGCAATAACTGGCCAAACTATGTTAATATCAACCGTGTCAGCACATTTTCCAGCAACAAACGAAAAGACGGCATCGAAAACAATCTGTTGCACAAGTCAGGAATTTTGTACATCCTAACTGGGTTATGAATAAATACATTTCAGGAAACTCTGATTGAACAAGATACGAGCGTCTGGGCTTCACATGTCTGGAGACAGACTAAATATAAACAGCGTAATCTTTAAAGTCCAGACAAAGAAAACCATTCATTAAAACCCAAGCTCTGCTGTTTTTTGAGTCCTTA
This sequence comes from Callionymus lyra, assembly GCF_982586985.1. Taxonomy (NCBI): domain Eukaryota; kingdom Metazoa; phylum Chordata; class Actinopteri; order Syngnathiformes; family Callionymidae; genus Callionymus; species Callionymus lyra. The sequence continues at coordinate 10,271,612 of NC_141822.1, forward strand.
AATTTATTGAATTTGGAGTCAACGATGCATCGACGAGGGCCGGTCGCTGTAAATAAAACAAAATGAGTTTGGCAGGAAGCCATGTTGGAAAAAAAAAAAAAGAAAAAAAGAAGGGGCCCTTTTTTAATGAAATTCTAATAATATCTTGACCCGAACGTAATGAGATCATCTGCTAGCTTGAAACACAAGGCAAGTAATGATAATAAAATAAAACAGAACAGGTTCGGTGGACAGCAAGGTCTCCATGTGTGTTACAAGAACGTTGCAAAACTGCTGCCATTTCTACTTATTTTTAAATATATTATACACAAAAATCCCATTTTTTATGTGATCCAGGATTTGTGCTGTTGCGATTCACTAATATCAGCATACGATGGTATGTTTTGAGTTCATGATACAATATATTTTTTGATAATTTTTGCCGAAATGATTTGAGAGGAAACTAAATTTTAAAGACACCCACTCTATTCTGGTTGAATTCATAAAAAATGAAAAAACTGAAAGACAAAATATGTCGGAAAATCAGCTTTAAAAGTAGCCGGAGTCAGCTGTATCCTCTCGTTCTCAGTCATTACGTCCCGGCGATGACTGAGAACGATATTTTGGCGTTCAGTTTTTTCATTTTTTATTAATTACACCAAAATAAAGCCATCTGACAGAAGTTGGAACAAACACATTAGCATGTTTATTTTAAATAAAATAAAATAAATCAGATTTTTTTAAATTTAACGTACAGTTTATTAATACGTAAGCCATAAAGAAACTATGATCAAAATAAAATGTAATTTGAAAAATTAAATTAAAAAAAAAAAAGGTTTGAATTTTTTTAAATAACAAATTATATATACACACAGACATCTATATATACACATATATAAGTAAGTAATTTTAATTTGTATAGTGCTTTTCTACACCAGGGTCACAAAGCTATATGCATATACTGATGTATACATTTTTTCTCATTCCCCCAACACTCATCATTTGTTTACTTAACAGATGTATTTATATTTTAAAGGAATAATGTATAAACTGACCAAACAAAGTATTACTATTTAGTTTGAGATTTAGTTATTTTCTATTCTAGAACTTTAAATCTGTCCGTTTCCACCAATTCTACTCACCCTCCTGTCGACTAAGAGTTGTAATCATTTTCAGAGTAATCTGTTCCCTTTTACAGTTGTAGACAAACATGTTTGTTTATTTTAATGTAGTGAGTGGAGCTCAGGGACGAACTTCCTCCAAAAAAAACACTTAAATACCTCCATACCGCTCGTCTGTAACGTCCCTCTTGTATTGAAGCCTCGACATTAGAAATTGCGCAGAAAGAAACTAAAACAAGTCTATATTGTAATCTTCTTTGTAGCTTAAAGGCTAACATGCTACACAGACAGGAAGTACTCCGGGGTAAAAGTAGCGAGCGCTTCCAAGCGTAGACACTAGAAACTAGATTACAGATCTGCAAATAATCCCAACCCTTTAATCGACATGAGGGTAAATAGAGAACGAGTCAAGTTTGGATGAAGTCGCCCTTTAAAAGGAGACGTCTTTGACCTTTTCTTGGTACAGTGGTTACATGGAGTGACGTTGAGATAGAAACAAGTAAGTAAGTAAGTAATTTGTATTTATAGAGCGCTTTTCCAGACCAGGGTCACAAAGCGCTTAAACAATCAAAACAATACTGGGAAAATATCTACTAAAAAGATCAAGATAACATCGAGAAAAACACAGGTGTACAATACAGGTATACACAATAGCATGACCTGCAAAAAAACTGCTATTAAGCACAAAAAACATCTCCGAACGACCGGTTACAACAAGACGTTTGTGTATTTTCATCTATGTATGTTTGATTGTATGCAGACGATGGTGTTATGTATGTGTGCGTCTCAGCTTTTTAGAGACTTTGTGCCAATGTTTGTGTTTTGACTTTGAAACTAAAGTTTTGTTTCCAGAGTTTGTGTTTTTCACAAGTCAAGAGTCAAACGCTTATGTTAATGAATATAAAAAATATATACTGTATATATTTTTCTAAATAATGAAAGTTTTAGGCAGTAATTCTGTTTACATTTTACTAGAAAAAAAGTGTTTTGTTGTTTGTAGTAACTCAAATTATTTCTAGTAAATATATTTTGATGCAATTTAATAACACATTTGTAATCAACGTTCCAACGTAAAATGTAATTTAAAAACCTGCTCGTGAAGATATCAATTTAAATAAAATAAATAAACGAGCCACCGGTTGCACGGCAGAAAAAATTCCGCAATGAATTCCGATTTCTTTTTTTTTTTTTGTTCCCCCCGAGCCGCCGACAGGATAAACATCCAGATCCTTGCATAGCAAACATACAATTTACAAGCTCTCGATGAATTTATACAGATTTGAAGGTCAGTATTAAAATCACCCCACAGCAAAATGGCCTCCGCAGTTTCCACCGCCACCCCCTCCTCATCCTCACATTAAAATAAAAGCAAGCCATGCAAGATAGGAAACTGTTTGCCGTCTGCAGGATTAATACAAACAGTGGAAGGCTCTGCTTTGTGATTGTTATTCCTGCCCTCAAATTATGCTGACATGTCTTTTCTTCTTTCTTCCCCTCCTTTTTTGCTTTTTTTGGAGTTACTTTCCACTCAATTTTGATCTGAAACATTTAAGATAAGAGGATGAAAATACAATTATCATCATATATTAGAGTGAAAAGAAGATTTAAATGGTTTTTTTAGAAGTTGAAAGTTTTTATTAGAATTAAACATTTTGATCATTATTTTTTGTTTAAAATTTGTATGGCCTGAAGGGGTCGCTATTGTGCCAGATCAACTACCTAAAAAAAAAAAAAAATCCGTCGTTTCCCTTTCCAGAAGAATAACAGCAAAATTAAAGATCCAGTTTTAGCGACACCTCGTCGGATATTAACCCGCTTTCAGGCGCGTCGAAGGCGGCGAGGAACGACCGAGAGCAACCGCTGATCCGACTTTTTTTGGGGGGGTGTTTTTTTTTCGGAACTCGGGGGGTGAAAAAAAATTTGCAGAGAAATTCACTAAACATGGCTGCAGGAGGTTTTTTTTTTTTTTTGGTGTGTGTTACAAAGATTGTTCCTCCCCACAGGCGTCCTTCAAAAACACCCCCGACATGCCATGATCAGAAGTGAATAAGTTTTTATTAATCATAATAATAATAATAATAATAATAATGTAATAATAATAATAAGACGTGTGATGGCTGCACCTGGTGTTCCCACGAGCAGCAGCAGCGGCGCGTGAACCAACCGTCGCTCACACTTGTCAAAGTAAAACACAAAAATGAATAAAAGAAGAAGAAGAAGAAAAAACACGTGTGAAACAAACATACCTTTGAAAATGATGCAGATCATACGAGACGCGGCGCCGCGGATCCTCCTCTGGCTCTGCTCTCCCACCCGGCGAAAAATTCTCAATTACTTATGAGATTTTTTTCTGTTTTTTTTTCTATTTTTTTTATTATTTCGGGGGGTGGGAGGAGAGGGAAGGGAGGAGGAGGGAGGCGTTTATTTTTTATTTATTCCCGCTTGAGTTTCCGTCGCTACGTTACATTTTAGAAGGCAGTAATGGCGCAGCTGATGAACCGCGGCTGCTTCTTGTCAAAAGTCCGCGCAGGGTTCGTGTCTCCTCGGGCCGGGAGGAGCTTGTCGGGTGTCGGTGTGGAAAGGTTTCCTTCCGCCATATATATATATATATATATTTATATATATTATGTATGGGTTGAAATTATTTAAAAAAAATCTTTAGGGGAGAAAAAAAAAAAAAAAAAAGAAAAGCAGAATCCACGCAAATAACAGCCGGTCCGTTCTGCACACAGAGGAGGAGAAAAGAGAAGAAGAAGAAGAAGTAGAAGAAGAAGAAGAAGAAGAAGAGGAAAAAAAAAAAAAAAGTCTGGGAACAGTGAAAAAATAGATGTTGGCCAACCGTGAGGTAACACGGAGTGCGATAAGGGGGGCTGCGCATTGAAAATCAATTTGGTGGTGAAAGAAGGAGGTTGAAGCTGGTTTGAGATCTACACTGTTTATTTAGTTGTCAGGGAAATAATACACTTAATAGAAAATATATACGACTAAGTTAAAATGTTAGATACCTGTTGAGTTGATAATGTTTGTTTTCAGCTCATATTCATTATTGTATAACAATTACTAGTTTAGTTTAGTAAGTCTTGTGTGTTTTTTGTGCATAAATGAAGCAGTTATTCGTATTTGTAATACCTTGAAAACAAACATTGTATGTACAATATATATTCCAAAAAATGAAACATCATCTCAAAAATGAAAACGGGAAACATTTATTCTAAAAAGAATTACATTTTTATATATTTTGATAAATATTTGTTTGTTTTCTTGGACTTTTATGGATACAAATGTTACAGTTTAGAGGGAAAAATATAGACAGACAGACAGACAGACAGACAGATAGACAGACAGATAGACAGACAGACAGACAGACAGACAGACAGACAGATAGACAGACAGATAGACAGACAGACAGACAGACAGACAGATAGATAGACCTTTTTTTTTTTAAAACATTTTAATAAAGAAAATTAAACGTGAGTAATATATATATATATATATATATATATATATATATATATATGTATATATATATATATGAATATATAGTCTCAATTTATTGTTTTTCTATGTAATAGAAAATGTACTATTTCCTTTATCAGTATGTCTGTTATCAAAAAACAAATAGTAAACACTAAAATACAGGCTGATGAGGTATCATGATACAGTGCCTTCAAAGGCAACTATATGTCACTATCTTTTAAAGAAAAACTTTGGCTCTGATGTATTTATTTAATGAAACCTGGCATCATTTTCAAACTTAGAGCGCCCTCTAGTGGTCTTTCAAAATGAAGACGCTGCATCATGATACTTCATCAGCTGTTTCATGAAGCTTCATAAAAGTAATTTGTTTCAGAGGACTTCGCCTGATGTTATACATTTAAAAATAAGTTTAAAACAAGATGAACGTATGTCGATTACACTTCCAGGAAAAGGTAAATGATAAAGAACTTGACTGTCAAATATTAATATGATATTTATCTCCTTGGTGGAGGTATGTGTGGCCTCGGTGCTTTTCTACTTTCCTCACGTAAAATGTTCTTCACAGTGAGTGATTGAAACAAATGGTAAAATCTCTGTGTATTTACATAAATATGATGTATTTGCCCAACACATTATTTCAAGGTAAAATTAAACATATATAACCATGATATTGAGTTTTTTTAATGGGTTTTGTATTTATATATTTAGAAAAGTTACACATTCGTGAAACCTCTTACCTTGTTCTCCGTCTTTACTGCTCAATCTTAGTTTTAACCAGAATATTTTAAACACAAATACAAATTAATTCTTTAAATTAAATAGTTTGACCTTGTGATGTCAGTCACGTTGAATTTCAAAACGTGTGACGTCCAAACCCAACATTTCTTTGTTACAAAGTTACCGAAATCTTGAAAAGAAAGAAAAGAAAAATGATGAACAACAGAGCCTGGTTTTATGATGTCATTAAAATGTCAGTAACATTATAAACATCAGCCTTTTTACAAAACTTATGTATGTGAGCGTATTTAGCTGGTCATAATGTTATTGTTATGAATGAGTTTTTAAGAGTCAAACTATTACAGTATTACTATTAGAGTTAATTGAACACTTTCAGAGTCAGTCGCCGTCTCCGGCCGAAGTTACACAACCAGAATATTTGGCTACTTCTTTAGTCTCTGAGATGATACAACATAGCAACCAAAACACACACTATTTCACCTCATTTACATAAACTGAAAATCGCAATTTGTGGTTTATATATATATATATAATATATAATTTGGCCATTTTCTGGTTGGCGTAAATCCAACTTAATATATTTACAACCCGCTGTTTGATTGTGTTTATATTCAACAGGTTCCAACGATTCGTACAATCATCGCTAACCTGAGAGTTATATTGACGTCATGATTTTTTAAGTGTATTATTTGAACTAAACTTGTTTGAAACCGTTTTAAATGTGACGCACAATCTTGATGAATCGCTTGCAATCGTTGGTCCAGCCCTTTATGCTCCAATAGTACACATAGCTTAGCATTTTACTGACACATTTCCCAAGTTGTGTTTTTAACAATAAAAGTTTATTATCATCTGTTTATACTTGAAATATAAATACAAAGTGAGTCAAGACGATTGTAATATAAGAAGATTGATGTTTAAAATGTTTAAATTAACCAGTACATGATCGCCAAAATAAATCATCTACAAATACTTACAAAAATACTTCCTGCACGTATGAAGATACTTGGAAGGTTTTCCACTTCAATAAATTCATTTAAAGAAATGTTTTTTTCCAAATTTAAATCGGAGACTTCTAAGTCAAGTTTGACAATAGTTTCAAACATTCTGTACATTGTGTACAAATACAAAAAAAACACTTCAGTTAAATATTATTTGTGTGTATTTGAAGACTTGTGTCCACAGTACAGCTTTATTAACTGTAAACTTAAAATATACAAAATGATTAAAGTCAACGTCTGGATTTTTTTTTTTTAATTTACTCCAACAACAATAAATTAAAAATAGTGGTAAAAACCTGCCTGTGAATATAAATATCCGAGCACCGCAGGATTACAGTGTTACTGTTTGTGCATTTATAATGAAATATTGATTTATTTGAGAAAACATTCCTCCGTCAGTCTTTTCCTGACATGAACCAAACCCTCTGAGATATTCACTGCTGCTGCTGCTGCTGCTGCAGCGCCTCGCCGTCTCCGGGTTACTTTTGACCGGCCAACAATTTTTCGATTTCCAAAAGCTATTCTGAGAATAAGAATGATTTTGTTTTTTTTTCCATTTGAAAATTCTTTTTTCTTTCTTTCTCTGCGGCGACGAAAGACACGAGGCTCGTTTTTAAACCACAATCGCGAGGAAATTGAGCCTTTTTTAAACGCATTTTTGTTGCTCGATTATGACACGAGACGTAAACCTACGTAAACACTGTGTTGAAACAATAATTCATAAATGCGACAAAAAACAAACAGTATTTAACTTTAAATTACATTAAAGCCATTTTTAACAAACATTATTGATACAATAACGTGTATTTAAAAAACGATTCTATTAAAACAAAACATTTACATTTATATTATGTTTACTTTTTAATAAAATGACTGAAAAGTGTATGTTTTTAATCTAAAATTGTAATAAATATCGAAGTATATAACATCAGAACGTGTTGTAGGTTGTGGGATAAACGAGGAAGTACAAATACTGCATTGACAACAACAAAGCAATATTTGTCCTTTGTATTAAAAATGACATTCAAATATGTCAACTGTAAGTAAATGTCACTCGACGTTGTTGACAATATTTAATGTTTAAAAATGACTTTTAATTTGAACAGGACAATAAGGTAAGGTAAGGTAAGGTAAAACTTTATTAAAATCCCGAATATGATATGAAACTGTAAATCTGTAGTTCATGTAAAACCTTATCCGTACATGGAATACACGACATTTATATTTTAAAAAAAATGTTTTGAATAAACTTTTATTTAAAATATAGAAATAAATGAGTAAAAGTAAAAGTACATGAATCTTCTCAACCACTTTTACTAGGAGAACTAGACGAGTATTGTTTTGACCTGATCGTAGTGTTATAGATGAACGTAAAGATGTAATTATCGTGTCTTAAATATTTGTTTATCTTGAACTTTTACTGCAAGTCATCGCTTTTAATAAAGGTGACAACTGCTTGTAGTTCTACCAAGCGTCCAGCAGATGTCGGCAGTGTATCGACCAAGGCTCTGAAACTCAACGGTTGTCCAGGAAAACAAAAATATATAATAATAAATAAATGGAAAAAAAAATAAAGTCTGATCATAAATAAACCCATTCAAACCAGATTTTTCTAGATAAACAATGAATGCTGGTTTAAACATATCTTAAGTAAATAAAGTATGTCAGATAATGAATAAAAATCGAATTACAAGAGGAAAAATACTACTTACATTTACTTGCAGCAAATAATAATGTTGATGTAATGAAAGTTGTTATATTACAAATGCTAAACATCCCAAAAATAAAATAAGATAAAAGTAAGAAAAAAGTTACATTTTGTGTTTGTACATAAAACACTTAAATATTTGCATATTTTTGAAACTATATAAATATTTAAAATGAAATATGTGTTAAAAAAAACGAGGGAAAAACAAACAAACCTTTATTATATAATGATTAATTTTCTTATTTTTATGTTTACACTAGTAAGATTTAGATCATAAAAATAGTTAATAAAAATGGTCAAAAAATAGTGACAGTACTTGGTGTGGTTGCAGTTTACAGTAAAAAAATAAATAAATAAATACTTTAATTTTATTAATTGAACACAAATCACAGCAACAACCTAAGACAGAATAATTATTAAACTACTCAATGTAAATAAATGTGAGTAAAAATAACATGTTTGTTTGATTGCTTATATTCTATATATTTTGTTTCTTCAATATTATAGACATAGATTATTTTCTCGATCAATCTTTCACGTTCAAACACGACTTGTTTCGACAGTGAAACGATGGCGACACGTCGTGACTCGATCCGTCGAACGACTCAATTAAAGTTAACGAGTGATGAGGGATCGTTGACTCAACTCACGGTGTTTGTAAACCGTGTCGAGAGCTTTGATCGACTGAGAGTTTGACTCACGGCAGCTTCTGACGTCAAGTCACAGTTGTGCGACTCCAGCGCACCGGTGTGTGTCGAGTGTGTTTGACGCCGGTGGAGACGTCGTGACTCAAGCGTCCGAGAAGCTCGAGATGTTGAGAAACATCTTGACTTTGTAGTTGTTCACGGCACAAACACAACGTTGTACTTTTTAAACCAGCAACACACTAAAACATACCAGTGCATCTGGACACACAAATGCAGAAGAACCAAGAACGTGGAGTTCACGTGTCAACTTTCCGATCAGTCGTACACAATTGCGACACATCGGAAATTTGAGTCCTAGAAACATACTTGCACATGTTCAAAAAGCCAATTCACTTTTTAAAGTATTACTTAAAGATTTTTTTTAAATGTAAGGCGTATAGTGTTTTTGTTTAAGGTCCAAACTTGAATGTAGCCATTAGCGCAACTATTATTTCTATTTTAGGACATATTTAAAGAGCGTGAGAAAATATTAATAGGCTTAAATATCGCAATACTTTTTTTTTTTTTTTTTCTTTTTTTTACAATACTGTATCAATATTCAATACCAACGTATTGATTTTTCATTTACAATTAAAGTGAAAATATTCTCCGTGTTTGTTCATTTTTGTGTTGCAATTAAACTTCCGGTCGCTAGATGGCAGCAATTACTACGTCCTCCACAGCTGAAGGAACAAGTTTATCCAAATGAGATCCTGGCGATGACTGAGGACGAGGGGATACAGTAGACTCCAGCAGCTTTTATAGCTAAAGATACAACGATATATTGTTGTGTCCTTTTCCATGATACTGAATTGAAAGCACTATATTTTGTTGTTTTTTTGGTTGTTTTTTTTTATTTATTTTTTAATTGCAAATCATATTTCATGTGTTACCATATTTATTTTATGGTTTATGGTTCAGTAATGTGTTAAAAAAAAACAAAAAAAAAAAAAAAAAAAATGTTGGTTTAACAATTAAAGTGCAAATATTCATGTCTCGTTCATTTAAGTGTTGCAATAAAACTTTCGTCCGCTAGAGGGCAGCAACCATTAAGTCCTCCGCAGCTAAAGGAACAATGAAAGCCAGCGAGATCCTGGCTGTGACTGAGGACGAGAGGATACAGTCGGATACAGCAGCTTTTATAGCTATCGATACAACGATATATCGCAGTATCCTTTCCCTTGATACTAAACTGATAGCACTGTATGTTGTTTGTTTTTGGATTACAAATCATATTTCATGTGTTACCATATTTATTTTATGGTTTATAGTTCAATAATATGTTTAAAAGTAGAATATTTTTGGGGGGTTTAACAATTAAAGTGCAAATATTCATGCGTCATTCATTTAAGTGTTGCAATAAAACTTTTGTCTGCTAGAGGGCAGCAGCCATTAAGTCCTCCGCAGCTAAAGGAACAATGAAAGCCAGTGAGATCCGGGTGATGACTGAGGACGAGAGGATACAGCAGCTTTTATAGCTATCGATACAACGATATATCGCAGTATCCTTTCCCATGATACTGAATTGATAGCACTGTATGTTGTTTGTTTTTGGATTACAAATCAAATTTCATGTGTTACCATATTTATTTTATGGTTTATAGTTCAATGATGTGTTCAAAAATATAATTTTTGGGGGGCATTTAAAAATTAAAGTGCAAATATTCATGCCTTGTTCATTAAAGTGTTGCAATAAAACCTTTGTCCGCTAGAGGGCAGCAGCCATTAAGTCCTCCGCAGCTAAAGGAACAATGAAAGCCAGCGAGATCCTGGCTGTGACTGAGGACGAGAGGATACAGTCGACTAAAGCAGCTTTTAAAGCCGATGTTTGGACATATAACAAATGAAAGTAGTTACGACTTCGGCAAGAGTCATGTGGTCTGTAAGTTCTGCAACACCAGAGTCAAGTACTCGACAATACTACACATATATACTTGTTACTACATTACCACAGTATATCGTATCGTTTCCCTCATAAGGCCTTTCGTTGACGTTTTGGATGCATGTTTTACATTTATTTTCTCTCCGTAGATTCTGTAAACTCCTCAAGGGTCTAGTAGAGTCTCAGATTAGATCAATAGATGAGTATTTTCCAGCCGGGAGGAAACCCCGGGTCAAACCCAAGATACATAGAAGCGACATCTTCCCTCCTCGACACCGTCTGCATCACCTCCCCGATCCATCGATGACGCCTGTTTTTGTTCCCGCAGCAGATCCCCGGCGTCAACACAAAGAGACGATCTAATCGTGCGCCTCAGACAACAGGGATCCAAGCCTTGCTAATAGGTACGTGGGCAGCCCGACAACAGTGGTTGTGGATCGACCACACAAACAATAAACACAGGTGAGGAACCACTTGTCGCCGGTGTTGATGGCAGGTTGAGGTCAACGGAGCGTCTTCTCTGAAACAAGTGTTTGGATCATCGGGTTATGGCTTTTTATTTTGAGATCCAACTAGAGTCACAATCATGTGATTGTTCTCCAGGATTTATGTTGTTGACTTGTTTTGTTCCGTCGCTGATGTATGAAGACGTCGTGCGTCACAACTTACATAACAAAGTCTAAATATGTCTGTTTGGGTCGAGTGATGGTTCGGCATTTACACCACGAGATGGAAACAGACATATTTTAAAGAGCAACGATATATGGAATAAAAAATAAAAAATAAAAATATATACATTGTTTAACTTGTCTTACTTTTTTGAGTATTGTTTTGATTGTCTAAGCGCTTTGTGACCCTGGTCTCGAAAAGCGCTATATAAATAAATATTACTTACTTACTTAATAAGGCCTATTTTATAACAAAGTTGTCTTCTTCTTTCCTAAGGTAAGGTAAGGTAAGGTAAGGTAAAACTTTATTGATCCCTCAGGAGGTCTCTTTCGGGAAATTGTTTTTTTCCAATAGCCAGCAATTTTTCATAAACAATAAAAAATAATAAATAAAAATAAAATAAGAAGAAGAACATAAAGAGGAAGAACAATATGACACAATCTAAGTCTAAAGATAAAGATGAAGAACATAGGTCAAAGAAAAACAACAAAGACAAAGGATACAAAGACTAACATAGAACAGAACATCCAGATACTCTCACTGCACTCCTGCCCCCGAACTCAGAATTGTACAATTTAATAGCCCGAGGAATGAATGAGTCCCTGAGTCTATTTGTTTTGCACCTGGGTAGGAGCATTCCTGGGTTCACTCTTGTTGTTTTACTGTTTTTCTGTAAGAAAATTAACAAAAATTCCAATTAAAGTGTTTGAAAATGTTGATAAAGAAACAGAACAAACGATAAAACTTTGGTGAAGTCTCGAGATTTAGTTTAAGGCCCTTTACTCTACGGTGGCTCAGAAGTGCAAAAAACAAGTTACCATTTTCCTAAAAACTAATTTGTTTTAGAATTTGTAAAAATTGGTTTCAGGAAATTGTACGTTAAGTTTCCCCAGGTTGCAAGTTTGTTTTGAACTTCCGGGCCACCATATTTTAGTTTAGCAAAACAAATCTCAGGATAATCTCATTTTAATTATTATCTAACTACTAATATTATTTATTACTAATTATATTTTAAATGCAAAAAAATACATTTAGGAAATTAACGTTGAGTGGAAAAGAGCTGCTTGGCAGGGGTCTGCACTCTAGCTAAAACGTTTTAACTCTTTGAATTCAAAACCCTGTTGTTGTTGTTTTTTTTCTAAAACCGCAAACATTATTTTTTCCGTGAAAAAGAATAAACAAAATGTGTTACATTTGTATACAGTCTAGAAAAAATGTTTCACACAAAAAAATCATTTACAACATCAAAATGTCATTACTGTGAAAAGTAAAAATGTGTTATCTTTATTAATTTAAACAAAAACATCTTAAATAAAGTCAATTCTTAACTTAAAAAAAACATACTTAAACCTTTTTTTCCGATCCACGTAAAGTTCCAATGACATAGACACACATGTGACTCGATGCCGATAATAGAAACGATACAAAAATGTTTTTTCCTAATGAAAAGTCATTTTAATGGGCTGCAGGAGAGCATATTGTGTGTCTGTTTGAAACGTAACCAGCCCAGACACACAATTAAATCCCATCATTGCTGAGTGAAAATAGCAGGAGGTGTCAATAAAAGCCACTCTTGCGTCAGCGAGCAGATAAAATCATGTTCATTACTTGATGATAAAACCAGATTCGTCTCGGCGGTGAAACATTATAGCGGCGACTGTTTCAACGAGGACTGACGACAACAAATGACCAAAAAAGGAAAGTCATTTCCTTCATCTTCATCATATCGCAGTGACACTTAATAAATGTGTTTTAAAGACTAATTCACTTTTTTTAATCATATAGAGAAAAGTAATGGAAGCCAGAAATGTTAAATTATAGATAAATATATAAAGATATAATGTTAGATACCTGTTGAGTTGAAATTTTTGTTTCCAGCTCATATTAATTAATGTATTACAATTAAAATGCATTATATTTTAAGTCTTGTGTGTTTTTTGTGCGGAAATGTAGCAGTTGTTTTCAAGGTATTTGTAATACCTTGAAAACAAACAATATATATTCTAAAAAATGAAAAATAATCTGAAAAATGAAAATGGAAAACATTTATTCCAAAAAAGATTTACCTTTTTATATATTTTTTATAAATATTTGTTTGTTTTTAAACTTTTATGGATACATATGTTACAGTTTAGAGGGAAAAAATAACAATATAATTTTTTAATGAACGGATGGATGGATGATTAGATGATAAGATGGTTAGATAGATGGATAGAATATTCCAAAATATATTAAAATTAGTTTTTGCAATATTCAATTAATTCATGGTATTATTATATAGTTATTACTATTTCATTTTTTAGTTGTTGTGTTTTTATGATTTTTTTTGTTTGCATTGTATCTTGTTCATATATTGATTGATTCTTTTTCATATAATTATACGAGTGAAAAATGACATAATAAAACAAATTGTATGTAGAAAAAAGTCAAAATAATCAAATGTGTTATTTTCAGTGTGAGATGAGCACATGAGACAAAAATAAGAAGACAAAATGAAAACAAAATGAAAACAAAATGAAAACAAAATGAGTCTGTAATTGCGTGGAGAAAACAGAAATGATTCTGGTAATGACAGTGAGCGTCCGGACGATGAGTAATCCTTCTTTCACGTTCATTAAAAGTTAAAAACACAAAGGTTGAAGGAAGGAGCCGAGAATATCCGCCGCCCACCGTGACCGAATATACGCGTCTCATCTGAGACGAGCTGTTTTCAGAGATGATTACAGTCATTCAACGGCGTGTGTTTTGTCTTCGGTCAGAGAGGATTCGAGCGATCACTCATCACTGCAAGGTCAAAAAAATAACCATGTATTTTTAGGTTTTATGGAGCTCAGCAGCACCAGGTCACAAAAGCAAGTACATCTTTGTATCTTTGTTAACCTTTGTTTGCATTCACGACGTTGATCTATCGCTGCTTTGAACATGTTTGTAGATTCATTTTTTTATTATTTGGTCTGTATTTAAAAATCTTTTAAACACATTAGATACAGATATTATAGAAATGTATATTAAAGGCCTGCATTAGTAAATCATTTGTATTATTCGCCACATATTTTTTATTACCCAAATAAATGTAGAAGTGAATACAGGATAATTTTTAGTAGAAGACACTTTATTTTACTTTGCTCTACACGGGATGAAACCAGATGTATTTTTTACTGATGAAATCATTTCCCTCCTGTTTATAAAACCTGAGCTGTGTCTCAAATCGCATTCTTTTCGTACTAAAACTATTTTTAGTGCATAAGTGCGTCTCAATTCCTAGTATGCAAAATGTAGTGCGCCATGCAAACACTAAATTCTCACTAAAACACCAACAAAACTGAGTATGGATCGATGGACACTTTCTACCCTAAACTTTCTACCCTTAGTGACGTTGACGTTATAAATGCAAGTTACGTCATACATATATACATATATATATATATATATATATATATATATATATGTATATATATATACACATATATACATATATACATATATATATATATATATATACATATGTACATATATAAATATATATATATATATATATATATATGCATATACTTACAGGCATAAAAATCTTGAGAATATTTTGTTTCTCATATTTCTTGATCACACCAAGCGTGCTGCCAGCAGGTGTCGATAGTGTTCCGACTTTCGCGTCATTTCCTGTTAGTGCGTAGCAGCAGAGTTTGATTTGAGACAAACTATCTGTCGAGAATTTGTTACTTGTTAGTATGTACACTATCCTGATGCATACTAACCTCCATTGCATTAAGAGAAGTATGTGATTTGAGACACAGCACCGGACAAGCACCTCCAAAAAAAACAAAAACAGCCAAGACAAAAACATTTATTAATGATTAATCATTTTTTCGAAAAGGGCCAAAATCGCAAAACTTTTGAATGACTAGAGGCAAAAAAAAGACAAAGTATTATCTTTACATCAACCCAACAAGGTGTATGTCAAATTTGTCTTTTGGTAACAAAAAAAAATGAAAGAAATCGCCCTTTTCCCACCATCATTCTACCTCTCTCAATGGATTGCCACTTCAATCCACAAACTAAAAAACAATGAGAAAATAATAAAGATAAGATAAGGAAACCCTTTTACAGTGGGGAAATCTGACGTGTCACAGCAGCAAGTTCACAGTAGAGACAGAAATAGAAAACAATTAAACATTTAAAACTCCTGTCTATGTGCATGTTTTCAAGGGACCTTATGGATAAATAAAATGTATTATTATGATACATATATTACTATTATAAATACATATAAAATCAAACATGCAGTGCAAAAAAAAACATAATATAATAACTGTGAAATAATTACCTCAAATGTAAGTAAGTAAGTAAGTAAGTAATATATATTTATATAGCGCTTTTCGAGACCAGGGTCACAAAGCGTAATTAATTAAACAATTTCAATCAATAAAGTTTTACCTTACCTTACCTTACCTTACCTCATGATAATATGACTAATAAAACTATAATAAATAATTAAAAACGATTTACCCTATGGCTTAAAACACATGTGGAATTTTATGTGGCCTGTCTGATGGTTGGTTTAAAATCAAAGTAGATGAATGTTGACGTTGACATGGTGACGTATAAAGATGTCAGCGTTTGAGGTAAGATAAGGTAAGAAAAAAGTCGATGTCAACATTCAATACGGAGACTTTCATTAAGAGTCAAAAGGAATTTGAGTTTCTGTTGAAGAAGGACAAACAAAGAGATCATTATATTAAAGATAATTCATCCAAAAATAAAAATATTCAACTCGTATTGAAAGTTTGGTAAAAAACACATCAGTGTAGGACAAAGTTTTGCCCAAAGATTTTGTGCTTTTGAGCTTAAAGGTTTGATGAAATACAACCACAAAGCCTTCGTCTCCTCTGACGCCACTTTATCAGCAGAACCGCTGTAACGTCCTGTAACCGAGTCAGACCGTCCAGTCCCTGCATTTATCATTTTTTTCGCTCAACTCCACATTTTTCTTTCCTTTTATTTTCATTTTTTAATGCCTGTGTCATGCTTCGGTCAAATGACTCATCCCACCCTTTTCCTCCCCCCCGAGGTGGAAGACGAAAATAACCGGGGAAGCGTTGACACTGCAGCAGAGCGAACCTTATGAGAAAAGAGTTTCTCTAATATCCTGAGATTCTCTCCACCGGGCGTCTAAAAATACGAACCAGTTGTTGCTGCTTCCTTGTAGGTCTTAATATAATGTTCTCTAAAGAATTAAAAACGCTAGCGTGCGTTTGATTTTCGCTGAAGAGGCGAGAAAAAGTGAGCCTTCTTTTAAAAACACACTTTTACAGATTGGCTTTTTATGTGATGTCGCCTTTTAACCCTTAACTGGATTCATCGACGTGCTTTTACTCTCCTCTATTTGCAGTGTTTTATCATTTTATTTAATACTATTTTCCTTCATTGGAACACGTGTTGTTTTATCTTGTTTTACTGCTGCGCTGTTTTAATGTAAGGTGTCATTTTTAACTGGAGTTGTTTGCTTTTATGTAGAGTACTTTGTAATTACAGTGTAAAAAACGCTATATAAGTAAGTAATTTATATTTGTAGAGTGCTTTTCTAGACCAGGGTCACAAAGCGCTTAAACAATCAAAACAATACCAAATGAAATATATACCTAAAAGGTCAAGATAACACAGAGACAAACACATGAGTCTCAGAAAATCAAGGAAAAGCACAAATAAAAATGTCTTAAGATGTTTCTTGAAGGACTCAGTAGATCATCAAACACAGAGATCGTTCCAAAGCTTAGGAGCAACAGTCTGGAAGGATTTCTCTCCTCTGGTCCTGAAGCGTGTTCAGGAACCATCAGTAGATTCTGATCCACAGACCTCAGAGCCCGAGCTGGGGTGTAAGGCTGGATCAGAATCTACTGATGGAAGGTCTGACCATGAATAGATCTGAAAGTATGAACCAGAATTTTAAAGTTGATCCTGAAAGAAACTGTCAGCCAGTGAAGAGTTTTAAGGATCAGGGAAATGTGAGTTCTTCTACTAGAGCGGCTCAGAATTCTCGCTGCAGAGTTTTGTATGAACTGCAGGCGAGACAGATCCTTCTTGTTTAGACATGAAAACAAACTGTTACAATAGTGCAGACGAGAAGATACAAACACATGGATTACAAACTCCCTAACAATTTACCTAAGTTTAGAGATTTTTCTCAGTTGAAGGAAACAGTTTCTAAATAAAAAATATTATTATTATTATTAGAAAGCATTGAAAGAATGAAGGAAAGTATACTTTTCCCATCTGTTGGTCCACTCTGGACTACAACGTGGAGGTAGAAAAGTAAATGAATGTTGTGCGAAATCCCTTAAAAGCATAGACGGATCCATCCCTGGTAACAAAAGACGAAGCAGTCAAAATCAATTCCCCCATATCTCCGGTTCAAAGGCTCAAAAAGAGGCGAGACTAACTAATCATGAACACGTTTGGAGGTGGAGACGGCGGCTGCGGATGCTTCGCTAATCCTCCAGATCGAATCTTGGAAGTAAAAATAGTTTGTTATTTTTTCCACCTCCACGGTCATATAGCTTGGTCAGCACTTTCTGAAAAACCATCTTAAGCCCCTCTATGGTCAAGAGCGAGAGGGAGAAGTTACGCAACACAAGCAGAAAGGTTGAGATAAATCTCCCAAGATTAACAAATTATCTTCCTCGAGGTGTAACATGTTTCCATTAAGACGGGCTCCTCCGAGAGTTACTAATGGATAGTGTGTGTGTGTGTGTGTGTGTGTGTGTGTGTGTGTGTGTCTTGACCCTCGCGGTGACATTGCATAAATGAACAGACTATAAATGGAACTTCATTATCAGAAGGTTTTATTAGAGAGGGAGCGTTTTTTTCAAGGACCCTCGTGGTTTTCACGCCCGCAAACCATTCACTGGATCGCCAAGTGTTTATGCATCTGTTATCGCCGCTTTCTAATGTCCCGCAGCTGATCCAACGGCTTCATTTTCTAGCTCATAAAGCTCACACGGCACTGTGTTATAAGGACGTATCAGTAGAACCGCCGGCCCATTCCACGGATCCAGGACCACTTAGTTTAGGAAATATTTTTAGGGAATTGTGATTATTTTTACTTTGACGCAAAGACTGGAAACATTTTTACCACCAAAGACCAGTTGTGTTACTTTCATAAAGATTTGATATTAAAAGTTATCATAAAATAATAAACATTAATCCACAACTAAAATGGATATTTACAGTTTATAGGTTTAAATCTACAAAATAAACAATGATACTAAGATAGCAAGTATACAGTCCCATTTAAAATATCTTTCAACCAACATTGTAATTGAAAATAAGATTCTCAAGAGTTTGACTATGTATTATGCATAATGACTTGGTAAGGGCAAGTTCAATGGACCGTATCGAACTACCGAAAAGAGCAGATTTACATTAAAACCTCGTGGTCAAAAACACATCAGTCGACACCAAAACAAAACCAAATTAAATATCAAACAACAATAAAAATGTAAAGACAAATATTCCAATTGATCCCTAAGGACTGCACTGTTATTTACACTTCAAGACCAAACATTTGTTTTATATTTACAAAAATGTCTCTTACGATATCAAATTTCCATGAAATTAATTTCCTGCTACTTTAATAAACTGTTCTAGAAAGTATTTTTGATTGTTGATGACTATAATCTGTGTTTCTCATCTTATCTTAGACACTGGCATCTTTGTAAGTCACCATAGCAACATGATTTTTTTACCCAACAATCCTGCAGGGCCACACAAATTAATTTACATGTGTCAAAGACAGTCAAGACCAAAACCAGGTCACAGAACACAGAACCTAGTCAGGACCGAGACCGATGATTTATTTCAAACAATATTTCCGACTGATTTTAGGGGACACTCCATTTTTAGTGACATCTTTGAGCTTTAAAAAGGTGCTGGAGTAGACTGTATCCTCTCATCCTCAGTCATCGCCAGGATCTTGCGGGATTTCATTGTTTAATTAGCTGAAGTTAAAGTTAAATTCTTAAATTACTACACAAATATGCAGAAACTGAAAATGTGCATGTTACTTATTTATTTTATACACAATTTATTGATAGATACATCATAAAAGAAGTACGATAGGAATAAAATATTATTTAAATGCCGCAGGGATTCAATTAGATTTTCTCAAATTGATAATTAGTTTATATAAACAAAATATACAAACGCTGTGAATACTTGCATGTTAATTGTGAATAAAAAACATTTTTCATTTTTTGTCTTTTTCATTTTACACACATTTTCTAGAAATATAAACAATAAAATTACTATTGTAAATGTAAATGCCACATCCCCCAAAAATGTAAAACATGGGGACAGGTGGTATTTTTTATTTATTTAATAAAAGTGTACTGTTATATATCGATACAGTAAAATTGTTGTTCTTTTTTTAACTCTATATATCGGCGTATCCATTTTTTTTTCTTCTTCACTACCGTCCTAACTGTGGGACAGACATCAAATGATGATTTTATATAAGAAAACATATTGATAAAATTACTTAATAAAAAAGAGAGATTGTAAATTAACATTCTCAAATCTATGTGGAACTTACCAGGCATGAGGGGAAATCGGTCCAACAGATTAGAACTCGGGAAAATGTTGTCGGAACATGATCTGGAGCTTGTAATCCATGCGTTTGTTTCTTCTCGTCTGGACTATTGTAACAGTTTGTTTTCATGTCTTAACAAGAAGGATCTGTCTCACCTGCAGTTGATTCAGAACTCTGCAGAGAGAATTCTGACCCGCTCTAGTAGAAGAACTCACATTTCTCCGATCCTTAAAACTCTTCACTGGCTTCCAGTTTCTTTCAGGATCAACTTTAAAATTCTGGTTATTACTTTCAGATCTATTCATGTTCAGGCTCCTCCTTACATCACTGATCTGATCCAGCCTTACACCCCAGCTCGGGCTCTGAGGTCTGCGGATCAGAATCTACTTATGGTTCCTCGCACACGACTCAGGACCAGAGGAGAGAAATATTTTCAGGCTGTTGCTCCTAAGCTTTGGAATGATCTTCCTCTCTCTTTGCGCTTGATGGATCTACTGACTCCTTTAAGAAACATCTTAAGACGTTTCTATTTGTTCAGGCTTTTCCTTGATTTTCTGGAACTCCTGTGTTGTTTTCAGTATTATCTTGATCTTTAAAGTGTATATACTTTTTTGAGTATTGTTTTGTAAGCACTTTGTGACCTGGAAAAGCGCTATATAAATAAATATTACTTACTTACAACATGACAACAACATGATTATGCAACTCAAAATATATAAATGATAGATTTCAGGGAGCATTCAGAGTCTCATGGTAAGGCTTAAATAATAAAACATGTGCTATTATCGTACACCGCAGCAAAAGGTTATTAACTATTCAACGAAATAGACATTGTGAAAACCTCTCATGTGACTTCGATGTACATCACAGCTTGATGAATAAGTTACAACTGCACCCTTAACCTGAAATAATCTTCATTCACATGATTACACAACAAGTCACGCATCACGAACATAAAAAGTGTAGAGCAGTGGAAGGTTATTTCTGGATTCTTGGTTATCGTGTGATACTTTTCCCCCCTTTGCCCTCGTCTTATTCCTTCCCTGAATCCCCTCATGATTTGTTCCACCTCTATATCCCCGTCCCGAAGTGGCATTGAACGAGGTGGAGCATGTCGTGATGTTACGAAACACAGTCGCACTTTGTTATTCATAGCTCAGTGGCCCAATTTCATCATCGCAAACACGCCCACCCCGGACTGATCCGTGCATCAATTACTGCAGGAAATGATCATTACGTCACGATGGTGCGACGACGATGATGATGATGATGAACATGGGCTGGACTTTTAGGATGATCGTTCTCAGGATCTTCTCTGAGTCAGGTCAATGAATGGGTGTCGTCATGAGGCGAGTAACAAAGCTCTCATTCATGCACTGACGAGTGAGCCAACCATTAATCATTCACTCCACTTTTATTTCAAGAGTGAGATGTTCTCTGCGGTTTTTCATTTTTTAAGGACGGGGGGGCCACCCACGGGGATGAAGGATCCTGGGATCTCCTTTCAACAGACAGAGACACGTCCATCAGGAGGGATTGATGCTGTCATCGTGGCCTTCTTCGTAATCCCATCAAAGCGTATTCAAGATGTAACCTTGACCCCTTTTCTTTTCATGTGTCAGTGGAAGGGAAACGGGATGACGACTCAAAGGGTCATCTTTGTCTTCTTTGTAAATGAACCAGGGCCTTGACCGTCAAGTCTTTCTGATGGCGGTGCAGGATTTTTTAAAGTAGAAGGGAGTAAAAACAAATGTGATTTGTATAGATTTGGGTCCAGATGTGCTCGGGGCTTCATCTAAGCTTCCTGAACTAATGTGAGAACATGATAGCCTTACTCTTATATCTACAAACTTTAGATTGGATCTGCTCAAAATGAAGGGTGCCCACCTAGATGGGAGATTAATCCAGCTGTTGAAGGCCTTCAAGAATCCTTGACCACCAGGCCGACCTCGCAGAGATGCTATTATACCTCCAACCACGCTTGTCAGGAAGGTGCAATGATGGGTGTTTATTTTATTCTACAGTATATACTGTATATAAAAACAAAAGTGTGTCCTCCCATATAAACTCCGAAAAATTGCTTGAACATTATCAAGTAGCCTACTTCACGTCCTAGTGTAAAATTTAGGGAAGGAGGGCAACTCGATCAGGTCAAGGGAAAGGGGGCAACAAGGAGGGTGAAGACCCCCCTTAAATTATTTAATTACTTTCAATTTCTGTGCATCTTAACCCATATGTATCACATACTAAATAAGAAAGATTCCTTAACTTCCTGTGTTTATTGTAAGGAGACTAAAATGGGGCAGAAAATACAAGTGGGTCTAATTTTAAAGAAGTGTCTACTATGTTACGTACATATTAGTTAAGCATGATAAGAATCGTACTACTTTTTTATTCTTGCAGGCTTTTCCTTGTGTTTGTCTCTGTGTTGTCTTGACCTTTTAAGTATGTATTTTATTGGGTATTTTTTCACGCTTTGTGACCCTGGTCTTGAAAAACGCTCAATAAATACTAATTACTTACTTACTTAATTATTTAGTCTTTTGGTTATTGGAATACCCATAATCCACCTGAATTTAGTTTGGGTAATTTAGTTACGAAATTTCTCGTTCATACCAGGGCAACTGTGGCTTTTCCTATATAAACAATGAGGGAATACAAAGAGAAAGACTGGAAGGTAGTACCCATGGACAAGCAAATGGAAAGTGAATTACCGATCATGAATGTAACCTTATATCAGTGGACCACAAACAACCAGGCACCAGACACCGTACAAAGTAATGGTAGGTGAGGCTTTTGTGACCAGAACACACAGAAACAATAAGCATTTAGTGGAAAACGGTAACATTTACTGTGACCAATAGTTCGCCTCTGCCTCTTGATGACGCAACCCTCTTGTCTCGGTGTCTTGGTCGAATGACAAATGTCTTTAAAGGGTTTTTGTGTGAGAGGGTGTAAGCCCAATTGAGAAACTCGGAAACTTATTTATCTGACATTGAAGGCTGGTCAATGAAAATAGTTCCAATATTGAAGTGAGTCCGAGGCGTAAAAAAGGTTTGGTATATTTGTAGAGCGCTTTCCCAGACCAGGGTCGGAGAAATGTGAGTTCTTCTACTAGAGCGGGTCAGAATTCTCGCTACAGAGTTTTCAATCAACTGCAGGCGAGACAGATCCTTCTTGTTAAGACATGAAAAAAGACTGATTCCGTTTCATGTTATTTGACTTTTTAAAATCAATAGGAATTATCCTGACAGTTAAGTGAAAATGGAATATGTCATTGAACTTCCTGTGCTTGTAAGACGCTGAATTGACTTTATTTTTATCGGATTTCTTGTGTCACACTGAGTCACCGAGTTTCAGATCCATACACCCACTTATTCCGGGTTTCTATTCATCATTTCCTCGATGAGAAAACTCGATGCGTTTTCTACACAATTATATAACGCGCGAACAGTTCAGCCTAATGTATCTCCGTTCACTCATATGAATCAACCACATGAGAAAAAATTAATCTCCGATTCGTGACGTTTACCGTAATGTCATTCATCCTCTTGTTTTGATACCCCCCGCTAAAAATAGACACCAAATAATGCTAATGGTTCACTCGCCTGTGTAATGCAAGAGGCTTTACATGCAGCTTTTAGCAACACTGACGTGAACGCGCACATTTGTGCATCATCTCTAAACTGATGCGCCAGAGTGGAGGATTTGCTAAACCACACGTGAGCGCTAATCTGGATGACTTTCTGGCAGCATTATGCCATTTTTTTTTTTAGACTCGATTAGAGATGCAGCTCAACTGTGGCCTAGTTTGCCAGACTTCCGGTAGGGTCTATATTTGTGAATGAGGAAAGTTTGATTATTCAACATCTGGCAGCGATCGCTTTATGGATCATTACGAAGTTACATTCATTCAGGTCTGGAGAGGGGCGGACGGGACTTCGACCACTTTCCTGTCCACTTCCTGTCATGTCGTGTCGCTCTCAGGGTCAGGAAGTTACGTAAAGCGGATTTCCCGAAAAGATTGAAATCATCCGAACGATAAATATACTGCTGGTAATACCAGAGCTGATTACTGGACTGTGGGTATTATTTTGAGAATGCAGTGGAAATTGTCTGAAGCTACAGGTAAAATATGTGACCGGCACCTTTATCCGGTTATGTCATGTCAGGTCCATCAGAAAATGTGTACACGGGCGAGTCCACTACCCCACAGACCTTAATCACTCCGGTTCATTTCTCTAAAACGTAGACAGATTAACACAGTTGAAAATGAAGGACAAATACGGTGCAATGATCTAAGGACAAGGTAAAGGTGGGACGTTGGTTCGTATAATGTTATGGTAGCTTAATAATGGACGGCTCATTTCTCCCATATCATAAGTATCTGTTTTTTTTTTTTACAAAACCTGGTCGTAGGTTGAACTTCAAATTTCAAATTTTACCTTCAGTTCTCTGATTTTAATCAACAGAACTGTGGCAAACATTTGGACAAAACAAGTGTGTGGATGTGGTTTTCCTTGTTGATAGTTCAAGGTCCTAAAGCATCCAGCCTTGGAGTCTGTGGTGGATCCGACTCAGAACCAATGGGACATATTTACAAAGCCCCTTTTTTTTTAAGTCTGGGATTGTGACTTCGAGAAAGGATGGTTTCTACTAGTGTTTCCATTAAAGATAAAAGGTTATGAGTAGGAACTCTTATACAGAAAGACGCTCAAACGGCGTTGAATACTATCTTATATGGCAATAATTTGAAGCAAAAAAAAGTGTAATGTGTCAAAACTATAGACTTTATATTATATGGACAAAGTATCTTGATGATGTCAATTGTCTGTTCACTGTTTTGAAGCCAAATTACAGTTGTGACCATCCCGTTAATTCAGTGTTCAGGTTTAGCAAAGGTGTATTATGATTGGACGTTTGAACCACACCGTCTTATACGCACTTACTGTGCAAAATAAATGGTGTGGTTTACTTTACTATTTAAAAAAAATAAAAAAATAAATGGGAATATGATAAAAACGGAAATGTTGGTGAAAAATCAGAAGCCGTTTGTTGAATCAGGCTGTAAATATGTTTTTCATGCTGTAAAGTTTGTTTTTCTGGCTGGTCGTGTACGTGACTTCCGTTTATTCCGCAGCCAGACTCAATGGAACACTCGGAACTGTGGCTTTTTTTGAACTTCCACATTGACTCTACTGGTTTTACCCAGATGTTGCCCTGCTGCCTAAAAATATCACTTCATTTTTTGGGTGTTTCCATTGTGTTTTTGCAATATGTCATTTTTTTTTAACTATATTTAAGTGTTTATTTTTGTAAACACACCTTTTGTAAGAAATGAATCAAGTTTAATAAATATTTATTTAAAAAAATAATTTCTTAGACTTTTATATTTTTGTAAATGATCTTATTTTGGATCAATGGATCAACTTACAAACACTAACAAAGGTCAATAAAAATCCACACCAGCTCTTTCCCATCCCCCCAAAAGCTGTAGTTAAGATACTTCCTCCTGAAACAAAAGGACAAACGTGAGCGTGCAATCTGATCCTTGAACACACACAGCTGTGGATACTTCGACAGGAAAGTAGTGACGGGAACACAAAGGAAAAAGGAATGTTGAGAAGGTAATTCCCCCATAAAAAAAAAAATGAAATTCACTTTGACTTGTTTCTGAATATCTACAGACGTGCTCTAACTGGTGGTCTTAAAAATCCAAGAAGGAAACATCCACGTCAATGCAAGGATCTGATTTTCATATCTGATCTCGTAACATGGTAAATGAGGATTTTAAGATTTTTTTTAATCCATTACCACTTAAGACAGCGGTTTTAAACTCTGACTATATTTACCAAACTTTTTGTAGTCGGTGTCGCAGTGGTTTTGTGTGACCACCTCACAGCAAGAAGGTGAAACTTGTGACCTTTATGTGTGAAGTTTGTATGTTCTCCCCGTGTTGCGTGGGTTTACTCCGGGGACTCCGGTTTCCTCCCACAGTGCCATAACATACAGAGGTTGATTGGGAGCTCCGGGAAATTGTGTCATACCGTAGGTATGAGTGTGTGTGTGAGTAGTAGTCTGTCTTTGTGTGCCCTGTGACAGACTGGCTTCCTGTCCAGGGTGTCCCCGGCCTCTCGCCTGTAGTAGCTGCAACCCAAATAAGGGATTAAGCTGCCCAGAAAATGAATAAATAAATACAAGTTTAAATACATCAAATGTGTTTCCTTTAAAATTTGTTTTACTGTAATTGACATCCATAATATCTGTTCCTTGTCTTAGATTAATCCCTGTTATCTCCATCGTTCAGGATATCAGCTTGAAAATTAATCTACTTTTGGCCAAACCATCCAATGACTATGAGGGCCGAATTTGGCCCCTGGGCAATCTGGACTTTTCTACTCACCACAATGTCGATTAAAATTTGGTATTATTTTCAGAGAAATCTGTTCCTTTTTAAAGATATAGTAAAAAAGGTTTGTTCATTTTAATGTTGAGACTAGAGCTTAGTTGTCCTCGTCTTTATCCTCGACCAAAAAGACACTTAAAAACATCCAAATACCTCGATAAAATGTTTTATTCAATGCCAGACAAGCATTATTAAGATATTTGAAAGTTTTTAAGTGTCTTTTTGGACAAAGATGACAACAAAAAGTCACTTCATTAAAGTGAAAATACATTTTGACCTTGTTTACAGCTCTAAAAATGAACAGATTACTCTGAAAATAATCCCAACCTTTTAGTTGACATGAGGGTGAGTAGAAAATTAGAATTTTGAGTGAAATGTCAATCTAACGGTTTCAAACCTCATCAAATTTAAGGTAGTTTTTTTCTTTACAAATAATGTATTTGGATCTGTAACTAAAAGTCTAGTATGTTGCTTCAGGATTGAGCACAGAAAACAAAACTGAATTCAGAGTCAAACAAGGAAAAAAGTTTAAAGGCTTAACAAAGCACTTCTGCTGCGTTAATATCCGTGTCTGAGGCTGTGGGGCTGAAACAAGGCTGTGAAAAATGTCAACCACCGGGATCTGAGTCAAAGCTCCAGGTTTTCGAGTGATGTCATGCCACACGTGTGCATGACAGTGCACGTATGCATTTCCTGTAAGAGGAAAAGACGGAGCATCGTCGTCATGGTTTAGGGCTTCGGTAGGAAGTCTGGCTCTTTGTTTGTGTGGTGAGATCTGGTAGACAACGGGACGGGACGGCGACTCCCTTTCATCCTGCTGCGTTAACAAGTCTGACACAAAAAAAACCTTCCTCTTGCCTTCCTCTGGTCACAGAAACCTTTAAACATGACCTCATTTGGGAACAGTTTCCGAAGAAAAAAAAAACTGAAGAAAGAGCCTCAGACAGAAGGAGGATCCTCCCCCGCTGCTGCGGGTTTAAAGATGATTTATCCTTCAAATAAATTGAGTTCAGTTTCTCTTTCCCCGCATGACCGAAGATCAGAAAGAGAACTGACGTCACTGCAGACCGGGATTAAAGAAGCTTAGAAAAACCCTTGACTTCCACCACATCATATTTTCATATGTCTAAAAAAAAACCCGCTTCCCAGCACCTGCTTGTTAAAGGCGTCTTTGCATTGATCGGAAGTATTTTATTGCGAATGCATTTTAAGTCGTTCCGTGTCGTTTCCTTCCGTCTCAATGTTCTTACTCTCAAAGGAGCGAGCCGGAGTGGGCGGGATCGGACGCTAACGAAAAGCAGGTGATTGAGCAGATTTCACCTGTTATTTATTACCCACTTCCCGGCTTCCTTTTCTCAGAGGGTTTACAGTCAGAGTGGAGGGCGGGAAAACAACAGTGGTCCTGCGTCACTTAGAGAAGCAGCCATTTGATTTAACCTTTTCTCAGAAATACTTCTAGGACGGCTGCCGTCATGGAATTCGAGTTGTGTACGAAAGGAGTTGAAAGTCATATCTGTCTAGACTAAAAAGGAAAAAATACGTTTATAAATGTGCTTGGACTTTATTCCATGTTCCCTATTTTATAGCCACATACATTACAGGAAAGGGTGAGGTTATATCAGCAAAAAATACACTACTTATTTAGAAAAAACATTATTTGATTTCCGTCATAATTGTCTGAAGGCCTATGAATCCATCAGTACCAATACCTTTGGCTTTGATAACAGAATGATGACTGCATAACACAATCTTGTTTTATTTTTTCAAGCAAAAAAAGGTGTTTATCTAACAGACGATCTAATTTGAATTGACACATTACTTAACATACTTAGGTGTCTTTATAAAAAAAAGACTAGAAAGTAAAGCTCTGCCTTAATTTAATAATGGATTGCCTTGAGTTGCCAATTTTCTTTGTTTGTTTATATATTTGTTACGTTTAAGAGGTTGTTAATGTGGATTTAAGTTGTTTATAAACTCAATTAAATAATGTCTAGTTTGTTGATTTAAGTGTGTCTTAAACAGATGTTGGACTCTATTGTATCATCAGTGTCTGTTTGTACAAAACTCTCTTTCCATTGAAGTATTTACATAAAAAAAAAAAATCTTAAGCCCCTCCCACTAAAAAGAAAAAACTTTGTTTTTCTGGAGTTGAAATCTTGTTTACCATAACCACGCCCACTCTGCTGTGATTGGTCAAACATCAAGGTTTGTCAATGGACGTCTTAAAATCCCAGAAGTCTCCACCTCCAAGGGACTCATTGTACAAACAAAGTGGGGTGTGATTACAGCTGGCTGGAGGAAGAGTGAAGCCATTATTACGTCATAATGGACTCTCGTAACCTCTCGTTCGCCCAGATTTCACACGGGGGAGAACTTTACATTAGTTGCCCTTAAAGTATTTTATAAGTCATCAACTTTGCCTAATATATTCAATTGTAGTTAGACGTCTGACTCGCACCTACTCTCCGTCTTCTAGGTCACGTGATAAAGCCTCGTTGACAACCACTTATTATCATAGTTCTTGTCAACGAAGCAACACCAGCACTGATTCATTCTCGCTTATCTGCCCGTGTACAGGGGAGTAACCAGAATGTTTACTACCACAGTATGTGTAATCCGACAGCCAATCAATCAAAAGTGGCCTCATCAGGATCTAATCACATGATTGACCTGTGGGTTGATATACCTTTTTTCCACTGAAAGATGAGTCTCACACGCGCCTCAAGATCAACGTTCATGTTGAAATGTTGACCTGTAAACTTAATGACAGAGATAATGGATGTTTACAATACATGTTCAACTGGAAATGTTTGTTGAAGGATTAGAAACACAGAGATAATTAAGAATAAATAAACCTTTGAAGAATGAAAAGATCCAAATCAGACTTCTGGTAAATACATGTTTGGTTTGGCCCGTGCCTTGGTTCTGCTAAAAGATTTTGGACCCTTGTTTGATGCCCCTCGATCTACGATATAACTTTATTCTTTTGAAATACATTGTTTTCATGCCAGAAGTCGCCCTGCAGGTGATTTGGCAGGAATTTAATAAGGTGTGAAAGAAAACCCACAACAATTACTTCCCTCAAGGAAGTGCACGTGCAAACAGAGAAGAAAGTAGAAAAAAAACACGTCTCCCTTTATCAGCTTATCAAAGAAACTGCTCAGTTTTTCATCCTTTTGAAAGAAAATGTGCTGTTCGACTTGACTTCAGTCGAAAGAAAGCAACTCTGTGGTCAGATTTCATCACCCTGAACTATGATGGAGAAAACATCAGGGACATTTTTCCATTCGAGTGAAGAAGTGAAAGAGGCCTCTCCTCGTATCAAAGTTATTTTTAGCTTTTAAAGGCCCAGCAAGTGTGTTTTCGGCATCAAGCTGCGGAGGTGATGGGGGGGGAAAGAAGAGGAGGAGGGGGGGGTTTAACAATATTCCTGAAAGCTTTTACTCTATTTGGAGTGAGACCAAAAATAAATTAAATCATAACAGTGTCGGTTTCAGGGAAAATAAAGTGATGTATTGAGTTCTTCCTGGTGAGATGATGACGCTTGCTGGGTATTAAAGGGAGTTTAATCATATTTAAGTTTAATGCCACGATGACTTGTCCAACCCAAAAAAAAAACGACTGGAAATAAGAGAAGAAAAAATGTATACAATGTATCATGTATGTACCATCTATACAACGAATGGAATGAAATAATGTTGTGAAAAGAGCTTTTGTTAATGGATTACTCGATCAGTAGTTGTAGATCGTAGTCAGTAAAGATAGATTAATTTAAAAATACCCGACCATGCATCCTAATCCAAAAGTGTTGATGTATTTAGACTATATAGCAAAATGCGTTTTGATGAAAATATCTTTCTTAAAAATCATCGTTCTATTGTATCTAACGAATGAATACATAACAATGCAGTTACTTTATAGTTAATATTAAACAATATGTTAAAATATATTTTTTCTATTGTTGTACTTTTTGCCATAATTTATATCATATTCTATAATAATTTGATATAATAATAAAATCTTAGTATTGAGTGGTTGAATTTACATTTGGGATTATGAAATCTTACGCTTTTGAATCATTTAATTGAATAATTTGAACATTAAAAGTTTGAATTAGTTTTTATTGAATAATGGATTCAAATAATAATATTTAATATTTTCAAAATTAATTTTTGATATTCTTATTCCAATAATTAAAAATACATTTTCTTGATTCAATTATTTTAAATGTGTAGACTTTTCAAATTCAATAGTTTTAGAATTCAAAGCATTTGAAATTCAAAGTAAATGTTTTACTTATTTAGTTTTATGTTTTTACTACATATCTGTGTTATAAATGACCATAAAACATAATTTGTTAAATATTCTAGGCATATTGCATGAATACAAGATAACTTTGTTTAAAAAACACAATGTCCTCAATAGTTGAATAAACTATTCAAATAGCTATCGAGTCATATTAATATAACCATTACAAAAGAAAGTTACAATTTTCATCCATATTATCTCCATATTTTATAAACTACACTGTGTATTGTTTTTCACAGAAACAAACTAATCTGCAATAATCTCATATTAAATATCTTGTGTCTGAAACATTGAATTTTTACCTCATTAAGGAAATTAAATTAACAAATATAGCTCCAAAGAAGGAACATTAAACTCAATCACTCACTTAACAATGTAAGAAGTGGATGGAATACAATTTCTATTTTCTAAACTTTCTCTAAGAGGGAGTATAAAGGAAAGAAAAATGTTGTCTTTTTATATGATATTATCTACGTGTTTGTATCCCAAACTAATTTATATCCTTCTTCATAATTTTCACGTTAGTAAAAGTCTCCGTACAGTTGCAGTCATCAATAATCTCTAACACTTGAACATCTTTAATATAAGTCACAGATTAAAACATTTTTTGTTTTATTAATTCAATTATAAAAGTAGTAGTGACAATAATAAGCGGTTTAAACACATATTTTGTCATTATTTTTATTTGTTTCTTTCTCTTTTTTGGGATAAGTTGTAAAGGACGTTTCCAAAACTACAGTTTTTCCAACAATGTCATCTTTCAAAATCCCCCTGTTTCCACTTAAACATCTTCCAGCAAAGACTTGAACGATCAATGGTCACAGGAACAGTTTAAAGCTGAAAAGGTTTCAGTTTTCCCCTAAAATGACATTTAAAAAGATGGTTTCCTGACCTGGTCCAGAGGGATCAAGTAGCTGTTGCTAGGCGACCCATGGATATTCAGGAGCTGAAGGAATGGCGAGAGTGAGTCACTGACCAGAGGAAAATGCATGTATGAACGAGAGAACGTTAACAGTTATGTTGAATAATGTCAGGAATTGCATCTGAAAACAAGTTACATAACTATTGATGACTTTGTTTACATAACTCAAGAGTGACAGTTATGATTATTGATCCTTTAAATATACAACAAATTGCCTTTTCTTTGACGCGAGTGCAGTGAGTCCAGCAATCGTTGCCTTTGTTGATGAAATAACAGATATATATTGATTTTATTTTCCCTTCGCAGCAGCTTTCACGGCTCAACATTAGACGATTCAGTAATGGATTCATCTCGCTCAGAAAGTATCGTTTAATGAATTCTTTTTTTACAATCTTTGTATTCCACCAAAACAAGCTTTAAATTCCTGTCGTTGAAAACAGGTTGGAATGTCTCATGGATGACGTTGTCGTTGTGAAGCCACTGTCGCTCCTTGTAGATTCACTAGGACCTGATTTACTATTTTCTTATCTAAACTTTATGACTTAAGATAACTGTTATGAGTCAAACGCTACCGTTATCTCTTACTCGTCTATTGTACTCAAGGTCTAAACGAAAAAAAAAATGATTGTACTTGTACTAGAACTACAATCCTTTGTGCTATCTCAGGGTCAAGCTGACCCGAAAACAAATGTGTTTGTTTTTGGTATCGTGGGTCACCTTGACCCAGAGGAAACACAAGAGTTAACAGTGTGAAATTTCTTAAAATGTATTTTTGAAAAACATTTTAAAGGGTGTTCTTGCTGTTATATTACTCCTCTTTAATTTAACTTTTTTTGTTGCTGTAAACCTGAATTTGATATTTGAAAAGTATTTGTAATCCAGTCAAGGATCAAAAGAGAAAAAAAAAGATAATTTAGTACTTGTGTACTGAAATAGCAACAGCCAAGTGTCTCCTCCACTTATATTACTTGTTGAAGGAAACATTGTGACATAAAAATCAGTTTCTTGGGCCTTTTGCTTTGTGATGATATATATTTGACCATATACCATATATGAAGACATACTTTGACTATAGTTTTTATGGTTTATAATTCAATAATGTGTGTAATTCTTTTTACAATTAAAATGTAAATATTTACACCATTTGTTCATTTTTGTGTTGCAATTAAACTTCTGGCCGGCGATGACTGAGGACGAGAGGATACAGTCGGCTCCAGCAGCTTTTAAAGCTGATGTTTGAACATATTTTGGTTTTAAAACAAATGAAAGCAGTAACGACTTCATCAAGAGTCATGTGGTCTGTAATTCTGCAACAACTGAGTCAAGTACTCGACAATACTAACAAATATATCCTTGTTGCAATAGTATCACCATTTAACGTATTGTTGTACTTTGCCGTGATACGTATCATATCGCCAGATTCTTGCCAATACACACTTTTATAATTTAAACTTGTGATTCACTAAAGATCTACTGTAAAATGCAGTCTTCACCACAGATCGGCAAAACTACAGTACTTTCAGCCTTAAGTAACACATTCATTAGTCATTGATGAATTGGTTGCTAGACAGTACACGTTGACGTTAAGTAGAATAGTCACAGCACTTTTTGTGTGTCCATGAAAACAAGTAGATCAAGGCATTCAGAACCAGCACTCAAGACATGAAAGACTGTTTAAAACTTCAACTCTCGATCTCCACGGATTTACTTTCCTCTGCATCTTTTGTTCTCAACCGGAACGGGGGGCGACCCCTTCTTTTTTTGTTCATACACTGGCGAGCTGGCTGACACTAACCGTGTAAGTGTTAGGTAACATGTCCGTGGGCGAAGGAAGGACACGTGTTCCTGTTGGGTTTTGAGCGATTAGCTGATGGACAAACAGTAGCTTCCTTGACATTTCCTGGGAAGAAAGCAAAAGGATGTTGAGCCACTTTATTGATAAGCGATCAAAAGAAACAATATTAATGGAATAATTGTATCAAAGTTATTACAGAAGACAACTAGTGTCAAGTCCCTGATTCAGGATTTAAGTTAATGGAGAATGTCCGATATAATTTAATGGAAACTGAAAGAAAAACACTAATGTACTTGAGTAGGCATAGTTTTTACAATATAATTTCTTTAAATCTTTTATAACTGTAACATTTGTTTCTTTGCTATTCATAAAAGAGGAGTCAATCGTAAACTAAGTAACAATTTATGACTACAAACGTATATCTTTTTAAAGGCAGTTAGAGATCTAGAAATGTTTCTTACCGCTTAACTATCAATTGTTGTCGTTCCTTAACTCCTCATCAACTATTCTTTTATTAACTTAGAACATGGTTGAAACTGTCACTTAAAATGTTCTCATTTCTTATTTCCGACTCATTTTTTACCTCAGAATAAATTAAAAGAAAGTTATTCTAAGATATGTTTTCTCATAGTTATTTTATGATCTGTATTGTGAATGATTTAATAAACTGTATATTAAAGGAAAGCAATAACTTAGTTTTTACAAAATAAAAGCAGGACTACACTTGTTGAAATCTATATTTATAACAAATTATTTTTCTTGTTTTTTTTTCCCTGAATTTTTCCTATATTTTCAAAACTAACTTACATTGTTTTTCTTCCATCCTTCTTTACTGTGGCTGGCCGCCTGCTGTCAGTCAAAT
Organism: Callionymus lyra; assembly: GCF_982586985.1. Classification (NCBI taxonomy): domain Eukaryota; kingdom Metazoa; phylum Chordata; class Actinopteri; order Syngnathiformes; family Callionymidae; genus Callionymus; species Callionymus lyra. The sequence goes on from NC_141822.1 coordinate 10,305,747, forward strand.
AACATGCCGTGATTTGAAACTATCGAACAAAGGATCCAAAATGTTTTGCCATTCAAGGTAGCGGGCCGACAAATTTTGGGGAAAAATCGGAATTTCTTTTGAATTAATCAAGGTCTATTTTTGTTCTTCTTCACTAGATACCATTAATTAATTTATTTTTTTAGTTTTGAGTTAAATTGGAAGTATTTGTAAAGTCATTGGAATCAAAAGAGGTATTTCCAGTGGTGTAAACACAACACAAGGTTGTACAGAATAAAACAATGAAATATGATAACACACAACATAAGAAATAGAAAAACAGATCCTATGATTGATAATCTCTGTTCCTTACCCAAGATAAAAAAGTATAATCTGACCTACGAAGATGACAAGAACACTTTCACAGACAGTCCCACACATGGAGTTTGAAACCGTCTTTGTAAACAAGTGTCCGAGACGTAATTATATTTCAAGGTCCTGCGAAGGTACAAAAGAAACATTCAGAGTTTGAGATTAGGTTCGGCAGCCAACAATTTCCTCCCGTTAATGAGATTCCCACATTAGAGTTTCCAGATGAAGCTCAGATGTTATGTAAGGGCCCGTCTCTGAATAGACGTAGCAATTATTTTGTTTCCTCTGCCACCTGTTTCCAAGATGCATCTTGTTTTCAGTACATTTTTGATCATCGGTCGACGGTGTCGCCGCTGTTGTCCCTTTCTTTAAAGATGGAACTTTATTGTTATTATAGCAGAAAGATAAAGCACAGCTCCCTATCTCCGGTTATAAAAAGGTATGATATAATCTATAAAAGATTTGGGGGAAAGAATTGGAAGCAAAGGTCAAAGACTGTCTGCTTTATGTTTGGCGGTTACGTAAGGATGGGGCTGCGACAGAGAAATGGAAAATGGATAAATCATGGCGCCGAGACGAACACCTGCAACCGGAGGACACTTAATCCATGTGCAAAACTGCTATTGAGCCGTACATTATGCCACGTTTGTGTGTTTACGTGTTTGGAAAACGCGCGACCGCTGACGTGGAGAAAGGAGTTGCGTATGACGTGATGTAACAAGAAGAAGCCATGATGGTGGAGACGCTTGGTAGTCAAGTCTTGACTTTTAAATCAACGCAATACATCTTTAAAATGCGACTTAAATCATTATTTATAGAAGATATTTCAATTAGATTCCTAGGTGGCTAATTTTGATTTTGGATCAGGTTTTTGTAGTTTTATCTGGATTCATGAAGGTTTTCAAAATACCCAAAATAAATCCACTTTCATGCGACGCAAAATGAATCGTCACAATTGACATTTTTTCTTGGAGACAACAAGTGGACCAAGTGTTGTGGTTCTCAAGACTGGTCTCTGTTGGCTCGGCTCCGTCTTGGTCTCGAAAGTTAACTCAAGGCCTTTCAAGCATCGTGTACTGGACAGCGGCCCATTCATCCACAAATATTCAATAAAATATATATATATGTGTTACCGAAAAGCCGTTCAAAATGTAATTTTGCTGAGTAGCACTCAAGTCGAGGAGCTTCAGTTTAGATAATGCAACATGGCCCTTTCAGAGTCAACCCCAACCCATTGATGGTGTTTTTAACTTCATTAAATGCTCTATTTTTCTTAAATAATTATAAGAGTTAAATTATAGTTATATAGTTAGTTGAGTGAGAATAATTAATTCAAGTTGAATCAATAGAAACCATTTGTAGAAGACAGTTTGTGAAAATGTGATGATGACATAACAGCGAACTAACAGCTCTGTGCTTCAAAAGGAAGTAAAATCTGAGACTTTAGATCTGGTTTCTAACCTTTGTTTGACTTTATTGTAATCAGTATATGTCTCTTTGTACATAACTTACTTTTATTTGAAATATTTATATTAAATATATATAAATCTTAAGCCTCGCCCATTGAAAACAGTTCGCATCAAGGTTGGTCACCACAAGTCATTAATCCCAGAATTCTCCACCTCCACTAGACTTGTTGTATAACACAACACAATAATAGAGGAAAATCACTGCATGTGACTAAAAGAATCCGTTGAAAATACTCTGCAGATCAGAGCCAGTGCAGATTTGACATTAGATAATAAAGTCTTAATTTCCGTCCTCTATTCATACCAGGATATATTTGAAACAGCTATTAATACATGAATAGAAAGGCTGTCTGAGTCCAAAATCGACCAGATAAAGTGAGCTGTTAACGCGGTAATCTCAAGGCTGGCGGTCACGATCTTCCTCTTATTCCTCAATTTAATGGAAATTAGATTTGAGCGTAATGATTAGTGATCAAAGCAGAAACTCAAAATAGGAAATTCCATCGGGTCAAGAATAAATCCTTGTGGTGGTAAAAAAAAAAAAAAAAGTAACGTAATTTGCGAGGCTTCGTTCAGACATTGATTAATTAGATTCTCGCTGGAGTATTTTGGGATGGCATTGAGCAAATGTGCGATTGGTCCAAAAACCCTGTTGGTATAAACAAACAAGGGCACAATTGTGTCCTGTGGCTCAATTTTCTGACGTTCATCCTGATATGAAATGGACGGACGGCTAAGGTGAAAGACCACTAGTCACAAGAGCAAAACCACCAGACAACAGATAAGAAATTGTTTAAACTCTTGGACACGGTGACCAAAAAGAAGCTTGAAAATTATGCTCATAGCAGGTTAAAATAAGCTCTGAAGATTCACACATACCAACTTGTTTTGCCAATTTTCGATGGAAACTTTGTCTTATTGCCTGCAGTTAATACAAAATTCTGCAGCGAGAATTCTGAGCCGCTCTAGTAGAAGAACTCACATTTCTCCCGATCCTTAAAACTCTTCACTGGCTGCCAGTTGCTTTCAGGATCAACTTTAAAATTCTGGTTCTTACTTTCAGATCTATTCATGGTCAGACCTTCCATCAGTAGATTCTGATTCAGCCTTACACCCCAGCTCGGGCTCTGAGGTCTGTGGATCAGAATCTACTGATGGTTCCTGAACACGGTTCAGGACCAGAGGAGAGAAATCCTTCCAGACTGTTGCTCCTAAGCTTTGGAACGATCTCTGTGTTTGATGATCTACTGACTCCTTCAAGAAACATCTAAAGACACTTTTATTCATGCTTTTCCTTGATTTTCTGAGACTCTTGTGTTGGTCTCTGTGTTATCTTGACCTTTTAAGTATTTATTTTATTGGGTATTTTCTGAATGTTTAAGCGCTTTGTGACCCTGGTCTAGAAAAGTGCTGTATAAATACTAATAACTTACTAACTTACTTATAAAAGGAACGCAGGAATCAAGTTTAATGTCAAACACCCCAAGTACTTCAAAAACTACAAAAAAAATGCATGCACAAATCACAGCAATTGCAATTAAGTAGATTGAGATTTTTTTTTTTTTTAATAAAGGTTCTGAAATGGAATATTTCAATTGAATTTGTCATTGAGTTTGCAAACAGCAATGGATATGGTGAGGTTTTGGGGAAAAATTAAGGAATGAATATGAATCTGTAACTAATAATGTTTATACTGCGAATTAAAACACATTTTTTAAGCACGTTTTTTGATGAATGCCGAGAATTTTATTTTTTTATTAAATTGTTTTAAATAGAATCAAAAACAAAAATTGCCTTGATTTTCAAGTTCTACAATAAAATATGAACATTACCAAAATTTTGTCCAAATTGCATTTAAAATACATTTCTAATGGATTGATGATCTGAAAAAACTTAATTCTCCATTTTTGTCTTCCATCGACAAAACCTAAACCCCTCGACAGACATTTACTTATATTTTTTCTTGAGTATTTTTAGATGAAAACCTCGTGGCCACCGTGATCAGAATCCAGTTGCACCTGTTGTAAACATTTCACATCTGTTTTTGACGTTATCTGTGGTGATGCGTCTATAAAACAGTCACAGTCACAGCTGGTGGAAACATTCTGTTAAACTCTTGGCATATTTCTTTGATACGTCACTGAGACTTTATAGGAGCAACGTGACAATTTGAATCATTCAAACGCTCGTCTTCTTTCGCTTCCAGAGTCACGTTCCAACATATGAGGAAGTGAAGGTGTTTTTTATTAGTATTACTATTAGTAGTGATGGTGTTTTAAGAATAGAGGACGCAGGTTGCAGAATAACTGCTCTAAGAAAAGATAAAACAACCAAAGCAGCATGAATAACGATATTTTCAAAGAAGTCAGCTGATGATCAGCAGAAGAGTTTGTTTGAGGTCCTCACAAAGTATTTCTGGAATCTCTGGAAAATAAGTTTTTCTTTTTAGAAACAGATGTTCGTCAGAGTTCTTGCTTTTTTTTCCCCCCCAATCAGATTTATTTTTCTAATCCGTTCTACAAGTGCTGAACAAATAACCTGCGAACGTGTCGGCATCTAAAGTTGGACGTCAACAACTAAAGACACCCATGTTCACGACGTAAAAACAACCTGTTCTACTCGTCGTAGGTGCGACAGTGGAAAACAAAACTATGACAACTACACTTGTCAACATTAGAACATTTTGCCATCAAGCTGGTATGTATTTCGATGCCAAGACATTTGAATAACCTCACGTGTGTCCTGCTCGGCTTACGTGGAAGGGAGTGGAAATACATTTTCTTATTAAAACACCCTTAAAAAGTATGAGGCAAATATTCACGTGTATCGAAAACCCTTTAATGCAGGAGTGTCAAACTAAACCACATAAGATGCAAAAGCAGAAAAAAATGGTGGTGTTTGATGTCAACCGCCATATAAAAATGTAAAATAAATGATAAATATCTGTGTTTGATTTTTTATTTATTTATGAATGAAAATATAAATTATAAAAAATAATACTTAGTTTATTTTTATTTGTATTATTAATAAAACGTTATTGTTTTTTTAAGTCGATATACAGTATATAAAAAACATCTAACTTGCATTTCTAATAATTACTGAAAAGAAAAGTAATTTAAAAAAAAGATAATAAATAACAAATACTTTTTGTCATAAAATAATTTGGCTGTAGTCTTTTTGTAACCCCACAACATTCAGCCTTTGTCAAATATTTAGTCTGAGACTAAAAATGTTTGACACTAGTCTTTAGATTTGAGCCAATAGTCTTTCAGAATCTTCTCGAAGTCTTCTGGTCGTGGGCGGAAACAAAACAGAATTTTTATATTGCCTTTTTATTCTTTGAGGCTCATTTTATTATTTTTTATCCTTTTTTCTCCTTCTACACCAACATCCAATTTATTTCCTTAAACATCCGTTTAACTCCAACCAAATCAGTTATTCAACATTTCTGTAATATTTTGTCATAAATAAAACTTGTGCTTTTTGCTTACAGAGAGAAAAACTGTAATTTTTTTTTGCAACTTCATCAGTTCAATAATTGAGCACCACTCAGTGGTTTCTCACAACATGGTTTTCATACTGGAAAGTGATTTCTGCTTTAATTATAGAAGGCGAGTTGGACAGTGTCGAGCTCACAACCTCTCAGTGAGTGCATTACTGCGTGCGTTTGCATCTTTTCTTTACTGTCAGTAATAGCTGTTACAAGTACACGCCATACTTCATTGGAATGCTTGGAACATCTTATGCTTTCAGAACCTGTTTTAACTATTTTAAGCGCACATGCCGTTCAGGAGTTGTTGTGCTGAAAAGATGAACATGGACAAAACTGAAACTCTGGTTGTTGCTCCTGATGATAAAGGTTCCAGGGTTGAGTCAGTACTTGGGTGACTTATGTCAGTCTGTCAAACTGAGCCTGAGAAACCTGTGTGTTGTATTTGACAAAGACATGTCTCTAGTTCAACACTGCAGAAAACTGACCAGAAACTGTTTCCTTCAACTGAGATCTTTAAACTTAAGAAAATGTTGTCACAACATGATCTGGAGCTTGTAATCCATGCGTTTGTGTCTTCTCGTCTGGACTATTGCAACAGAAGAACTCACATTTCCCGGATCCTTCAAACTCTTCACTGGCTGCCAGTTTCTTTCAGGATCAATTTTAAAATTCTGGTTCTTACTTTCAGATCTATTCATGGTCAGACCTTCCATCAGTGATCTGATCCAGACTTACACCCCTTGAGCTCTGAGGTCTGTGGATTAGAATCTAGAACCAGATGAGAGAAATCCTTCCAGACTGTTGCTCCTAATCTTTGGAACCATCTCTGTGTTTGATGATCTACTGACTCCTTCAAGAAACATCTCAAGACATTTTTATTTGTGCTTTTCCCTGATTTTCTGGAAATCCTTGGCTTCCATAAATACATACGCCACGGCAATGTCGTTCACCTTGACCCAGAGATAACACGAGGGATACCACAAACACATTTGTTTTCATGCCTCGAGCTCACCTTGACCCTGAGGTAACACAAGGGATACGGTGACACAACTCTTGATTTAAAGGTGCTTTGATGCACTTTTTAAAAAGGTTTGGTGAGTAGAAAAGGTGTTGTGAGTATGGCTTGCAGAATATCCTATATATCTATATCCTATATTCTGCAAGCCATACTCACAACACACTAGGTAGGCCACGATACAGGAAATAAAAAAATATATAATGTGCTAAATTTAGTTTCTTTAAAAAAGTCTTTAAAATACATCTTCCACCGTTTCGCTCTTCAGGACCTTCTGGTTTTGTGTTTAAAACGAAGACAAAAGCAACAGAGCCAAGAGAGATGTATTAAGTTTATCACGGCTGCTGTCATTCCACTCGTCTGGTTTCCTACTGTGAAATGTGATTTCCACATCCTGTGATTACAAAGCAAGTGCTGCGGGACATCAGTGTCACATCAAATATAGAACACAAACCTTTGTACGGCTCTCTGAAGCAGAACAATCCTCAACTGTGAGGCGGAGGATGCTTGGAATTATTGAGGAGCTGCGCCTCGGGCGTACGCCACGTTATAAATAGTACACGTTTTGTACGCGAGGAATGCATGTATTTACGACGTGAGCGCGGCGCATTCCTATTGGTCGATGATTCTGCGACACATGATCAATCGAAAAAGCGAGGAGAAAGACGGCATTCAGCTGTGGCCGAGTCACATGAAGGGATTTGTGCACGTCATGTGTGGGAAAAGTTTTCCAGGCAGAGGTTCCAGAAGAACATTCATAAAAGCATGTCTGTAGCAGTGCCACATTGATGCTGATTTCATACTTGGAATAAAAAAAGCTGGTGACGCATTTTCTGAGGAATTTCTGTGGAAAACTCTGATCAGCCTTAACATTATGACTGCTGACGAATAGTAACGTGAATAAAAACGAAGCTATTTCATAGCAATTCTGACTTCTTTGAACATAACAAGTAGCAGAAAATAAAACATGTAAAGCTTTCATTTTCTCAAGACTTTTTCATTAAAATAAATTACATTTTAATGACGTTGATTATTTTAAAATGTTTTCTTTTATCTTAACTAAAGCTGATGCAATAGACAGAACAAAGATTTGCTATATATCGCAATATTCTTTTTATGTGTGACCATTTTATAGTTCAATAAAGTGTTTGTTAAATAAAATAATTCAACTTTTTAATTTACAATAAACATGCAAATATTCACAACTTCTTTATTTTGGGTTTCCAAATAAACCAACCACTAGATGGAAGCAGTCATTACGTTCTGCACAGCTTAAGGAACATTGAAATCCCAACGATGACTGAGGACGAGATGATACACTTGACTACAACAGCTTTTAAAGCTGATGTTTGGACATATTTTGGTTTCAAAACAAACTCAAATCAGTTACGACTTCGTCAAGAGTCATGTGGTCTGTAAATTCTGCAACACCAAGTACTCGACAATACTACAAATATATACTTGTTCCGACAGTATCACAACATGTATCGTAACACTACCACTGTATCGTGATATGAACCGTATCGCTAGATCTTTTGCCCATACACACTGCTAATGAAATCTTAGGTTACCAAAAAATCCAACAAAATAAAAAAAGCACATATTTAATAGGTTACCTTGAACATTTTCAATGAAGAATTAAAAGTTAAGAGGAATTACCGAAATTAAGGATCGTTTTAAATTCATCAATTACTAATTCATTTATACATTTAAAAAGTAAATAATGTAGTGATCATTTCTATGGTCATTCACAGCATAAAAGTAAAGGGTTCCAGTAAATAAAGAAACATTCACGGTGGAAAGTCTGGGAGTTTGAATACGTACGATTCAAGCCGTAGCTAACGTGTAACCTGTTTACTAACAGATGAGGATGAGCCAAAAAAAACTATTGGCAGGTTTGTGACACCGGTGCCAGTTTAACCACACGAACAGCTTTAGCAGCCTTCATAAGGAAGTCGAGGTTCTATTGTTTCTGAAAGAACGAGGATTCCCTCGTGTTGCCGCTTGTGTTTCACTTTCTGATAAATGCTCTAGTGAAGAGATAGTTGCTTCAATGAGATTTCTAAGCGTCTTCGCTCCAGCAGTTCAATAATGGGGGGAATGTAGGATTGAAGTTTGGTCGGACAAAGCGACGACTCGACAAAAGAGATTGTATGAGTGAGGATGTTAAGACAAGATTTTTTTTTTCCAATCACCAGAAGAGTGTTTCATTTCAGACATATTTTTTTGTATTGAAGTGTTAATAAGGTTCTTAGTCAAGTCTTGCACATACGTTTTTATTTTTTAACACACATCAGGTCACGTGTTTCAAAGGTTTTTTTTTTACACACACGTGTACTCACACATGTTTTCTAAACACTGATTTTGCATTGTTTACTTACAACCCTGCTTTTACTTTGATAATCAAAACAAAAAGTCTCGCAAATCCGTCTGTTTTTAAGTAGAGGAACAGGTTTTCGGGCTGATTAAGAGCCAACAATTTGAAAACATTCTGTTCCTGGTTAGGTTTTCAGGACAGGGGATCGTCTTTATTTTGCCCAGCATCTTAATCACAAACAAAAGTCACTAATGCAATTGTTACAAAAGCCCTTGTGTTGTTTGTGTGTTTATTTGTTCATTTAAATTATCAAACTCAAAACAATGACAGTAGTTGTAAAATATCCTTATCGTCTGTTTTATCTTGACCTTTTTGGTATATATTTTAAAGAGTAATGTTTTGTTTGTTTAAGCGCTTTGTGACCCTGGTCTGGAAAAGCGTTCTATAAATATAGATGACTTACTTACTTATTACTGTTTCCTTCAACTGAGAAAAATCTCTAAACTTAGGAAAATGTTGTCGGAACATGATCTGGAGCTTGTAATCCATGCGTTTGTTTCTTCTCGTCTGGACTATTGTAACAGTTTGTTTTCATGTCTTAACAAGAAGGAGTTGTCTCGTCTGCAGTAGATTCAGAACTCTGCAGCGAAAATTCTGACCCGCTCTAGTAGAAGAACTCACAGTTTCTTTCAGGATCAACTTTAAAATTCTGGTTCTTACTTTCAGATCTATTCATGGTCAGGCTCCTCCTTACATCACTGATCTGATCCAGCCTTACACCCCAGCTCGGGCTCTGAGGTCTGTGGATCAGAATCTACTTATGGTTCCTCGCACACGACTCAGGACCAGAGGAGAGAAATCTTTTCAGGCTGTTGCTCCTAAGCTTTGGAACAATCTTCCTCTCTCTTTGCGCTTGATGGATCTACTGACTCCTTTAAGAAACATCTTAAGACGTTTCTATTTGTTCAGGCTTTTCCTTGAATTTCTCGAACTCCTGTGTTGTTCTCAGTATTATCTTGATCTTTAAAGTATGTACGCTTTTGAGTATTGTTTTGATTGTTTAAGCGCTTTGTGACTCTGGTCTCGAAAAGCGCTATATAAATAAATATTACTTACTTACTTACTTATTTACCAATCCTACTGTCAGTAAATGCATCATTTGTGATTCAGAAAAGTTAACAGACATTGAGTTTCTTCGAGTCTACTTGATCCACACAGTCATTGATGATTTGTTATAGTCATATCTCAAATATATATGCAACATACATTACGTATAAATATAAATCGCATCTTCTTAAAAAAAAAATAGAAAATGAAAAAAATCAGTTCTAGAGGTTCCATGATTGTTCTGAAGTACATCTTTTTCAGACTAATTCTGTCCTCGTGAAAATGTTTGAATTTACACCGTGTCAATCACAACCAAATCGATTGTGTGGGCATTTTCCTGACGGAAACACAAACAAAGGAAACGCCGACATCACCAAGAGTTCTATTTTGTACGCAAGATTAGAATAAAAAAACACAGTATCTGCAGATCTGCGATGGCTAGCGCTGTAATCTGAGGAGGGCAGTTGTCAACAATCCTATTAGTCGACTGCATTATTTCAGCTTAGTGTTGCTGTGCTTACAACGTTCATCAGTTTAAGTGTTTTGGGGAGAAAAGCACTAGTGTTCCTTTATCCCACTGAAAAAACAACAACATCACATCTAGCTGTAGACATACAGGGAGTTTCTTAGAACCTGAAGAGCTACTGATGTAGAGAAAACTTTTAGTCACGTTGTAAAATCACTTTAAATAAAAGCATTGGATTTTGACTCAAAAAAACAACTTTTAATGATGCCGCGGTCGAAAGACCCTCTTGATGGTGAAGAAGTTTAGTCTCCGTGACGTTTCCTTTATTGAGGTTATTTCTCTGAGGAATGTCGCCGGAAAAGTTTGTACCAAATCTGCTTCTTGACAGTCCTTTTCATTTCCACCGACATTCACACGGATCAGACAAATTTGGGTCGTTCATGTTGTCTGTCCAACAAGTCTGTGCCCTACTTTTTTTCACTTCTCCCTGGTGTTTTTCTGCCTCTGTAGTTGTCATTATTGGCCCGGTCTGGCAGTGTACTCCTATTGACCCAGATGTTTTGAAAACTACTTCATTTGCAAGGGGTGGCAGCGACTACCAGTTTGGGTTTGATTATAATGAAGACAATTTTTAACAAGATTTTAACCAAATTATGGTAATTATAATACAAACAAAGTGACTAGCTACCAAAAAGGCTTCTTGTTCTTGGAGAAACATGAGCTATTAAATGATTTGCTAGGAATTTTACAATCAACAGAAGAAGTGCCATTTCCTAGCTGTTGACTAGTGTGTGAGTACATAAAAGATTTATTTTTATATTTGTTTTATTATGTGCTTCTTAAAAAAATGAAAAGGGATTCCTTCAAAATTCTATAAAAATGTTGATTTTGTCCCAGTACATGAGCTTTAATCAAAAGTTCGAAGGACTTTATATTTAGGATTTAGAATTTCTGAACTTATTTCTGAATGTTAACTAGTGATGCACCGAAATAAATGTTCTTTTGGCAGAAAGGTATAACCGAAAAAAAAACAAGGTAACCAGGGATTTAACTCAAATTACTTTATGTGCAATATTTAGTAGCATTGGTTTTATGGTTTATAACGGTGTTCCCTAATGAATTAAAGAAAATATCAATTCCAAAAATTAAAATATTTTGTTAGCACATTAGATATAGTAATGTGGAATAGAAAATAATCATAATACATTTCAAGACTAAATGTTTAATTATCAAACTTTACTTCACTTATAACAACTGTAATTGACTGGCCTGCTGAAAAATATAACAATATTTTCTCTGTATACTGACAAAATATAAGCTTATTTTCTGCGTTTTGAACCTCTAACTATGTTATTACTACAACTCCTTAAAAAACATCAAGACATTTTTATTCATGCAGGCTTTTCCTTGATTATCTGAGACTCTTGTGTTGATCTCGGTGTTATCTTGACCTTTTAAGTATATCTTTTATTGCGTATTTTTTGATTGTTTAAGCGCTTTGTGACCCTGGTCTGGAAAAGCACTCTATAAATACTAATCTAATAATTATCTTTATAAAAGGGGTTGATATACAGGTTTGGGGACATGCAGATATTCAGAATACATCTCATTGAAACTTTGACAGACTTAATAGTGTACTTTTTATTGTTTTAACTCTGTGAACCATCTCCACGCCTTTGCTAAGAAGACAGTTAAGCTCTACAATTAAAGTTGCATCACGGTGTTACAGGTGCATGAATGTTGTGAAGTGAATTTCTTGGGGAGCTTGTGATCGGCGCTGTATTTATCGACATCTTTCGATGGCCGCATGTAAATCTCCATCCCTGATGTTAACCAAAGCCTGCTAGAATTAAATAATTTATAATTTACCGACAGAAGGTCCGGAGAATTGTGGTAAATCATAACTTTCATCATTAACTTCATTTCTCAAATCAAGTAATCCGCCATATTTATGATCCTGAAGATGAGAATTACAAGAGGCTGCTAGAGGAGTTTATGAAGGTGAGTGAGACACAATGTATTCCATCAGGTCAGTTTCATTAGGAATTTATGGAGCAGGAAATAAACTGCTGCGTTCATTAACCGTCTGGAGCACTCAAGTTGTTTCACCTATGAAGGAGGGATGGGTTGAAACATGGGAGGTTTGTTCTGCGCCGCCACCAACAAACAAAGAAACACCAACTTCATGTAGAGCAGGAACAACCCATTTCCTACTCAAATAAATGCTTTGCAAATTCTGATAATAAACTTTATGAATAAACTGGGGGGGATCTAGCGTTGTCGTTTTTTTCCCCAAAAAAATATACTTTACACTTACAGGAAATGCAAAAATAACCTCTGGTACAACATGTAACAATTAACAGAACGGTATGCTAAATATTTATAAGATACAGTTTAAAAAATAAACTGTTACTATTACAACAAGTTCCAGGTATGAGGTCCTGCAAAAAGTGTATTAATTAAAATGAACAACAATTAAAACAATATTTTTAGGTTGTATGTTGTTCACATCCAAATGGGCAAGAAATTCTAACAAACACTAAAACAAGTAAAGAGTTCCTTCTTTGGTTATGCTTCACATGTATAACAATAAACTAAGTAGCAAATGTATATACAGTGTATTGATACTTGTGAGAATGAGTATCGCATCCGTATACGATATTTTAAAATCAATACTTTTTGAGTTACTTTTGACAACCCTAGTAGAATCTGTTTGATATAGAAATCCAAAATCTAAAGCAGATTGTTTTTGTCTTTCTTCCTAAAACCAACTGGATATGTAGTCTTTCATGTAGCGATCATCCGACCACAGATACTTTGATTTGAAAGCACATCTCAACACTAAACCTATGACTCACAGTGTTATCATCACTTGCTTGAGCTCAGAGACGAACCAGAGCCATCATGTCGTTAGAGGAGTGTTTTCAGCTTTCAATGTCAATTTTGAATGTACATTTAAATCAACATTTTCAGGGATGAATATGAAGTTAAAAAAATTAGGGGATAATTATGAAATTTCATCACCAGAGTCAGTGACAGCGAAAACATGTGTTTTTCTGAACTTTTGTTGAACACATGGCCCATTGGGTTTAAAAAAACACTTAAATTTAAGTTATAAGTTTTCTCATTTCTTACAAGTTCCCCCTTTACTTCCCGACAATCGGCTTTATTGAACATTTTTCAAATTAACAATTAACATGCAAATACTAAAATAGTAATTTTTTTGTTTCAATTAAACGTCTGGATGGGATGGAAGCCGTGGTTATGTCCTCCGCAGCCAAAGGAACATTTAAATCCTGCGAGATCCTGACAAAGACTGAGGACGAGAGGATACTATACAGCATGCTGCTTTTAAAGCTGATATGTTGGCTTTCCGTTCGATTAATTAAACTAAAGGAGAGTATAGAAAAATAACAAGATGTTACCAATATTCAGTGTCCCCTTGAATTGTTAAGAAGTAAATGTATTGAAATATATTGGATCATGAGCTCAACATATCATATTGTGAGATAGACGTATCACTGCAGTCCTACTGTACATATTTTTGCAGTTTATCTGAACGTTTTTATAAAATCTTACATTATGAAATCATTAAAAAATGTTGTTTGATATTCATCACGTGTCAAACTCAACGGGTTACAGTTGTTATCGTATACAATAAAGGTGATTAAACCAAGCCAAGGAACACAATATTATTGATGTGAGTAAAGCTGAAGCTAAAGGAAATAAAATGGGAACTAGAAACTGTTAGAGACAGTTTGGTAAACATAAAATGTGTTTGTCCAACAACCAAAAACTATTTTTACCTCTTGTTTAAATGGGTTTGACACCCCAGGTATACATTATATACTGTATGTGCAATCGTACATTTCTTAGCTGTAATCGACTGTAAATTATCTATAAATGATCCTCTTTAAATAGCGACTACACTTCATTACTCAGCAGACAATTAGAGTCAACAATTACCCGGAGTATGCGTACTACTGCCAGAGAGCCTCGAGTCACGTACCAAGAACGTACAGTACCTTATGGAATAAAATACCTTCTTATGAATTAGCAACACTAAAGCTATCAAATATTTATTATTAGCTACATTATATCGAGTCAAATCAAGTAAATAAAAGTTTAGCATTTGTTTGCTCAGCGTTGATCACAAAGCAAAACTACTTTTGAGGAGAAACACATCGGCGATAAGGTATTTTTAAAGTACACGCAGACCTCACAGGAGCATATATCAGCATCAAACAAATGTTTAAGCGGCTTGTTGCGTTTAAACTTATACTGCCTAGTTGAGGTTTATGAAATATGTCCCGTAAACTCCTCGGCTGGTTGATGTCATGTAAATCTGTTGCTGGTTATTGTACATGGACTACATATGTGTTTGTGGTCCAAATTCCATGCGCAGATGTTTCCGATCCGCATCACCAAAACAAATGTGGAACAATTGAAAACTGCCCTCACGTTTCAGAGAGAAGAAGAAAAAAAAATGAAACGCATACAGGATTCTTTTTCTATTGGATTTTACACATCTGGACTCGACAGCGAACGTTTATTAGTTGTTGCTATTTTGGGTTGACAAAGTATGGGGTCATGAGATGTTGTTTGTGGAAAACTGGACGCTGTTTGAGGCCGTGCACGAGGCTCGCTGCCACGTGCGCAAACAATTCCACAATAAAGTTGAGATCACGGCGTTGAAAAGTCTTTTTTTTTCGATGTGTTTTTGGATTCATTCCCACACGTAGGAGGCGATATGAAAACAGATGGTGGAAGAGTGCGAGTAACACATGGAAGGTCAGACGGGAAAGAAAAAAGAAACTTAATAAAGAATGAGGTCACCAGCGAAAAGTGGATTTAAAGAGGTGAATTATACCCACAGATGGCAGGAGGATAAATTAAACACATTTTTAAAACCATATTTGAAGGTGATCAGCAATGGTTCTTTATCTGCGTCTCTTTTAATTCGGTAAGATATGACCGGACAGATGGTCCAGCAAAGTTCGCTTAACAAGTGCTGTCTGTGCAAGAGTACTTTAGGTTTGTATATACATTTCATCATCCATATATTTTAGTTCCCAAATATGGAAACCATTATAAAGATCTGAGAAAATATCTACAACAAATTTGATTTATATTTTGTTGTTGATTTATTGGATTTTTGTGTGATTTCACTGTAAATTTCTGTGGTTTCGGGGGTTTCTTACATATTTCAATAAAGCTATATAAATGATAACACTTGTGGTGTGTCCCAAATCACGCACTTCTGCACGTACGCTTAATATTTTTGAGTAGTGGGTTCACACTGAGCAGTGTGCGAAAATGTAGTGCACTATGCGCACTCGATTGGCGCACTGAAACGGCCCAAAAAATCGAGTGTGGATCGATGGACACTTTCCACCCTCAACAACCGCCATCTTAGATACGTAGATGACGCTAGAGCTACGTTGCTAAACGGCGTAAATGTCTCGAGAAAACACTGTTTTTTACCACAAAACAACCCAACAAAAGTTAAAACACAATTAAAACAACTGAATAACTTGTTTCGATTGGCGAAAAGTGCTTGAGATGGTACCACCCTGTCAAAATGTGTGCAGTGCGCAAGTAAATGCACAGTTTTAAAGTTTTATAGGTGGGCCACAAGTTTGGAGCCACAGATTGAATGGCCCCGAACATTGTGACGACAACATCACATTACAATAATCTATAAAGTACAAATATACAGTATACGGTTTTCAAGGAAACTTGTCAGACATATAGAAAACAACAAGATGCAAACAATCTAAATAATCAAAAAAAGTTGCTCAGCTCAAATAACTGCTAACTGCTATTTAAATAACAAAAAGTTTTGTAGATATGGAAATACATGTTAATGCAACGGTATTAGAAATATTCATTAACAATATGCATAATGGCACCGTGTTTTTAAATAAGAAAAAGTACAGATTAAGTAAGTAATTATTATTTGTAAAGCGCTTTCGCAGACCAGGGTCACAATGTGCTTAAACAACAAAACAATACACAGTTAAAATACCTGCGTTTAGAGGCCGAGACAACATAGAGACAAACACAGCAGCAACAGGAAAATTAAGAAAAAGCACAAATAAATAGGTCTTAAGATGCTTCTGGAAGGCGTCAGTAGAATTCATTCAAGAGTCTAAGCAGATCTAGCGATGAGTCAGAAAGTGGTTAACAAGTTGTTAATTTTAACTTGTTGGCCGAACACTTGTCACAGACGGAAACATGTCCGAGATTTACACCAAGAAGGAAAAAAAGCGCTGAGCTGATCTTTTATTTACCCATCAAACATGGTGCTGAGCTCCGTGGACAAACACAGGCGCACCAGAGCCTCTTCTAATGGATTTGGAAGGTCAAGCGAGTCTGGCCTGGCAGCTGCAGGGATGTTCCTTTTGCAAACTTTGCCAAAATTGCTGAATGAATAGAAGCTCCAAACCCCTCTTGACTGTCCCACAAATAGAAAAGATGCGAGGGCCACTCCAGTCGACCGGACATTTTGTTCCTGTCTTGTGAGTTCAAGCAGATTTATTATATAGACAAGCTTGACAGGGATGGGAAAACTACTTTATTTTGTACATGGTTAGAAACTTTAAATGTTCATTATGAATCTTTTTTGCCCACGATATGGAACAACCAGATTGTTTGTCTTCAGTGACATTAAAAGTTTTATATAGAGTTCATGCTATGATTCAATAAAATCAAATTTAAAAGTTAATTTTGACCCCAAGACAAGTTTTTTCAAACAACAAACCAGTCTCTGAACGCTTGTGACGTTTTCTAAGTAGTTTGCGACCAGGTGTGAAGTAAGGTTCAGGGTTAGGGGTTAAAAATGTAGCTTTAAATCTGAGACCATGGTTGTCAGCCAGAACAAGGACAGGAAGCGTTATCCGGCCGTAAGAGAAGGTGGTCAAGTATCATGGGGTCTTGTTCACGGGTAAGGGAAGAAGTGTGGAGTGGTGAGAAAAACAGGTGCCAGGAGTTATGCGGACCATGCACTGGCCTGTGGTGGTAAAAAGCGAGCTGAGCCAAAGGGAAGCGCCCCCTGGTATACCAGTGGATCCATGTCCACAGCTTTGGTCATGTGCGGTGAGTAGTGACCGAAAGAACAAGACAAAATACGATTAGGATTCGTCTTGTTCCTCCTTCACACAAACTCCCTTTCCTTAAAAATGGAAATTTAATATATTTTTCTATAAAGTTAGTGGATTGTCCTTTTTTTTATTAAGAATTATTTTTAACAGCAAAAGTCCAATACACCCCAATAATCATTCTCAAGGGTGTTAATCTGATTTCAAAAATAAAATAAAAACAAATTTCTCTTTCTTTCTTGATAAGGTACTGTATATGTATCAACCTTTGCCAATAAAGCACATATCATACTGTACATTAAAAGTAATACTGTAAACATGTTTTAAAGTTCCCAATGAAAAAACTACATTAAAATAAAGCATAAGTTTAGTTTGAGGTTATTTTCGTCTCCAGTCATAATATCTCCATACAATTCAAACTTCGGGTTCCTGGCTTTAAAATAGTGCAAAAATACTGTATACTTCATTAAATCATTCAGAAAGCAGAAAGTTCTCATTGTACCTTATATAACACGGAGAATATCAGGAGAATACATTATTTGGTGGTAGAAGATGCGACCGGCTGGCAACAGTGACCATGGTACACAAGCAGACTGTTCAATTTATGTGGAAGCCGTGCGAGTGCTTAGAATTCTATTCATTTATTCAAGGGATTTTCAATTGTCATCCGAGTGGCTGGAGGAGAATTTGTTATCATGCGAGCACCACTAGACACAACAATACAATATCAATTATATTGTATATTATAAATACTTCTTAATCTTGGAAATATGTATTTTAAGTGATCAGCGAGTCATTTTAAGTATGGCCACATTTTGGCAGTTGATATTTAGTAAGTAAGTAAATAATTTATATTTGTAGAGCACTTTTCCAGACCAGGGTCACAAAGCGCTTAAACAATCAAAACAATACCCAATAAAAATACATACTTAAAAGGTCAAGATAAGACCGATAACAACACAGGAGTCCCAGAAAATCATGGAAAAGCCTGCACGAATAAAAAAATTAAACTAAATAAAACTTTAGCCCAAAGTTCATGCTAATATCTGTAGGATATCAATGCATTTTTTTTTTCATGATACTTTATCAGTATTCAACAGCACTGGATTGTTTTTTGTTTTTTTTAAGTTTTTGTTAATATTTGTTCTGCAATAAAACTTCCGCTAGATGGAACAATGAGATACAGCAAGACCCCAGCAGTGACTGAGGACGAGGGGATACAGCCAGCAGCTTTAAAACCGACGTTTGGACATATTTTGTTTTCCAAACGGATGAAAGCAGTTACGACTTTATCATTTACATTACCATGGAAATATTCACAGCGTTTATTTATTCTTATGTTTCAATTCAACATTCAGCCTCTAGATGGAAGCAGTCATTACGCCCTCCACAGTTATAGTAACGATAAAATCCTGTGAGATCACAGGGATGACTGAGGACGAGAGGATACCGTGGGCTCTGATGTTTAGACATATTTTGGTTTCAAAACAAATGAAAGCAGTTACGACTTCGTCAAGAGTCATGTGGTCTGTAAATTCTGCAACACCAGAGTCAAGTACTCGACAATACTACACATATATCCTTGTTACTACAGTATCACAATATATTGAATTGTTGTCCCTGTATTTTGATACGTATGGTTTTGCCAGATTATTAAAAATACACACCTCTTGTTATAACCAGGCAAGTGTGTTCACAACGATGTAAAAACAAACAGGTGTTGATGAAGACGATACAACTTAATGTCGCTTAAAACTGTAAAACTTCCATATTTGTGAGAACAGTCGTCATGTTCGGGAGCTCGAACAGCTGAAGCGAAAAAAACAATGACATGCCATGATGTGGTCGAAAGAGGCGGGAAGGAAGGAAACGTGAACAAAAGCATTAAGTTGGAGAATCAAGAGCAGGATCTCTGGGGTTTGTGAACTAAAGACTGTCGAGGGGAAGCAGACCCAGGGAAGGCGAGTTGGATTCAGGAAAAAAAAAGAAAAAGAAACTGTGTCTGACAAAACAGATGGCAGCTGGTAAAGAAGATTAAGTGCTGTGCCGGGTGCAATACCACTTCAGACTGATCAACCCCCTCGACAAAACACACACAGAAACACACACATCTCCAACTGTTTTCCTCTAATCCCACCCAGACCACTCTAGCCAACTCTTCCCGTCTCGCTCGATAGCTAAAGCTTTTCAATTCACAACACGGCAGATGAAGGACAGTTTAGCACAAACAGCTCAGGCTGAAGTGGGTTTGCAGTACAAAGGAAATACTATTTAATATATGGTTGAAATGAATAACTTAAGCTTATGTAACATATTAGATATTATTATCTTTAAATAATGTTCCTTAAGACAAGGCGTGTCAAAATCAAAGATATGTCTTTAAATGGTAAATAACATAAAATGTACCTGATTTTTTTGGTGATCAATAAATTAATATTGTTTAATTTTATACAGTCCAAAAACATACAGAGGTTGATTGATAACTTTGTGAAATTGTCTGTAGGTATGAGAGTGTGTGGTTGTCTGTCTTTGTGTGTGCCCTGCCACAGACTGGCATCCTGTCCAGGGTGTCCCCTGCCTCTCGCCCTATGATACTGGGATAGGCTCCAGTCATTTGTACACAATAATAAATTATTATTTAAAACATTTTCCTCATGGGGTACAATAAAGTATCTATTTATCGAATATTAAATTAAAGATTTTGCGGGGCCAGATAAAATTATCTTTAATCTTTAAACAAATGTCTTACAGTTCAAAAATCTTTATCATTCATTTTTTTTACATTTTGTATTTTATTGTAGTGTATTTTTGTTATTTAGCACAAACCACTAAACAATATTTCATATTATTAAAAGGGGAAACAATTTTTTTTTAAATTATTATTATCTTTATTTAGGGAGGAAGTAGAATAATTTCCTATACTTCTATATTATAAATCACATGCTTTTATTCTGCTTGTAACTCTTCTTGTTAAGTGTACGTCGCCAATCTAAGCGAACCATTGTTTATGAATTGACTACAGCTTTAAAAAAATTGTTGATTCTACTTTAAAGCAAAATTTATACGATTGTATGTGTACTTCGTATACAAAGAAAACATGTATACGTTGTATAATAACTCTTGAAGAGATTAGATTGAAATGAAAACAGAACAACTGCAAATAAACCAATAACTAATTCAAGATCTGCAACTTACTTGTAATAAAAACACAAGTTTGACTCAATCATCATCTGTTAGTATCAACACCACGAGTCATATTATTCTTATCTCTGTCTCAGCTATAGCTGTAAAAATTGCATAACTTTATTGACACCCACTGTGTAAACAACACAACCTGTTTTACAATCTGCTTGTAAAAGCCATTTAAGCGTTTAGTCGTGGAACAAAACATGACATTTACCATTAAAGATGGGACTTTATTTCACTGCGATGACATGTTGTCAAAAAATAAAAGATAAATATTTTGTAGCTTAGCTTAGCTTAGCATGCTAGCGAGCTAGCTTTAATGAGTCAAAGTGAGACAAGTTTACTACACACGAGCAAATACATGAAAGCTGCAGATGTACTCACTTTATTTGGAGGATTTGAGTTCATGGGTTTGGATTTTAAATCACCTTCTGACACCAGAACAATCTTGACTTACATCGTAAATGACCTTAAATTATTAACAAACTTTCACAGATTCCGCGTTTTGATTGGTTGCGCGAGAGTCATGTGATCATTTAAAAAAAAACGGGATCAATCCGGTTCATAAATAATACACTTGCGTTCATTTTTGTAAATTAACCATTTATTGTCCTTTTGTTTTCCTTCTATTTTTGTATTATTATTGATTTGTTTTTTAATTAATTTTGTTTTCTGTTTTCTATGTGTGTAAAAAAAAAAAAGAAGGAAAAAGTCAAAGAAAGTTTTGTGATGTACACTGATATAATTTGTCGTTTTCCAGTTTTCCAATAGAAATATTGAAACAAAAAATAATAATTAACCATTTATTTTTTCATAATTCAAAAAACAAACAATTGAACTGATTTATTTTTTACTAGCTCTGTCATTTATATATTTTTAAATCTGGCTTAAATTACTTTATAAAGTAAAGTACATTAAGATTGAGTTATTTACTTTTATTTCAGTCATTTTATTGATGTTTTTTTCCCAAATCTTTTTTTATTTGCATTAAACTTTAAAGCCTTGGTATGCGGGATTGAACCGGTTCATCATGACCTCTTGAATCTGAGTGTTTTCAATCATATGCCATTATTAGCATCCCACATCTGACGCCACTTGTGACGGACCGTGGAGAGAAAAAACAATTCTTCAGCGAAAGAAATGCTGAAAATTCTAAAACTAATTCTTACAATTTCCAATGTTCTGGGACACTGTAAATATTATCTTATTTAGCATTGACTCTCTTTAGCTCATGCTAGCACGATGAACGTTTTAGGATTTCGTTAAAAATCTTTCTCTTTTTGGGGGCGGAAACCACGGGATGGACCCACAACCAGAGGAGGTGGATTTTCACGTTCGTGAAAATAAAAAAAAAGCAGTTAAAAACATTCTTTAAAAACAAGAAGACACAGACATGATATTATTAGTTGATTTGTTTATTATTTTTTTTTAGCATTGACACCAAATGTACTCTACTGTTTTCACTCGCTATCGTAGGAGATGCATCTTTAATTGTAAACAGTGAGAATGATAATTTGCATTCAAGAACAAAAAACTCTTGCAGTGTATGACCAGGATGATGAAGAGCAGCAGCGTGTGTCGCTCACGGTGTTTTCAGCAAAAAAACAAACAAAAAAAAAACATCTTAATAGTTCTCAGTCTCTTGTATGTACATAAGATACAGCTGGAGCCTCACCAGCCGAGACCTCGATCCTTTATTTGATAGGAATTGTTTTTCCTCCGATGTGTTATCAACATTGTTTTTTTTCTTAAAGAATCGTATTTACAAACCGTCACGCCGCCCCCGGCTGCCCGCTGCCGGCGGCTTCACACAGTTAAAGAGTCGCGTTCGAAATCCGTCCAAACTACTTAGTCTTACATCGTTAAAAGTCAACTTTATAGCTCTATCGTTTTTTTTGTTCTTGCAATAGTTAATACAGAGCTCAAGCCGGTTGTCAGATACCCCACCCAGCCACCCGCCGCCCCCCCCCCACATTGCCCGTACAAATTCTAAACCAAAATAACATAATAATAATAATAATAATAACATAAAAAAATAAAAATATTGCACTTAAATCCAGGACAGCGTTGGACCTGTGTGGTGGTTAAAGAGGAGCTTTTAAGCCGAGTGCCTTTAAAGGGTGAAGCAGTCCAGCAAACTAAATAAATATTCTTTATACAACTTCTAGTCGACCGCGGGGAGTGACAGAATCCCCCCCCCTTTGAAAAAAAAAAAAAAAAAAAGCCGATATAAAAGAAAAATCTGGATGCACCAATGTCCTGAGAACGCTTCCACGGATGGTCCAGGATCAGCTACAAAAGGTTGAAGGATCTCTTCGGGTCCTTGCTTTTGTTTTTTTTCGCGTGACTTCTTCGCCGAGGTCTGCGATTCTTCACAGCTCTCGCTCTCGTCCTCTATTTACGCTGCGTCCATCTGTTCATCCGCTGTTTAACGGCCTCTTTCCACGCTCGTCTTAAAAAGCCATTTATAGAAGCGGGAGGAGTGGATGCATGTGCCTCTACTTTTTTTTTTCTCCTTTCCACTTATTGTTGTGTCGTACCGACAGCTCAGGATGTGGATGACGCAGTGACGGAGGAAAAAAAAAAAAAAAAAAGAGAAAGAAGAAAAGTAAGTGACAGAACAGTACCGGACTGTCTTCATGTCTGCAGGGTTTTTCTCTGAGAACTCCTTCCTTTTTTTTTCCTCCAGTACAACTGGACAGAGACATTTAAAAGATTTAAACGAATAAAGGACAGTGATCAGTCTCACACTCCGTCACAGGTCCGTTCGTGTGAACCTCTAATCCGGCGCCGCATCCTCTCGCTCGACAACGTGATGATGAACACACAACGTAAATAAAAAAAAAAAGGCAAAACAAAGAGAAACCCCCTCACTCGCGAAAAAACAAACTCTCTCTCGAGTTCTGCATTTTTTTTTTCTACGAGGACGAGGAGGTCGAGGTGGAGCTGGGCTTTTTTTGGTTGATTAAGTCCAAGTAGAGTTCCGAGCGGAGGAATCTGGGGTACGAGTCCTTCTCCATCAGCCCGTATATCCGCCGCTGAGCCAGGTCGAAGCAGGACCGCGTCACGCTCTGCAGGTTGTCCTTCGTGTGGTCTCGGGTGTAGGAGTCCAGGTTGACCTGCGAGGGGCAGCAGAGAGAGAGATCGTCAAGTTTCGCAAGCGTTTTCGTTCGAGTGTCATCTACGCGTTTTTTGGTTTAAGTCGAATTGCTCCTCTACTACAATATGACGGGAAATTATCAGGATTCTGTATGCCAGCAAAATAACTCAAAAACAGTTACTATGAAACTGTCAGGAAAATAAAGGTTATTTTTTGTTAAATGTGTTTGTTATGAGGGGAAGTTTCAGTTTTCTAATACTTTCCTATTAAGCAAAGGAATTAGATTTGATAAAATAATGATAGTAATAATAACAACAACAATAGTCTGGATGTCCGCACTTTCTGAGTACTTTTGTATTTGTCTCATATTGTTAACTTTTTTATTAATAGTTATTTGAGGACATTTAACTTTATCAATGTTTTTTAACTGATGTAAATGTTGTCGGTTTGTGGTACAAATGCGTCAAAACTCAAGGCCTTTCCCACTTATTTTATTCGGACTCCAAGAGATTTTAAAACATTTATTTTCGGGGGAAAAAATGCATTAAAAAAAGACCTTTATCAAGTCTTATCTGGAGAAAAGTGCTATTCTGTTTTAGAGCAAGTAAATTAAGTCATTCTAGAAGTTTTTAAAAAGATGATGAAATGTAATATAAGGAAATACAGGCGGCCATTTTTATTTTATGTGTGTTTTTTTCTCCCAACGGTACTTCAAAACTTGTAAAATTGTACTACCGTTTATTGTTACATTTATTATAATTGTATTTATTGTCATTTTCGTTGTCAATATGGTGTTTTCGATACTGTATGTTTAATCTTGTTTTTTTGTGTGTGATGAGTGTAGATAAAGGAAGTATCAAATACAATTTATGGACTTATCACTGAGTATTTTTGCTAAAAATCTTGACTCGTCGTGTGTCCAAGGATAATGATCCCCGGAACTTTCCCTGAGACATGTGTGTAGATATATACAGTATATATAATATACAGTAATACATATGTGCATCTATGGATGACTCACCTCTTTACACGACTGGATGGCGATGTATTCGGCGAATATCTTCTTGGCTTTGGAAGCCATCTTGGACTGCGACTTGACCTTCTTGTATTCCTCGCACGCCAGCCAGAACTCCAGGTTCTCCTCGCTGAACTCTGTGCGCAGGAACGCTCTGAAGGCTGCCAGGCCGTCTGAGGAGGAAGAAGAAGGAGGAGAAGATGATGAGTGGAGGATAAACAAGGAGAGAGCGCCATGGCAACCTCCCTACAGCTCAATCGCTCCTCTGGGTTGTGCCGCCCAAAAATAGCCCAGGTTTTGATTGTCATGACTCATGTGCCCGAGGCCAAAGGGTGTAAAGTCGGGCGACGTCACACGAGCGACGACTTACTCGCTGACGCCGCCGCGAGCTCATGACATAATCGCCGCCTCTTTATCCCATAATGTCAACAAAGGTGCAGAAAGTAATGAAATGTTCTGATGATCATGTCGATGATTAACCGACGCGAGCGACTCCTTTGTTGACAGACGTGTTTGGAAGTGTTGACAGAAGATTGAAATTTAACATTTAAAACGATTTTTTAAGCAGTGCATTCTATATATTTTTTTAAAAACTGAATTCAATCATTTAATATATTGAATTTGAATCAAAAAAATTAATTTCAAATTGAACTATTCTATCTTTTCGATATACCTGCATAGACGTGGATTTGTAAGACAAATATTTATTGCAATAAAAACAGTTAAAAATGGCTTTTTGTATAAACTATTTTTTGCATGACTTATTAACTTATTGCAAATAAACAAGATGCAAAAGGGAAAAAAACGCTTAAGTATATTTAATATTTAATTAACTTGCAAAAAAAAGCGACATGTCATAATAATAAATAATGTTTTATTTATAGCATTTTAAGACGCTCGGTGTCACGAGATGCTTTACGAAAACAAACCATAATTACAATGTATTTAATCATAAATATATAATATCACTTAAAATGATGCTTATTGTCATATAGATGTATTTAATAAGTAAAAGGTACACTCAACCACTGTATATTCTTAGAAAAAAATATTTGATGGTGTTTTATAAATACAGTGACCTGGAAACTGCAAAAAAAAGAAAAAAGAAAAAAATTGCACAATTAAAATGATGCTAAATGTATTTATTATTAAGGGTAATAAAAGGTATTCGTCTCACTTATCCACTGTATATTCGTAAAATAACTACTAATATAGTGTTTTATAAATACAATGACATGAAAACTGTGCAACAAAAAAAAAAAAAAGATTTGCGCAATTAAAATAATGCTAAAAGTATTTATTATTAAGGGTAATAAAAGGTATTCGTCACACTTAACCACTGTATATCCTAAAAAATAACTAGTATTATAGTGTTTTATAAATACAGTGTCATGAAAACTGTGCAAAAAAAAAAAAAATAATAAATAAAAGATTTGCACAATTAAAATGATGCTTAACGTATTTATTATTAAGAGTAATAAAAGGTATTCGTCACACTTAACCACTGTATATTCTTAAAACAACTACTATTATAGTGTTTTATACATAAAGTGAGCTGGAAACTGTGGAACAAAAAGGTAAAAGATTGAATTGCTCAAAACGCAACAACCATGAGTCACTTTAACTAGTTTTCTTTTCCAGAAGTGAATAAAACGGTTTCAAAGTAACATTATCATGAGCTGTGTTGACTGTAAACACACAAAGAAAACCTCCTGCGGAGCTTCTTTCTTTTCTCTTTTCTTTTCACAAAAGTTGGTGATGAGAGGAAAAAAGGGCAAAAGAAAAGAATGGCAGGAAGAAGGTTCCACCCACTGGCGTCCGTTCCCATGAAGCCCTGATAAGCAGGAGATCATCTCAAAAAAAAGGAGTAAAGAAGAGCAGGAATGGAGGTAGAAGAAGAAGAAGAAGAAGTGGAGGATGAAGGGAGGAAGTGATGGGAAAACTCACATTTGTGCGTCAGCAGCTTGTCCAGAGAGTCCCCCCACTTGAGCGCCTCCTCGGGCGTGGGCCTGCAGATGAAAGCGGATCGGTTCTTGAGTAAACCCATCTCTGCCAGGTTTCTCATTGTGTGACCCATCCGTAGATACCGAGTGAGAGCTGGAGATAAGAAAGTCTAAAGTATCTAGTGTCGCTCCAGAGCCATGAATGTGTCTCATCTGAGGGGGGAGGAAGCTTTTATACTCGCGCTGAGCCCTACAGGGGGAGGAGCTTAGAGCAGCCAATAGGAGCGCGAGGACAACTAGAAAGCCCCTCCCCCTCTTCTCTACTCTTCTCTCTCTCTTCTTTTGCTTCAGACTGAGTCTCACCCGCTTTTCTTCTCCTTCAATCCACATCTCGAGGCTTTTGTTCTAAACTGAGGGGAGCTGAAGAGCATTTGCATTCTGGAACGTCAGCCACGTTTTAATTGAATCGAAGTTTAACATGATTTTAAGTTAACTTTTGAATTAACATTGAGTGTTAAATATGAATACAATGCTTGGAATAAACTGCTTCAAACTGTTTTGGTTTCAGTCTCTTACTTAAAATAATAAAACACTATCATATGTTTTAAAATCAATGTATATTAGCTCCGTTAATTTGAATTAATTCATTTTTTTGCACAATGATGATTTTATTTGTGCGTTAGTTAACACTTATTTTGCAATATTTCATTATTGTATCATAATATTAGGCCTGTAGCGTCAGTAATACTCGCGTATGATATGTAAGAAACGGTTATTCTTATTTATATTGTGTGATAATCCGTTGTTTCAGCAGATTTTATTTGGTTCTACACAACACTGTGTGTCTGGAGCAGCAGACAGAAGCGTTCAATTATCATTAAAACATTAATAATTTAGATTTTTTGCTGTAATTCCCTTATTTTTGCAATATTTATGAGTTACTGTACAAACTTTTGGTTTATTTATGAGTAACCTGCAGGATTTTCTAATACAAATGATCATAACTTGTATTAATTTGTAACAATATGCATCGTTTTAATCAATAAATACACTTTTCTTTTAAAGTTTGTGTTTAAATCATGTCCTTTTTTTATGTTGTACCGTTTGCAGTAAATCATTAAATGATTAAAATTGAATCAGTTCTAGATTTCAAGGAGATATTGTAAAAATAAAAACTGCAACCTCACCGTAAATAGGAATTATTTAGATGCTCTTGATATTAATTTCGGGATAATTGTCTGTTATTCGAGAACGTGCATCGATGACAATCACTGTATTTGAATATTGTTCGCAAAAATCTGCGTTTTATTTGGGTTTTTTCTTCACAAAAAAAGAATAAAAAATGTTAATAACATGGGCATTTTAATGCATGCAGAATAAATAAGTAAATATAATATATAATTAAGTTGAAATTGAACAAAAATCCTAGTTACATCACTTTGAGATTTATTAATAGAGTAGAAATAAAAACTAAAAGTAGCCGTCACATGACCTCACTAGCTTTTTAAATGTAGACTAACATCACACTGTGATCTCTGCCCACTCGTCTCTCTTTTCCAGCGCCAGGTCATTGTGGCGAGACCTGAGCCGGCGCTGACAACAAGAAAAGAAAAAGAAAAAAAAAAAAACACGCCTTCACACACACACGCTGTCAGGAAGTGGTCACTTACTTGACTGACTTCATACACTTGTCTAGCTTGCTGGCTGCGTTGCTTCCTGGAGATTCGTTCCTCCTCCGCAGGAAAGCCAAGCGATTCTTCATGTCTTTGGCCCTAAGGTGGAAGGAGAGATGAAGAAAAAAAAGAGAGAGACATGAAGGTGAGTATCCCACACAGTCACAGAATCCGTGGAAACAAGTTCAAAATCCGAGCGACACCAAGAAAAAGTTTTGAGGAAGTTTCAGTACATAATATTCTCCCGGAAAGGAAAAAAGCTCCTTTTTCCGCCAGCTCTCCTGTCAATCTGGGAGGATGAGGTTTGTGTCGGCAGGTTCCTGTGCGGCGGAGGAGGAGGAGGAGGGAGACTCCATCCTCCTCTTCATCATCCTCCGCCGCCCGGAGAAAGATGACCCCCGAAAAGCTGGCGCTGACCTTCCCGACAAACTCCTCCGGACCACTTCGCCCGACCACCGAGGTCTCACCGCCACCGGACGCCACCCCCCCCCCCGGAGAAGTTTCGGTCCCCGTGGACGGAGAGATTTCCTCATTTCCCATAATCCCCCTGGTGCTCGTCCTGGCTTCTCCCCGACCTGAAGCACGTGGAGGGCCTCGCTGGGATGTGACCTCACTCGACACCCATTTCCTGAGTCCCTGCTTTTGATTTCCACCGTGAATTAGCCGGGACCGCTAATAGCTCGGCTCAGAGGTGTGTGTGTGTGTGTGTGTGAGAGTGTGTGTGGTTACCGGTCTCATCACCAGCTCCCCCAGAGAGGATGGATTAGGAGATGCAGGTTTTTTTGCACACTTGTGCTATTGAACAAATTATCCAGACGAGAAAAAAACGCGCCTCACGAAATCTTCCGATAACAGAGGAACAAAATGACACTTCATAGCTCATCTGCAGGCATTGACAATTAAAAACGTTCTTTTATCTCTTTTTCCGGGAAAATGTGGCTCAAGAATTTGACCCAAAAATTATAAAAATAGATTTTTGAGAACATTATTTAAATATGATGATATATAAGATATTTTAAAACGTACAAGAACATATATTTTAAAAGTAACTTCAAGAACATCTACAATAATAATTTATAAGTGTTTTTAACATTATGTGCCTTGAATCCAGAACTAAATAATTAAATGCAAACACTAAAACATGCATAAATATCAATTTTAACTGTACTGATTTTATAGTACAGCTTTTAATCGCCTTATGTGTCGTTTTCTACTTTTATTCACGGCTTTCGACAAATGGTTTTTATTTTACTGTGTGATTTTATTGTCTTATGTGATTTTAATGTTTCTATTTTTACCTTTAAAGTGTCTTTAAGAGTCACGAAAGGCACTTTTCAATAAAAATAATTATTATGTGAAATGTAAATACAAATATAAACATGTGAAAAATGTGTACTTATCAGTAAATACTATCCAAATTACTACAAAATAATACAGATTACTATGAGCCGTTTCTAAAAATTGGGCTGGTTGATCATCATTTATGAAATTAAATGAACCAAAAGTGTTTACAGTAACTAACAATAATTTAGGAAAATGACATTAAACGTAGGAATTTTTGTTTTTTAAATCATAATTGAATGATAATGTCTGCTGGTCTAGCTTGTGTGAACCACAAATACTACAATTTATGCAAGTGGTTCATTTAAAAAAAAAAAAAAATTAAATAGCTGACCAAGTTTAGCCTTAAAAATCTATAACAGTTTCTCCTCCAAGTTAGTTATGAAAATACAATTCTCAATTTCTCAATCCTACAATATTCAACTTATTTCCAAGTTATTAAACATATAACTGATCAATTCTTTGCTCACCTATTGCTTGCACAGACTGACATTTCCATGTAAATGTTAACCTCAACTCACATGGCTCATGTTTGTGTTCGCCTCCTTCACAAACAGGCCTCTTGGAGTCTCGCAAAGTCGACTCACTCACCACTTTAAACACACACAAGGTCGGACGCACAACGTCTCACACACACACACATCGTCTCACACACACACACACATCTAATGTGAGGACGGCATTCACGCCAGTCCTTGAAGAAGCCATTGGAACCGTTGATCATGTCAAGACATGTAACTTTCCTGCAGCAGATCCGTGAGTGTGTCCTCTGTTCACTGTCCAGGTTACTTCTCCAGTAACCCCGGATCTCAGAAAGCTGGATCACGCACGTCTACATGCTGTGAGTTTGTAAAGCAGAAAGTATTTGTGCGAGTGTAACCTGCTGACTTTTCATTTGAGAAACGTGATTCACGGCTTCCTGTCCCTGGTTTTATGACGAATGTGAGATGGTTGTGACTCATTCGATTCACCGCTGAACGTTTGAACATCTGGTTCAGGTGAGCGAGACCAAACCGGTCGATACAAGAACGTGAGCTCGATTATTCTCTTACAAATACATAGAAGGTTATTAAGCAACTTATACTTCATCATACTTCAAGGAGAGCAAAGGGCCCGATGGAAAGTTCCCATTCAGGTTAACGTGCTAATGCGAAAGCAACAAGATGCTAAACTAGCTTGAGTGTTAACCTAGCTAGATCGTTGCACTTCTTAAATTCAATTAATAAAGCTTGTTTTTCTTTCCTTAACAAGTTTAGTTATGTTCTTGTGCAACCGGATTTTAAGCATAGTTAGCATAGCAAGTATAATTATAGCTGTTGAACTAGCAGGTATGGACGAAAATAGCTTCAACGTAAATGAAGCGATAATCGCAATGTAATTGAAATAGAAAGACTTTATGTAGCGAGGGCAAGAATCTGTCGTATGATGGGCAACGATAAGATATATTGCGATACTGTAGTAACAAGGATATATGTGTAGTATTGTCGAGTACTTCACTCTGGTGTTGCAGAATTTACAGACCACATGACTCTTGACGAAGTCGTAACTGCTTTCATTTGTTTTTAAACCTAAATATGTCCAAACATCAGCTTTAAAAGCTGCTGGAGTCGACTGTATCCTCTCGTCCTCAGTCATACTGGGATCTTGTGGTAATTCAATACTCCTTTAACTGGGGAGGATGTAACGACTGTTAATTGCAACATAAAAATAAACACTGTGTGAATAAATGTTTATCTTGAATAAAAATGTTTATAATTATTTTATTTTACGGCACTGTATTGAACTATAAACCTTAAAATAACTAAGGTAACACATACGCTTAAAAAGCCGAAAATGGAAAAGGTAAAACTCAATATAGTGCTGTCGAATATCGATAGTTTCATGGAAAAGAAAACCGCAATATATCACGTAACGTATCAATGTTTTATAACACACTAAGCTAGTACGTAGCTTACTGTGCTCAGGTGTAACACATTACTTTACAAAATTAAAATTTCAAGAACATACTACTTCTTAATATTCTTTTGCCATTGCAATTGTTTTTTAATTTAATTTTGCTTTATATACTGTAAACTATAGCTTAAAAATGAACATGATCTGTAGTGTAACTGATACAACATAAAAAAAGAAGGCTAAGGGCTAAAGGCTAAAGTTGCTTCGCTATTATCATAAGCTAACGATGTTAGCACGGTATCGAGCTGATGCATAATGTAGCTTAAAATACGAATCTTACTTTAAAGGTGAATGATATGGTTTTGAAAAGTATTATGTACAAAAACGTTTTTTATTTAATTATTTACCGTAGAAAACAACAGTCGGGAGTATAAACTACATGTCGTGGCTCAAGCATGTGTGAGTAAAAGTTTATAATACATTTTTTCGACGTTGAAGGAACGACATGTTCCGACTCGATGACTCATGCTCCGCTTATCTACATCGGCGGCGGCGGCACCGCAGGTTCCCAACCTGAGAACCTGCTGACACATTTGTTTCAGCGCCCGAGGGTCATGATGCCGCCATGATCTGTGAATTCACAGAATCAACAAAGCCGCTATTAAACACTTCAGGAATGTTGCACTCTTGACTCGTGCCAAGCGTTCGAAACGGAAAGTATTACAGTACGTCTTACGATCTGAGACTCATACTTTGAGGAGCCACCATGTGGTTTTACACTGAACTACAAACACAAACAACATGTATTCATATAACCTTTGATACTTTATTTTGAGTAAGGGAATGTTTTTCTTAGTAATAAATGTATAAATACAACTTAATAACCTAGTCACAGCTAAGTACTAAATGTGACGGTTGGAGACTTTTTTTTCCCACTTTCATTACGACTATACTTCCCGACACTCTGGTCGCAACAATAACATTCTAAGTGAAGAGGTGTGAAGTATTTTAACTCTCCAATTATTCCAGGCTTGCCCTCTTCCTATTCCCTGTCTGCGCGGCTCACATTATCGCGCACGCTAATAGCCGCCGCGGGCTATTCCTGGAGTCCTGGATGTAGGCCGCACTCCCAGGGAAAGGCTCCGGGAACCTTCGGGGAGAACGAACGAGAAAGTCACGGCAGATGACGACGGGACGCGTCGCCTTTTTTTTGATTTATCGTTTGTTTAGCGTGACAACGAGGACGGCTTCACGAAGCCCAAATACAGTCGTCGTCGGGACTGTAGAAGACACAGGACGGTGGCAACGTTTAGCACTATTTATGTCTGTGTGTACAAAAGGTCAAAGGTTAAGTTCTCAGTAACTCATTAAAAAAAACTCCACGAGTTCCACTTGGCGGTAAATACACAAATAATAACTGAAAAATAAACAGTGTGGTCAGACTAATTGACATGTTTACACACTAGAAAATAAACTATTGTCTGCTTTTTTGGACCTGATCGTCACATTTAAACATGTACAACACAAATGCAATAAAACACTTTTGTAGTAGTTTAAGTATTTTTTTTCCACTTGAAAATTTGATTTATCTCACGGTAAATTATTGTGTAGTCTCTCCAGTTGTGTATGTTAAGGAAAATGTAAACATTTCCGAA
Source organism: Callionymus lyra (assembly GCF_982586985.1). Classification (NCBI taxonomy): domain Eukaryota; kingdom Metazoa; phylum Chordata; class Actinopteri; order Syngnathiformes; family Callionymidae; genus Callionymus; species Callionymus lyra. The sequence goes on from NC_141822.1 coordinate 10,338,850, forward strand.
ATAAATGTAATATTAAGTTTACTTTCGTAAAGAAATACATTTATTGGTAATGTACTGTATGTTTATGTTTAATCTGGATGAATTAAATTATTTATTTCAAACTTTTTTCAAACAAAAAAATTAGTAAATTATTTGGATGTACAAAATTAAAAAACACCACTTAAACAAAAAAGTAGAATAAAAAATAAAACATAACAAAACCTTGTAGTTCGAAAAAGAAGTAGGATGAAGTAAAGTACTTGTTGTCCTACACCTTTTTAGTTATTCTTTTAGTTATACAAGAAATACAAATATATTAATATATAAAGACTATAACGTAATATAGTGTAATATATGAGCATATGCTAAATAGGTAGGAATACACATGATATACATAATATATAATCATTTTAAAGATAATATAAAAAAACTTGTTCATGCTGATGCTAATCTAACTTGCGTGCTAGTTTGTCTCGTCTGTAAAAATCACAAGATACAAAAGTTATTTTTAAAATCGATAAAAAAACAAGCCCGAGGTCAGCAATAAAACATGAAATGAGTCGTAATTAAACCATTCAAGAGTCGACAACAAATCCATTGAAAGAAGATTCATGGCTTCATCTGTTCCTAGAAGATCAACAAAACGGGGAACTGTCCTAAATCTGCTCCACGAATAACACCCACTGTCTTCCGCAGTCAATCAAGACCTCGGTCCAAAAAAAGAGCGAACACTATTTCTGTTCCCATCATCATCACAGACCACATGAGTGACTCCTATTCTTGAAATCCAGGCTGGGTATTAAAAGTAAGAGGGGCAGCCTCGGCTCAGGAGTCGAAGCCACTTCCTCTCAAATAGTTGGAGTGCTTGAGGCTCCGCCGGGGATTCCTGTCCCTCACAGCGACTGTCAAATCAGTTCCACGCAGAGGTCACGGCGTCTTAGAGAGCGACACAACCCTAACCACGAGACTACCACGGATCCTCACCTTTCCAGGTACTTCTCGGAGAAATCCACCATGGTGAGAAACATGGACGCCCCCTTAGGTCCGGGTAAAAGAGTCGGCATGTACTCGTCCGTCAGGAAGCCGCTCCTGTGGCCCCCGGGGCTTATTTGACAATCACATTCCTCAAAGCCCCGAGAGGCTGTGGCTTTATAGAGTCTCGGGGGTCTGGCGGAGGCGGACCCTGGGGTCGACCAATGGTGGGGAAGGACCGGTTTCTGACATGAGGCCTGGACAGGTTACAGTGGTGCTCGTAAAAAAAAATGTTTACCACGACTGTCAGCTCTTGGTGTTCGGAGCTGACGACAAACACGACACTGGAACTACTTCTACCTTTAGAGCCAAAATACATTTAGAAACTTTTACTAAAAGCTCTGACCTGTCTTTAGGATCAGGCACAAATTGTAGTACTATATGTTTTTTTCTCTGCAGTATTACTTGTAAGCATCAATGTAAAAAATATGGCAGTTCGAGGCGTGTGAGGTCAAAATAATACTATAAAACCGACCGTTTTTAAATGTTTCCGATGGTTATCTACCAATTTTATTAATAGTACAACTTTACGTGAAACTTCTTATTTTTCTTTCTTTGTTTTTTTCTTTCTTTTACTTTTATCCGTAATTATTTAAAAGGTCAAATATTACTTAATTTATGGCATAATGTGTTTGATATACTTTATTCTTAATTAAAAATTCACAAAATCTTTTAGAATCCTTCAATAAAATGCATATTAAAATTAATAAATAGTATGCAGTTAGATTAAGCTTATTTAAGAATTTCCTTTTATTTATTCTTTTTCCTTTTGTTTTTGTTTTTTTGTTTTATTTTGACTTGACGGCCCCTAATAACAGTCACGGTATATAACGTGCCCACCACAGGATTCAAATATATACTGGTTTTACTTACAGTACTGTAACTGTATTCCCAAAAACTAGTGATGTTGTTTGGATACATTTGAAATCATTCATCTCAACAAATTTTCTTTGTTGTTTTATCCATATTTCATGAAACCAAAAAGCAATTTCCACCGAAAATTCCAACGACTTAAGACAGACTTTGAGAATGTGATAAGGCTCGAACTCCAGGAGGAAGTCGATGGGATTGACTGAACTTGAAAAATTGAAGTTTTTCTACATCAGAAGATCTGTTTATCATAAGAAAAAATCGCATTAGTGAATATAATTTTCTGGATATTTTATGATTGAATCAATCAATACTATGACCCAAACAGGAAGTAGGTGAATGCTGTCCGAAACAGGAAGTTGGGATCTTTCAAAAACGGAAAAGCAATTCACCTGTAAGTAAGTAAGCAAGTAAGTAAGTAAGTAGTACTTGTTAAGCGCTTTTCTAGACCAGGGTCACAAAGCGCTTAAACAATCAAAACAATACCCAATAAAATATATACTTTAAAAGATCAAGATAACACCGAGAACAACACAGGAGTCTCAGAGAATCAAGGAAAAGTCTGCACGAATAAAAAATGTCTTAAGATGTTTCTTGAAGGAGTCAGTAGATCATCAAACACAGAGATCGTTCCAAAGCTTAGGAGACAACAGTCTGGAAGAATTTCTCTCCTCTGGTCCGGAAGCGTGTTCAGGAACCATCAGTAGATTCTGATCCACAGACCTCAGAGCCCGAGCTGGGCTGTAAGGCTGGATCAGAATCTACTGATGGAAGGTCTGACCATGAACAGATCTGAAAGTAAGAACCAGAATTTTAAAGTTGATCCTGAAATAAACTGAAAGTCAACGAAGAGATTTAAGGATTGGACAAATGTGAGTTCTTCTACTAGAGCATAGCTTTTTAATATCTAATTGATACAAATGATCCTGCAATATTAGAGTGTTCCTCCTGGAGCTGAAGTCACATCATATTCACAAGGCTAATTTTTTAGTTCAATGTTGAGCTTTTCTATGAAGTATTAACTCTGTTTTTACTGTAGCCAATAGCTCTGTATTCATAGTATCACCCCCGGTCTTTAGCTTTGCTTCAAGCAATTCAAAATATTTGATTGTTATGGAAAATCCTGATTTATAAAAAAGGCTTTAGCATTCAACATTGAAATAAATAGCAAAAACACACTGGAAAAATGTTTCCTTGGAAAAACATCTGCCCTTTTTTGTCTTTCTTCTCCTCTCTCTTTGCTACTTAGATTAAAGGAGTAAACAAAGGCACGTTTTCTGTCGTCCTTCTGTAACCTCTGAGTCAGTTTGTTTCTTCTTCTCTTCCACGCCGTTTATTGCTGCTCGCGCTTTTCTAATCCTGTTTGTACATCCACAGTCTTGTGATATTTAAACACACACGGATCAAGACGGTCCCAAAAATACATGGCAGCGCATGACGAGTCGGTCCCACGCCTGTCCTTAAATGATCACTATATTATATTTACATATTATATCACAATATTTATGAACTTCATCAAATCGAATAGAGACCTGTATACAAAGACTTTTGTCAATAAATATGGGATTACAGTGTATCACAAAAGTGGGTACACTCTTCACAATTCTGCAGATATTTAAAGTGTATCTGTTCAAAATGTCAAAATGACACTTTGACACAATGGAAAGTAGTCGCTTATATAACAGTGTAAATGTATAGTAGTGTATAGTTCCTTCAACATAACTCAATATACATTATGTCCAAACCACCGGAAACAAAAGTGAGAACGGTCCCTTAGAGACTACACTCCTTTATATATATATATATTGAAGTTTAAAATGACTTTTGTAAAGTATTTAAGCATGTTTTAAAGTTGTTCAATGTTTTTCATAATATATATTTTTAGCACAGCCAACACACAATCTGTCTTGTGTTGATTATTACTGCATGAAGAGTGTTTTATTTTGAAAAAAAGGAACTGGATTTTTCCACAAAGTAATATCAGAGACTCTTGCAACGTCAAAATGCTGGCGTTAAAATAGCGAATATTTATTTTAAAAGTTTTCTAAAGTTTTCTAATTTACAAAAAAGTTTTTAGCGTTACGGTGTGATGCCCTTTTTAATGTATATCAGTTTTCTGTTTTAATGTGAAGGTAATAAAAGGTCATGAACCCCTGCTGTGACACATCTGTGAGATCCACCACCTGACACCTGAACATAAACAATACCTATCATAGCGGAGCAGTCGTACAGAAATAATGGACAATCACGGGAACACGGCTATGAGAGGAAGACGTGAGGCGACGGAAATAAAGGAAGGAAGAAACAAAAAAAACAGTAGGTGAAAGGAGAGAGAAAAGTGCTCAGGAAGTCAAGGTCCGGGCTGGAATGTTTGTAAATGATGTACGAGTGAGGAGGAAACAATGAGTCGACTGTGCTGCGCTCATGAAACCTGAGGAGAGGAAAATCTCAGGCTGGACGAGAACTTTTTTTCTCACGAGGAAACTATAATAATCATCAGAAATGTGAGATACTTGTGTTATCTCTGGGTCAAGGTGACCCGGTGGCCTGAAAACATGTGTTTGTGGTATCCCTTGTGTGGTCCCTGGGTCAAGGGTGACCTGGGGTCCTGAAAGACAAATGTGTGTTTGGTATCCCTTGTGTGATGTTTGTTTTTCGGGCCTTTGGGTCACCTTGACCCTAAGATAACACAAGGGTTAAGATTGGGTCGAACAATATTTATCACTAGCAGATTTTAATGCAATTAGTTTTTTAAAACCTCTCTTAAAAAAACAACTTTTTTAGTGAATTTAAGGGATACATCTTCACATACGAACAAAGAGAAAAAAAAAAAAATTTTAAAAGGAAGGGTGAGTAATGCTACAAGAACAGAATTTCTGGCTGAATCTCTAGTGATGCATTTTACGTAAGGTTCGAGTACCAAAATGATAATAGCATTAATAATACATTTACTGAATGTTGGGACTAAATTTGTACATTTACATTAAATAAACTAAACTAAACTAAACTAAACTAAACTAAACTAAACTAAACATCTACATCTACATCTACATCTACATCTACATCTACATCTACTCGTTAACCCAAATAAAACGGGACCTTTGAACTCAAAAATCCCAAATTTTTAACAATCAATTTGAGAAATCGTTTCCCATTATCTGAGTAATACTGAATGACCAGAACACGTCCACAGGGGAGTCCAAACGTACCTTAAAGAATCAGTCGGGGGGCTGCAAGAAAAGGAAAAAAGGAAAAAAAATAAAGTATTATTAAGGTGTTGTTTTAGGTTCGGGTTGTGACCAACAGCAGCGAGAGGTTTGTCAGACGCTCAGGTTAAGAAATTGGAAAAAACGGTAACTAGATGTTGCAGACAGAGACAAAAAACAGAAAAACATCAAAAAAAGGAAGAAGTAAGATTTAATTTAAGGACAACTAATGTAAAAAACCGACTCTCCTGACCCACATGTTTAAAATGTTAAAGTCTTCCTCTCCTATTGTTCCATAAAGTTCTCCCTCGTCTGAAATCTGGGCGAATGAGAGGTGACGAACCTTGACTTCCGACCAATCACCTCGGAGTGGGCGTGGTTATCGCAAACAAGATTTAATCTCCAAAGTTTTATCAGTGGGCGGGGCTTAAGATCACTTTCTTATCTTAGTATTTCAATGAAAATAAACCTTTTCTCAATGATGGAAACAAAGAGAAAATTGTCAATTTTTAAAACCACATAAAGTTACTAATCTTACTACTGCCTATTTGCCATTTTGACTCTCCACTAACTTAAGACCCCACCTGCAGATTGTCGCCGAAAAAAACATTGTGTCGTCAAACAACGTCTTAAGAAATTTGGATAAAACCGGACATCAAGGAAGTCGCCTTGAATCTCGACCCGAGTAAAACAATAAAATGAACAAGCAGAATATGGAGAGAGAGGAAATTCTTATTTATATTTTATATTAAATACCACCATAACTTCATTTATATTTTATATAAAATACCCATACAACTACATTTATATTTTATATAAAATACCCCTTTAACTATGTTTATATTTTATATAAAATACCCCTTTAACTATGTTTATATTTTATATAAAATACACCCATAACTGCATTTATATTTTATATAAAATTCCCCTTTAACTATGTTTATATTTTATATAAAATACCACCATAACTACATTTATATTTTATATAAAATTCCCCTTTAACTACGTGATATTTTAAATAAAATATCCCTATTACTAAATGTATATTTTATATAAAATACCCCTTTATCTACGTTATATTTTATATAAAATATCCCTATTACTACATTCATATTTTATATAAAATACCCCTTTAACTATGTTTATATTTTATATAAAATACACCCATAACTGCATTTATATTTTATATAAAATTCCCCTTTAACTATGTTTATATTTTATATAAAATACACCCATAACTGCATTTATATTTTATATAAAATACCCCTTTAACTATGTTTATATTTTATATAGAATACACCCATAACTGCATTTATATATTATATAAAATACCCCTTTAACTTCATTTATATTTTATATAAAATACTACCATAACTACATTTATATTTTATATAAAATACCCCTTTTACTATGTTTATATTTTATATAAAATACACCCATAACTGCATTTATATTTTATATAAAATACCCCATAAATTTAATTTAATTTTTTGTTGTACTAATTAATTTTGATGTTTCACGAGACACTTTTTCCCTCATTTACTGGTAATACATTGCTTTTAAAGACTCAAGCAGGATCAAGGAGGGATTGATCCTTGAAGTATGGAGTTCCCGCAGTATTTGTTGAGGTTTTTAAGGCGGTAAATTGATTATGAAGTGAGGTGACAATGACATCAAGGGTGCCTCAATAACATTTAAAATGTTTTTTTTCTTTTGCCACATGATTTAGGCGGATAAATAAAGCAGTAAACACTGGAGGTCAGCGGAGAGCGAGGTGAACACATGGAGCCTCGACAGCAGCAACAAAGAGAAGATCCAAGTGATTTAAGGCGACTCGGTTCATGTTTCAATCAGCCGCAGATAATGGTTTGGAGAGCGACGGTGAGATAAAGAAGAAAAAAAAGGGTCAAGAGAGAAGACGGTTGGAAGAAGAGATAACGAGTCACTGATGTTATCAGTGTTTGTTACAGTAGAATTCAAAAGAACGTTAGCGATTTAAAGGGTTTGAGCTGAGCCAGAAGGCTGAGCTTCGGAAGCTTGTTCTTCTCACTCAAGAAATAAGGTAAAAAATATGAAATTATTTTAAATTGGGAGCTTTGTCGTCCACAAGAGACTTAATTTTTTCTATTAAAATGAAAAAGCACCTGAGACCAATATCCACAGATGGAAGCTTCACTCTGGCTCAGGAACACGTGTGAGGACAGTTTGGAATCAAGACTTAATATATAATATATATTTTCGGTAAAATAAGAATGGGGAACACATATTAACTATTAATAATGTACTTATTCACATATGTATTAACATAAAAAATAGCCACTTATCATCCATTATAGAGTAATTAATTAGTTAAAAAGTATTAAGTACAAATACATTGTGACTATATTTTACCATTAACAACATTACAATTAGGAGTTCAAGCTGAACAACACATTAATAACTGATTATTAAGAGGAAATAAAGAAGTTATTTAATGTTTCTCTTGGTTAAAACCAACTTCTCTCTATTTTACCCATTATTAGGTGTAAGTACAGTGAGAAAAGTAGTTGATTATTAATCAATATAAATCACTATATATTGTATTATCAGATTGTATTGTATTATCAATATTGTATTATATTGATCCTCCTGAGGGATCAATACAGTTCTATCTATCTATCTATCTATCTATCTATCTATCTATCTATCTATCTATCTATCTATCTATCTATCTATCTATCATGTATCTATCTATCATGTATATATCTATCATGTATCTATCGTGTATCTATCATGTATCTATCTATCATGTATATATCTATCATGTATCTATCATGTATCTATCATGTATCTATCTATCATGTATCTATCTATCATGTATCTATCATGTATCTATCATGTATATATCATGTATCTATCTATCTATCCATCTAAAAAGTATAGTTTCCTATTTACTCAAAAATAAGTTCTTGTGAATATGTTTCTAAAGTGCCTGCACATTTAAAACGTAATTCACAAGTATTTGAACGGTTATAACATTAAAAAATGTTTTAGAATTAAAAGTATTTTTCTACAAGTATTAACAGCATCATAATTTACTACAAATGTGTATTTATTTAGTAATTATCTTAACATATCTTCCTTTTTGAGTCACGAAAAGATTCAGTATTATTAATAGTGAATTACTTTTCAGATGGTATTTACAGCTAATAAGTGGTAGAAACAGAGAAGCTAGTTTTCACCAAAAGATAATCTTTAACTATGTATATATTTATTGTTAATAATCAGTAATTAAGAAGTGAACTTGTGCTATTTAAGATAATATATAGTCACATTAAACATGGTGTGAGTTTATCATAGGTGACGAATCTTTTGTGATATAAACACGTAGCTTATAAATACTTAACATGTTCCTCATAAGTGTTACCATGTTTGGTAAATGATGATTTATTCCTTCAGCTTTAAAGTTTGAATCAAGAAGATTTTATTGGTGGAGGACATCTGGAAGCTTCCCATTATTTACGAGCCCATAACGTGGCAGATGCTCGGTTAATCATCTGCGGGTTCACGCTGGAACCAAAGGATCCTGGAACAGGTCAAGGCTGTAAAATTTGTGGGTCAGAAAAATCTTGTTGCCTGGCGCTGACCCCGCTGCGCGAGCAAGCAAAACGTTGTTTGCCGAGCGTGACCTTTGCTGGCCATGATGTCAGAGCGGTGACCCCCGAAGATGGCGGTTGAGTTATGAAGATACAGGAAAGAAAATTAGATTAATTAACATTTGGTACTAGAGAAAGGAATTAAAAAATACTTTAAACTCCGACAAAATATCCAATTTGGAAGATACAATAAAAATATATATAAATATACAATATTAAGACAAATAATGGTTGAATTCGTACAACTTTAAAATGAGTACGATTTAATGTATCATTTCCTAAACAAAACGTGTCAATAAAATAAAATAAAAAGTAAGTAATAATACATAATTGTGAGTTCAATTGTGAGTTTTAACAAAAATAAACAAAGACCACCATAGCCGAGTGTGGTGGTCACACTCATGAAAGTGTTTTTTTATTGTCCTTCACGGGGTGAAAATGTGTTTTTTTTTTTTTATCTTCCTCAAGAGGGTGTGAATGGAGCTCATTCAGCAGCTGATGAATCACAGACGTGTCGACACGCACACAAAGGCTGTTTACTCGACGCACACTTGTGCTTCTGACACTGCAGAAACACTGTGAAACACACATATGGCACCAGAGGAACGTGTCGCACTTTTTTAAATGAACCTTTAAAAACGTCCACCGGAGGCAAAAACGCTGGAGCGATGATGTGCTAATAATCTGAGAGGAACCGGAGTAATAAACGGAATTAAGATTATAACGCAAGTGCGTTGTTAAATTCATCTTAACAAAGGCGGTAAATCAAAATTAAACAGTAAAAACGCAATTGAACAGTAATCACTTATGTGCTGAAAAAAGGCTCCGCTAATACTTTTATGCTAACTTAGCCAACATGCTAATTTAAAGAAGTTATTGTCATCAATCGTAACTATAAAAAAATTGTAAAATCCCAGTGTCTAATGGAAAGAGTACATTTAAGTAAAGTCTAAATACTTTAGATACTTCACTATATGTACTGTATGTAAACTGTTGGTGCTAATGTTGCTAATGATTCGCTATTCAATGATAAAAGTACATTTTTCTCTGCGTCATTGATGCAATAAAGAGACAGATTTAGAAGAACGCTTCGTCTAATTTTGGTGCTAGCAATTTGATGTTAGCAAGTTAGCATTAGCAGATTGATTACTTTCTGTTACAGATTTGAAAACGTGTTTTCAAGAGGTTTGAAAATATGTATTTAAGAGAAAAAAGGATACCTTTATAAAACAAATATTTCAACTTTTGCTTGTGCTTATCAACCTATGCTCATGATTAGCTATTTACCATAGCCTGGTAAATATTAAAAGTGAATATTTACTTTTATATGGTAAATATTAAAAGTACATTTTCTCTCTTTATCAACAATAAACAAATAAAGTTGCAGACATGGTAAACAAATCTATGCTGCAAAACCCTTGAGCAATAGGAATTTTGTGCTCGGAAATTTAGCATTAACGGAATGATTACTTTCTCTAATACTTCTCAAATGTTGGTTCAAGAAGTACTAAACTCAAGTTTCAATCCATCTAAGAGGTAGAAGGATTATTAACAAAGCGGCTTTTTAAACTTTTCTAGCCAAGAAATGTTTAAACTACTGTTTGTGCTACGGTGCTAATGATTAGCGTCTCAAGCTAGCCTGTTAAACGATGAAATCCCTTCATTATTTAAGAGAACAAATCTGAGCGATGACGTCTTTTGTTTTGAGGTAAACTCGCGCCAAATTGAGAGATTACTTTTTAGCATTAGCAATTTAGCATTGTTGAAATTGTTGGTTACAAATAGAGCTGGGATTTCTGAAACCAGAGGTTCAAAATATGTATTTAAAATAAAACTTAAAAGCGAAAAAAGAGAACAAGAAAATAGCTTTTTCCGAATTAACGACTATAACGTGTCACATTAAACGTAGTAATATTATTTGAAGATTATTTCAATGACCATTGTCAGTCATTTTTACCACATATTGCGATGATTGTCTCGGGAATGAAGCTTTAATCCTCACACGTGCACTAACGTGGGCGTGAACCCCTGCTGGCCACAATAATGCAGCTGTTTGCTTGAAACAAATGACAGCAAACAGATGTTAAAGAAGGTGTGAAAATTCTTCACTTCTAAAAGTATTTATAACGACAGAATAAGCAAAAGGATTACAATCCTTCAGTGATCAAACCCTATAATAATATTTATGTTATATAAATTACCCCTTTAACTACATTTGTATTTTATATAAAATACTACTATAACTATATTTATATTTTATATAAAATACCCCTTTAACTACGTTTATATTTTATATAAAATACTACTATAACTATATTTATATTTTATATAAAATACCACTATAACTACATTTATATTTTATATAAAATACCCCTATTGCTACATTTATATTGTATATAAAATACCCCTTTAACTACATTTATATTTTATAAAAAATACCACTATAACTACATTTATATTTTATAAAAAATACCACTATAACTACATTTATATTTTATATAAAATACTACTATAACTATATTTATATTTTATATAAAATACCCCTTTAACTACGTTTATATTTTATATAAAATACTACTATAACTATATTTATATTTTATATAAAATACCACTATAACTACATTTATATTTTATATAAAATACCCCTATTGCTACATTTATATTGTATATAAAATACCCCTTTAACTACATTTATATTTTATAAAAAATACCACTATAACTACATTTATATTTTATATAAAATGCCCCTATAGCTACATTTATATTGTATATAAAATACCCCCATAACTACATTTATATTTAAGATAAAATACCCCCATAACTACATTCATATTTTAAATAAAATACCCCCATAACTACATTTATATGTTGAATAAAATACCCCCATAACTACATTTATATTTAAGATAAAATACCCCCATAACTACATTTATATATCATATAAAATACCACTATAACTACATTTATATTTGATATAAAATACCACTATAACTACATTTATATTGTATATAAAATACCCCCATAACTACATTTATATTTAAGATAAAAATACCCCCATAACTACATTTATATTTAAGATAAAATACCCCCATAACTACATTTATATATCATATAAAATACCACTATAACTACATTTATATTAAATATGAAATATCCCCATAACTATGTTTACATTTTATATAAAATAGCCCCCAAATAAAAAGAAAATCAATAGAAACATTAAGCGCTGAAGAAAAGTGTTGAACAGCAAATTCAAATCGGCCAAAAAAACTCATCCTTTTCCCGAAGTTGTTACTCAAAACCGCGAAGAAGTAGAACTGCGACGTGCATCTGCTTTAAGAGTCCTGACTGAAACTGATTCACTGTGTGGTCAGTTCCACAATTGTCAACCCGTGCCACTTTGAAGGGATTATACACCAGAAATAAATACATTTCACCCAAATATTTGCAATTTCATTCGACATTACACTTCGATGGACTCTTGCAACTGGAGAATCGTAACATGTCGCAACAGCTTCTTCTCGAATGCAAAAGAAAAAAATCATGGTCTACTCACAGATTCTTGGACCTTCTCTTCTTCTTCTTCCCGTCGGAGCCGACCTCGCAGCTACAGGGGGATCCGGAGCTGAGCTGAGGGGAGAGGAAGGAGAGGACACACTGCATCATCCGGCGTCGACTCTCTGAAGGCGCCTCGTGGCTTCCAAAGTAACGGTAAACTCGGTAACACTCGGGACCAGTCGCTGAAGGTATTAATCCATGGCAGCGGTTCTTCAGAGTAATCCCTGCTGGACCCGTGTGTTCCGAGGGAAGCTCCACATGTTGATAAACAGCGTATTTGAGAAGACAGAGTGTGAACGACTACAGCTGTTTTCGTTGGCCTCCAACTGTGCCCTTGGATTTAAGTGTTGAGGCGAGAGCCCCCCCACCCCCGGGTTTCACGTTACACTTTCTGCGGACCCTCGGCTGTGATTGGACGTAAAAAAAAAAAAAGAAAAAAAAAAAAGGGGGAAGTTGCTGGAGGGTGGGGAAAGGGGTCAATCTCTGCTAATCTGATGGCCTGAAACCAGACCATTGTATGTGAGCCGGGTCGCTAAATGAGAGCCATTGTGCTCGACAGGAACACGGGAGTTGTTGAGACCCTCGGTGCTGGACACAGCTGCGAACACATGCTGTGTGGTGTTCTGGCACGCCGGGCATTGTGGGAACTGATGTCGGGAATGTCGATTATTACACTTGCAAATGCCTCTGGAAAAGGTTGGTGTTCTATGGCTAAGAAATGGTGGAACAGAGCCGAACTCTTGGGGTGCAGGATATTTTAATATATTTATTTAGGGGGTCGTGGGGGGGACCTATCCCAGTTTCTTTGGTCGAGAGGCGGGGGACACCCTGGACAGGATGCCAGTCTGTCACAGGACACACAAAGACACACAACCATTCAAACACACACACACTCATACCTATGGACAATCAACCCCAAGTTCCTGATGAACCTCTGTATGTTTTTGGACTGTGGGAGGAAACCGGAGTACCCGGAGTAAACTGTTAGTGGTAGTTCGCCCCCGTGCAACCACATTTGAATAGTTAGTTTTTAAATAGAATGTTTACCTGCACATAAACAAAGAAGCTTAATAATGTGAATTAAAGTCAAAGGTACTTTTTTTCTTTGAAAAATATTTCGTATTTTCCTTTTTTTTGTTAATTGTGTTTAACGTGCATCAACTTAAAGGATATTAAAGGCCTCGACAAATATTTATATTAAGAAAATTTCCTCCAGAATTTTACAGAATTTATAAAAAGGTATAAATTATGAGTCACGAGAAGAAAAAAACACATTTTAATCACAATTAATTTATTTCAAAATGTGAGATTTCCAAGTTTCTTATTTAATCTATTAGCAGCCCTTCTATCTAGAAAACTATCTATGACACTAAGTATGAATCTAATTGTAAAATTGTCATTCATTGAAAAAAGTATGTGTTTGTAGAAGTCAGTTTTACTGTTATAAAGACAATATCAATTCCTTATCTTATCTTAAACACTGGCATCTTTGATGCCATGATATCAATGTGAACATTAATCCACTTTGATTCTCGTTAAAATTCCTCGGAGGGCCAAAATTTGGCCCCTGCATGAAGTCTACTCCTCCTTATGAAATATGTACTGTGTAAAATGAAAAAAATATATTTGACACAAAGTTTGAAAAACTATCAAAAAGATCACAGCATTAAACCTGAAACCAGTTGTAAGAGTTTAGTGAGTATGAACTTCAAGAAGAAGATTTTCATGAGTCTCTATGAGTTTTCAACTAATACCGCATATTGTTTAATAGTTTAATAAGTACAATACTCAGCAGCCAAACTTTTTTTTACCTCATAGAATCTGACGTTTTGAGACTTTTGAATTTTTTTTCAATCATCAACCTTTTCTTTTTTGGTTTGTTAGGATCTACAGACTTTAAATTTGACCAATCATATGAGAGTTTTAGGTAACATACAATAATCTATGTAAAAACATAAAAATGTAAGTCCAAAAACAAAAAGATTGGATTTGGATGAAAATATGATTATTTATCGTAGTAAAACAAGTTGAAATACGTAGAACTCTCCTCCTGAACATGATGTATAGTTTGACTTTGAGCCGAAAAATCTGAGACATAAATTTTGCCGACATCTCTGAGACCATAAATCCAGATCTACGCTCCTCTAATGACGCCAAACAACTGTTTTTGCATGTTCTTCATCTCCAACAGTAACTCATTTAACTGTAAATATTCCTTAAGAACACACAGTTGTCGCTCAGTCGTCCTAAGGTAACGGCCCCGGAGTGACTCGTTGCGTTGCTATCAGCAGGCGGTCACTCCCCGGACCATAAAAAAAAACCTTTTAACCCCGGCTCGACTCAAACCAACTACAGCTGTCGTCTCTCACCAGTGAGGACGCTCCAGACTTTTATGGTCACGTCTGCTGCTGCGACCGAGCCAAACTATTGGAGCGCAGGACATTTTAATAGATGTTTTCTAACTGATAAACTGATCATAAAACAAAACAAAACTTAACTAAGTAAATAAGACCATATATTAAAATATAATTTGACATGATGTCTAGGATTTCACTTTATTTGTTTGTAACTTCATGAGAAATAAGGTCATGTCATGAGAATATTAAGCCGTAACTAAACTTTTATGTCTAAAACATGAACCGACATATGGCTTGAGTAATATCCTGCTTTACTTTCTTATCATTTTTGCTGACTCCGATCGAAATAAACATGATTTAACGAAAACCATCTGGAACCAAGTGCATCATAAATGTGGGGGAAATGTTTGCTACGTGAGGAAAATACTCTGAGATACTTGGATCGTTCTTCTAAAGTTAAATTCAAAGAGATTAATTCCACATCAAGGTGATTCGTGATGCATTTCAAGTCGTGATGAGTTGACGAGGCTTCTTGAAACAGCCGACTAGATGGCGCTTTATAATCTTTGGTTCTGCTGGTATCTTCTCGTTTAGACTATTGTAACAGTTTATTTCCATGTCTAAACCAGAAGGATCTGTCTCGCCTGCGGTTAATACAAAACTCTGCAGCGAGAATTCTGAGCCGCTCTAGTAGAAGAACTCACATTTCTCCGATCCTTAAAACTTTTAAATTAATATTTCTAAAACCTTGAAAAATACAAAAATAATTATCGGGCTAAATTGTTTGCGCCAAAGTGCTACAAATTATATTCATCAATACATATAGATTGTTTATGTTTTTTTTACAAAAGTAAATAAGTAAGTCATTTATATTTATAGAGCTCTTTTCCAGACCAGGGTCACAAAGCGCTTAAACACTCAAAACTACTGAAATAAAATATATATTTAAAGGTTCAAGATAACACTGAGACAAACAAAGGAGTTCCAGAAAATCAAGGAAAATCCTGCACGCATAAAAATGTCTTAAGATGTTTCTTGAAGGAGTCAGTAGATCATCAAACACAGAGATCGTTCCAAATCTTAAGAGCAACAGCCTGGAAGGATTTCTCTCCTCTGGTCCTGAAGCGTGTTCAGGAACCATCAGTAGATTCTGATCCACAGACCTCAGAGCCCGAGCTGGGGTGTAAGTCTGGATCAGAATCTACTGATGGAAGGTCTGACCATGAATAGATCTGAAAGTAAGAACCAGAATCTTAAAGTTTATTTAAAGAAATTTTAAAGAAACTGGCAGCCAGTGAAGAGTTTTAACGATCGCAGAAATGTGAGTTCTTCTACTAGAGCAGGTCAGAATTCTCACTGCAGAGTTTTGTATTAACTGCAGGCGAGACAGATTCTTCTTGTTAAGACAAGAAAATAAACTGTTACAATAGTAACAATAAAGTCTAGAGATTTTTCTCGGTTAAAGGAAACAGTTTTTTCATTGTTTTACTAGGGACATGTCTTTATCAAATACATCACCCAGGTTTCTCAGGCTCAGTTTGGTTAAGTCGCCCAAGTACTGACTCAACCCTGGAACCTTATCATCGGGCGCGATAACCAAAGTTTCAGTTTTGTCCACATTTAGCATTTAGCTCCAAAGTGTTTTCACTCATGTATTCACTCAGTGCTGCAGAAGAGAGTTGTTTTTTAAGGTAAAGCTAATTTGGAGACTTATGAAATAACTGAACTTAACTTATAAAAGAATCATATTCAGACTAAGATCAATCTCGCTCACACTTTAAGACTACTGATGGATCTACTGACTCCTTTAAGAAACATCTTAAGACGTTTCTATTTGTTCAGGCTTTTCCTTGATTTTCTGGAACTCCTGTGTTGTTCTCAGTATTATCTTGATCTTTAAAATATATACTTTATTGAATATTGTTTTGTTTGTTTAAGCGCTTTGTGACCCTGGTCTGGAAAAGCGCTATATAAATAAATATTACATTCTTGAGTCTCGTAATAGATTATTCCGTACGATATTAATCTTGTAATAAAGCACTTTGTACAACTTTAATCTCGAGGTAAATGTATTTTATATGACTTTAATCTCATAATAAAGAATTTTGTACAACCTTAAACTCGTAATAAATGCATTTTCGTACGACTTTAATCCCGTAATAAAGTATTTTGTACGAGCTTAATCTAGTAATACATTTATTTTATAATCTCATACTCTTACTTACTTCACCTGCAGTTTTGAGTCAAATCTGAGCGAACGGATTGAGTGACACGACATCTCTTACATCACACACTACAAAACTGATGTTTGAAAAAAAAAAAGCACAAATTCACATAACAACCTGAAAGCATTTGTCAAATTGCGGTAACACCATTGTGAGTCTCGTATACAGGATGTTCTTCTTCTGGGTCTTCAAAAGTGGTAACCATGACAACTCGTCTTTGAGAAATCCGTTCCTTTGCTTTTGTGCGATGATATAATATGTTACACGGAGCGCAGCGATGCGTGAGTCCTCGGCTCGACCTGCTTTCACCTGAGCGACGGCGGGAAAGATGTGTTGAGTAACAAGTGTGTTATGAAATAGTAATGTGGCTGGAGGAGGTTCGGAGACTCGGGGACACCTCGTCAGGAAAACAACGTCGGCTTTTACTTCTTTAAAGGTCGTCGTGTTCGAAACTGTTCCCAACATGTGTGCCGGCGTTTGTCCGAAGTGTGTCGAGGTGGATCACGACACGACAAAAGATGGATGAAATACAAGAGCAAACTAAAATTCTCGACTCAGACGACTGTCGAGTATGAGAAGTCTGTCCCTAAATGCTGTCTTTGAAAAATCAACAAAATCTACAACGTATTAAGGCCTTTTAAATCATTTTTATTTTATTTCATTACGAGATTAAAGTTGTATAAAATACTAGAGTCGTAGGTAATCACTTTTATCATATGAAAATACTTTATAAAGAAATTAAAGTCGTACAAAAATGCATTTATTACGAGATTATGGTCATAAAAAATACTTTCTTATGAGATTTAAGTCATAGGAAAATCATTTATTACGATATATAAAAGTTATTACGATATTAGAGTCATATAAAATGCATTTATTACGAGATTATGGTCATAAAAAATACTTTCTTATGAGATTTAAGTCATAGGAAAATCATTCAATACGATATATAAAAGTTATTACGATATTAGAGTCATATAAAATACATTTATTACGAGATTCTGATATACATTTATTGCGAGATTTAAATCGTACAAAATATATATATATATATATATATATAACGGGATTAGAGTTGTATAAAATACATTTATTATGAGATTATAAAATACATTTATTGCGAGATTAAAGTCGTACAAAATATATATAAATTACAAGATTAGATTTGTATAAAATAAATTTATAACTAGATTAAGCTGCCTCCAATGCAGAGAAGTTAAAGGCCCAAAACTATTGTACAGGTCAGGTGAGGTCGTAGCAGCAGGGTGTGTTAGCAAAGGTCACGTCAGTGATCCGAGGAGGTGTGAAGGGGAACAAAGGAGCGCCCCCCGAACCTCTTCTCTCAAGCTTGTGTTGCAACAGCTTCAAATAGCTCCGGACTATCAGGTCTACAAATGGTGCCTTTGTTGATAAGCGGGGGGGATTGTCGAATGTCCAGGTCAGGCTTTGCTCTGTGGATGGCCGGCGTATCAGCACGACAAGTTCATTCACACCACGATGTCATGTTCCAGCTGGACATGATCCACACGGAGCTGCAGGAGCGGAATGTGTCGGTCGCGCCGCAGCATTAGCAGGTGTTTAATACTGCTGCGTATGTGGAGAACATATCTGAGCGACACCAGAGCTTCATCCTTATCTGGCCGTGTTACGCCACGCCAGGACGGTTACTATACCATAAATCGTGATACTGCAGTAACAAAGATATATGTGTAGTATTGTCGAATAATTGACTCTGGTGTTGCAGAATTTACAGACCACATGACTCTTGACGAAGTCGTAACTGCTTTCATTTGTTTTCAAACCAAAATATGTCCAAACATCAGCTTTAAAAAGCCGCTGGAGTCACTGTATCCTCTCGTCCTCAGTTGTAACTGCTTTCATTTGTTTTCAAACCAAAATATGTCCAAACATCAGCTTTAAAAAGCTCCTGGAGTCAACTGTATCCTCTCATCCTTAGTTGTAACTGCTTTCCTTTATTTGTTTTTCAAACCAAAATATGTCCAAACATCAGCTTGAAAAAGCTGCTGGAGTCAACTGTATCCTCTCGTCCTCAGTTGTTACTGCTCTCATTTGTTTTCAAACCAAAATATGTCCAAACATCAGCTTTTAAAAGCCACTGGAGTCACTGTATCCTCTCATCCTCAGTTGTAACTGCTTTCATTTGTTTTCAAACCAAAATATGTCCAAACATCAGCTTTAAAAAGCCGCTGGAGTCACTGTATCCTCTCGTCCTCAGTTGTTACTGCTTTCATTTGTTTTCAAACCAAAATATGTCCAAACATCAGCTTTAAAAAGCTCCTGGAGTCAACTGTATCCTCTCATCCTCAGTTGTTATTGCTTTCATTTGTTTTCAAACCAAAATATGTCCAAACATCAGCTTTAAAAAGCTGCTGGAGTCAACTGTATCCTCTCGTCCATAGTTGTAACTGCTTTCATTTGTTTTTTCAAACCAAAATATGTCCAAACATCAGCTTTTAAAAGCTCCTGGAGTCAACTGTATCCTCTCGTCCTCAGTTGTAAGTGCTTTCATTTGTTTTCAAACCAAAATATGTCCAAACATCAGCTTTTAAAAGCTGCTGGAGTCAACTGTATCCTCTCGTCCTCAGTTGTAACTGCTTTCATTTGTTTTTTTTAAACCAAAATATGTCCAAACATCAGCTTTTAAAAGCTGCTGGAGTCAACTGTATCCTCTCGTCCTCAGTTGTAACTGCTTTCATTTGCTTTTTTTAAACCAAAATATGTCCAAACATCAGCTTTTAAAATCTCCTGGAGTCAACTGTATCCTCTCGTCCTCAGTTGTAAGTGCTTTCATTTGTTTTCAAACCAAAATATGTCCAAACATCAGCTTTAAAAAGCTGCTGGAGTCAACTGTATCCTCTCGTCCTCAGTTGTAACTGCTTTCATTTGCTTTTTTAAACCAAAATATGTCCAAACATCAGCTTTAAAAAGCTGCTGGAGTCAACTGTATCCTCTCGTCCTCAGTTGTAACTGCTTTCATTTGCTTTTTTAAACCAAAATATGTCCAAACATCAGCTTTAAAAAGCTGCTGGAGTCAACTGTATCCTCTCGTCCTCAGTTGTAACTGCTTTCATTTGCTTTTTTAAACCAAAATATGTCCAAACATCAGCTTTAAAAAGCTGCTGGAGTCAACTGTATCCTCTCGTCCTCAGTTGTAACTGCTTTCATTTGTTTTTTTAAACCAAAATATGTCCAAACATCAGCTTTAAAAGCTGCTGGGGTCAACTGTATCCTCTCGTCCTCAGTTGTTACTGCTTTCATTTGTTTTTTCAAACCAAAATATGTCCAAACATCAGCTTTAAAAAGCCACTGGAGTCAACTGTATCCTCTCGTCCTCAGTTGTTACTGCTTTCATTTGTTTTCAAACCAAAATATGTCCAAACATCAGCTTTAAAAAGCCACTGGAGTCAACTGTATCCTCTCGTCCTCAGTTGTTACTGCTTTCATTTGTTTTCAAACCAAAATATGTCAAAACATCAGCTTTAAAAAGCTCCTGGAGTAAACTGTATCCTCTCGTCCTCAGTTGTTACTGCTTTCATTTGTTTTCAAACCAAAATATGTCCAAACATCAGCTTTAAAAAGCCGCTGGAGTCAACCGTATCCTCTCGTCCTCAGTTGTAACTGCTTTCATTTGTTTTCAAACCAAAATATGTCAAAACATCCGCTTTTAAAAGCTGCTGGAGTCAACGGTATCCTCTCGTCCTCAGTTGTAACTGCTTTTATTTGTTTTTTCAAACCAAAATATGTCCAAACATCAGCTTTAAAAAGCTGCTGGAGTCAACTGTATCCTCTCGTCCTCAGTTGTTACTGCTTTCATTTGTTTTCAAACCAAAATATGTCCAAACATCAGCTTTTAAAAGCTGCTGGAGTCAACTGTATCCTCTCGTCCTCAGTTGTAACTGCTTTCATTTGTTTTTTCAAACCGAAATATGTCAGAACATCAGCTTTAAAAATCTGCCGGAGTCCACTGTATCCTCTCCCGGGGGAAGACGTAATGACTGCCATCTAGTGGCTGGAAGTTTAATTGCAACAGAAAAATGAACAAACACTGTGAATATGTATATGTTAATTGTAAATAAAATCAAGGTTTTTCAAACAAAAACATAAAAGAAAGTTCTTTGGCGATACCACCGAGGGGCGACTTCTGGTTTTAAAAACTAAAGTTAGAGTGGAGATGCAAAAAGCTGCTGTTCATCAATTGTCCACTTGAGGCTGGCAGAAGGAAGTCACGTACAAACCCAGCCAAAAATACACAAAAACAAGACTTTTCCGACCTATGTACCATTTCTGTCCGTTCTACTATTTCAGTCACTTCTTCTGTGATAACGTAACACAACAAACACAAACTAATTTCAAAATTCTTTTTCCACGTGTGAACAAAACTTCAACTGAGGGATTTGAAGGAGATCTTTGTTAATCAGATCATATTCCGTCGTCACGACACGTGAATTTCAACACAATAAACTTTCCGGGCTACATGTGACGACGCCCCTGATTTGCTGAAACGTCTTTCGCAAAAAAACATTTCACTTGTTAATGTGTAATGCAACATAGTAGTGACTAATGGGGATTATCAAAAAAGGTGTTCTTATTGCAAAAGGAAATCATGTTGAAATGTATCCATTATTACACATAAATTAAAAAAGGTGGCATGTGACACATTAGCCGTCGCCACATGTAGCCCAGACATATTCAGTTGACGTCTTTTGTTTATGTTGATGTGTTGATGAAGCATCGTGAAACAGCTGCTGAGGTATCAAGACCAGTAGATGTCACTCTACGTTTAAAACCGATGCCAGCTTTCATTTAATTAGTAGATAATAAAGCAAAGAGTGACATCTAGTGGCCTTTTAAGACACTGTATCGTGACACATTATCAACTGATTCATGAAGCCTCATCAACCCATCACCAGTTTGTGACCAAAGGAGAAAGAACAAGCATAGATCTGTCCTTTTTTTCTCTTGGCTCAGCTCTTTCTACACCATAACCGACTGACGCAGAGACCTCTTGACAAAAGATGATTCAGTCACCCCTCACTTGTGAACAATGTCTGTCCATCTCATCTCTAATCTGGTCCTGAAGTACAACCTATTCCTTTCTTTGATTTTTTTTTTTTTTTTAATTATCTTTGATTATTATTTCCTTCCTTGATTTTCTGAGACTCTTGCGACTGTCTCTGTGGTGTCTTGACCTTTTAAGTATTTATTTTATTGAGTATTTTTTGATTGTTTAAGCGCTTTTTGACCCTGGTCTTGAAAAGTGCTCTATAAATACTAATTACTTACTTACTTACTTTCCCTTAAAAATAAAAAAAAAACATCGATTTAAGAGGCTAAAAGAAAAACTAGTCAGTTGCCAAGAGATTTTTCCCCCCCAAGTCCTAACTCCGCCCAGCAGGGGGCAGTATGCACGGAAGTAGAAGAAAAACAACAGGTGCTTAAAACCATGGTTCATCAAAGTTGTTAACTTTTTTTTTTGTTCGTCCAAATACCACATCAACAAAAATAATCAGCATTAAAAGCTGCTGGAGTTGACTGTATCCTCTCGTCCTCAGTCATCTCGTGGGAAGACGTGATAACTTCCAAATGACTGTTTTCTTTGTCTTATTGAAAACCCTTTTAAAAGATTGACATTTTTGCACTTTAAATATTAGGTATTATAAGAAAAACTAACTTTTACACTTGATTATATCGCACACAAACGTTCGAGTGCCAACACACACTAAACAATAAGTAACAGGCACACAATTATGTCTTCAGGGTCTTTTCTCTCTAAAAATAACCTGTTTAATATGTGTTTGTGTGTGTGTGTGTGTGTGTGTGTGTGTGTGTGTGTTTGCACAAGGCTCATTGAAAACATGTGAAAAGAATCTAGGGGCCGATGGCTCGGCGCCCCCCGAGGGCCCCGGGGTGCTGACGTCTCCTCCAGGTTAATGGTCTGGAGAAGCAGATGACGGTCTTCACCGGACTACATGTGTGTGACACACGTGTCTCGGCTTCACATCTGCATGCACACAAAACACGCACACACGTGACGGCAACATACAACACGGTCGTCGGGAGGGTTCGAATCCCTCGAGCGATTCCTGTTCGGATCGACGAACACGGTTCAGAAACGTTCTGGACCTCAGACTTCAAGTTCTCCAGCGAAAACCCCCAGAGGGTCCAGAATCAACGCCGGGCTTTTGTGTGTTTTTAAACTTCGGAGCCGTTCAAACCCCCGACTTCCCGCATCATCCCCCCCCCCCCCCACTTCCTTCCTTTTCATTCACATTTCTTTTATTATTTTAAAAACAGATTCATAAACCGGGTCAGAACCATGTCCCGGAGATAAGACGACGAAGCTTCCTCACATTGTTCAGCGTCAGCTGCTCCACTAGCGTTTTAAACAACTTTATACAGATTTTTATCGCAAACCGGTTGTTTTGATTTAAGAAAAAAGTTTTTAATTGACTTATGTTTCTAGACTGATGTGAGAAACGGGAAGAAATTTCGACAAAAAACGACCACGAAAAGGACTCGTTAAATCTGGTAAAGAGAGAGATATGTGGGAAAGCTCTGCTCTGAAGCTCTGCTGGATGTCACAGCTCTTATATAATCGTTTGTCTTTAATCCCTGATGCAAAGTACAAAAGAGTCGGATCCAAAAAAAAGAAAAAACCTATTCGCTCGTAACGATTAGTCGTACAAAATACAAATATTACGAGATTAGAGTTGTATAAAATACATTTATTACGAGATTAAGGTCGTACAAAATACTCTATTATCAGATTAAAGTCATATAAAATACATTTCTTGCGAGATTAAGTCGTACAAAATATATATTTTACGAGAGTAGAGTTGTATAAAATGTTAAAAATAAACTTTGCTTAGTGAGTGATTCCATTTGTGTGATTGAGTTTAATAAATCAACAATAAACACATTTGATTTGCTTTTGAATCAAATTTTTTACCATAGTTAATTTATGGTCTATATTTAAATAAAGTGTATTTTTTTACTGAAAATTAATTTTATCTTAATTCATTTTTATGTTGCAATTTAGCTTGTGGTCGCTAGGTGGCAGCAGTCATTGCGTCCTCCGCAACTAAAGGAACAATAAAATCCATTGAGATTTCAGGGATGACTGGGGACGAGAGGATACAGTCCACTAATACAGCTTTTAAAGCTGATGTTTGGACATATTTTGGTTTAAGAACAAATGAAAGTAGTTCAGCTTCGTCAAGAGTCATGTGGTCTGTAAATTCTTCAACACCAGAGTCAAGTACTTGACAATAATAACAAATATATACTCAGTATCGCAATATATCGTACTGTTAAACTCAATTTTAAAAACGAATATTCAACAAGTCTGAAGGCTCACATTTACTTCCATACTATGTTGTTTTTAGTTGAGTTCTCCCAGATAACCTAAACAAAATAATGGTTTTAAAAAAGTAATTTGTTCAAACACATGAGAAAATGTATCTTTTCTGCTGGAGTTTAACTGAAACACAAACTCCTCTGAGGATCTGAATCAAAAGGAAAGATCTCCAACAGAAACAGCAGCGATCAGTAGGACTCGCCGACTATAAAGTCTGCTGCGAAAACACAAGACACAAACAAACCAAGACGAAGAATTCCTTGTGTGTGTTTTTTTGAGCGAACATAAGCCGTTTTATTTATTACATTGTTAGGAGGTCAAGACGGAGACAAAGGATTATGATTTGTTTGCACACACAAAAAAAAGGTCCAAAAATATCCAGGCATATCCGAATATAAACCCAGTGACCGACAGGACAGGATACTGAGTCATTCCTCACTCAGACTGCATCAGGAATTCTCATTTTAAAACAGATTCCCTGCATCTGGATTGGTCAGATGGTGCCTCTCAAGAGATGGACTTCCTTCCACCGCACTCATCGCCACCGGATCTTCTCAAACAATAGTCCGGCGTCACTTCTCAGATGTTCCGTCGGGGGGGAATCATCACGGTCCTGGAAACGTTTATTAAAACGTCGCGGGCATTTTATGACCAACGCTGACCTTTATGTTGGGAATCTTTTTTTTTTTTTTACGAGGGGGTATCTGTGACTTCTTTCCAAATCCAGCGTCCAGGACCGAGGCTGGCAATTACGCCGTTAACAGGCTACGAGAGAGAGGCTGCGAATAAACACATGTGCTGGCGTCTCATCACACCTCATGCAACGACTTGAACTGTTCGTGGACTCGAATGACTCGAGTCACGATTCGACGGAAGTACGAACTCCCGACTCAGTCCAGTGTCGGAGAAAACAAGTTTTTTTAAAGAAATAAAAAAACAGTCGAGTGACAACGTTTGCTACGTCAAGTCGTATTTTCATATTCTGACCTATAAAAACTGTAAAACTAAGGAATTAACAGGACTTTGATACTTCCTTTGATACTTCCTCTGATACTTCCTTTGATACTTCCTCTGATACTTCCTCTGATACTTCCTTTGATACTTCCTCTGATACTTCCTTTGATACTTCCTCTGATACTTCCTCTGATACTTCCTCTGATACTTCCTTTGATACTTCCTCTGATACTTCCTTTGATACTTCCTTTGATACTTCCTCTGATACTTCCTTTGATACTTCCTCTGATACTTCCTCTGATAATTCCTCTAAAACGTCCTTTGATACTTCCTTTGATACTTCCTTTGATACTTCCTCTGATACTTCCTCTGATACTTCCTCTGATACTTCCTCTGATAATTCCTCTAAAACTTCCTTTGATACTTCCTTTGATACTTCCTCTGATACTTCCTTTGATACTTCCTCTGATACTTCCTCTGATACTTCCTTTGATACTTCCTCTGATACTTCCTCTGATACTTCCTCTGATACTTAATATTAATATATAATTAATATAATTATAATTAAAATAAAAAGATTTTTCATTTTTGTGTTGCAATTTAACTTCTGGCCGCTAGATGGCCTTACGTCATATAAAGGAACAATGAGATCCCGTCGATTACTGAGGACGAGAGGATACAGTTTGGACATATTTCCATTTCAAAAACAATGAGAGCTACTAATTACACCCTCCGCCACTAAAGGTACAATTAATTCATGCAAAAACCATGTGATGACTGAGGACAAGAGGATACAGTCGACATATTTTGGTTTCAAAATAAATGAAAGCAGTTACACCTTTGTCAAGAGTCATGTATGGTCTGTAAATTATGCAACACCAGAGTCAAGTAGTCGACAATACTACACTTGTTCCTACAGTATCACAATATATCGTATTGTTGCCTCTATTTCGCGAAACGTAACGTAGCGCCGTGTTCTTGCTTGTACACAGTCCTAGCGACAACTGGATATTTTCTGAGCTCAGTACATGAAATTCTCAACTTAAAAACTACTATAGGTTACTTTAAAATAGACGCTCAAAGTGAAAAAGAGCAAACAGTGCCATCTAGTGGGCTCTGAAAACATAGACGATGCTTCATCACTACATAGAACACACACACCAACATGTGCCAACACACAACATATTCTGAAACTGAACTACAACAGCGATGAGAAAACACCAGATGAAAAACTATTTAAAAACACATGATGTATCTCTGGCCTTGAGGTACAAACCACACGAGCAACAATAGACTCCACTTTGCAGAAGTGCAGTTCGGAGAAGAGTTGAAATGAAGCGACAGACTTTGAAGAGCAAAGGAAGGAATGTTACAAATGAGATTCGAACCACAGTTCGCCGGGAACGATGCATGTCACGCGTGTGCTGTTATGCATGTAAAGGTCGTATGAAGATGAAGAAGCTTCTATTTGTAGATCCTCAGTCATGAGGAAACACCTGTTTGTTTGTTTACCAGTTAAGTTTAGTTTCACGGTCACGGTAAACACATGTTACGTAACGCATGACATGTTCAACAAATAGTCGTTAAACTACATACATGACACTTTTTTAAATGTGTGCTTTATTTAAAATGCTTAGCTCTGTTTATAGAATTATAAAATATACATTGAGAAGCAAAAATTACATTTTAATTTTAATACATTTTGAATGAAAACACATTTTTATTATTATTATTATTATTGTTTATGTAACTGTTGATTTGTATGATTTAAGTATTAGAAAATTTAAATTTTATTTGATAAATATCATCTTCTATCTATTTTATTATTTGTTTTAAAACGATCATTTGCCAATATTTAGGTGTATAAGGTGAAACTTAATTTGTGATTTATTCATTCTAAATATAATTCTGGCATTTAATTAAAACGTCTTATCGTTACTTACTTGAGACAATAAAATAAAAAAAATATATAATACTTTATATGATTTAAGATCTATTAAGAAAAAAAGCATCTCAAGAAAAAATATATTTTATAACCAAAATGATATTAATAATAATAATAATTTTCCAATACTTTAATGAGAATCAAAAATACATCTAAATTGAACTCGTAACGCTGGATTTCTTGTGATATTATGAATTTAAAATATATAATTTCGTCATTCAGTTAATACTTAAATTAAAAAATAAATGGGAAGGAAAATATTTGTCTGTGACTAAAAGTAAAAGTTTAATTAAGTCTCTGATCTTTGCACTGATGGCCTCACATTTGTCACAGAGGTAAGATTCAAATCTCTGCCTTGTGTGTACTTGTGTGTGTACTTGTGTGTGTACTTGTGTGTGTGTCACACTCTTGTCTATGTGTCACAGCTCCGTCTCGCTCAAGGTCAAGTCCTGATGCCGACCACGGATCCGTGGTGCAGATGCAGAACGAGGCGTTCCTTGTTATCTCCGGTCCGAACCGTCTTCACCCACGAGCCGCGAGACTGGAACAGAAAAAGACTCTCGACAGAGACGAGCCGAAGCGACTCCTAAAATGGGAAGTTTGTTTTCGGACCAGGCAGCCGAGCAGAAAACTATTTATTAGAGATGAACAGATTGTGGAGGAGCCTCCATGTTCTACTTTGAATCACGTTTTTGCATCGGATCCCGACTCGTTGGTCACGTGGCTTCCAAACACTGGAAGAATTTGCTGTTAAATAAAAGGTGAGAAAGAACATATGGTGGGTTTTTGTTACAGGAAATACATCTAATGCGGACAAACGCTTGTTTTTCAAAATAAAAGCGATCTTTCTACTGTTTTAACAAAACTTTTGAGCAAACTAACCCCATCAGAAGTGACCATTACGTTTTTAACTATTCAATACATGTTGAGCCTCCTTGTACTCTTTATACACTTTTTGTACACGCTCAAAAACCTACACAAATTTAAAAAAATGAATGGTGACCTGAACGGCAACCGTAATGCTTGGCCGCCCAGCCAACCAATCACACCCGTCGATCACTTCACTTATGATAAGGAATACAATACTGTATTATTGTACGGACCAATGAGCCGTTACTTAAGATATCAGAGTGTAGAAAGGCATCATGGGAGTTCACTGTTTTGGCACCATAAGTAAGGTCGTAATTAGTGTCTCCAAATTAGTTCTGTGGTTATATTGAAGTTCATCTGCTGTTAAAATGAACCACATGTTTGTATACATACATATAAATACACTGTATATATATACATTTACTGTATATAGATATATAAAATATGAAGTATTTAAGACTGTAGTACCGTGTTGAAAAATAAAAAATCCGCATGTTGAACCACAACATGGTATACCGAAATACTACAAAGTTTAAATTTGTGTTTTTTAATGTTAATACTGATACTTCTACTACTATCAATACTACTTCCACTACTTCTAACTACATCCACTACCACTACTATCATTGCTACTACCACTTCTACTAACTAAAACCACTTTGTGTTTTTTAATATTAACGTACATCATCTCATTTTTCATAACAACTGTTTATTGAACTACTACTTTCTTGTTTTATTGTATTTTTTGTTTGTCGTTATTTCGTTTCATCATTTAATTTATATATTATTATTGTGCACTTTAGGTTTAATCTATTCTTCCTGTGAACTCAACACAAATGTCTTTAATGTAGGACAAATAAAGGAATTGCGTTAAAAGTTGTATAGCATATATATATATATATAATATATATATGTATATATTATATATATATAATATATACATATATATGTCAAAGTACAGATTGGAATCTGGTAGGATCTGGAGTCCTACTAGCACAGATTTGAATTGACATATGTATATAAATATATATATATATATTTACGGGTCTGGTTCGGCCTCCATCCTGAGACACATGCGGTTCATACTGTACGACGTCTATATCCGTGCGTTTGTACTTCACAGATAAAGTTACTGCGTATATTTGAGTCTCAGGATAAAAATCACTATTCCTACAGTTTCCATGTTGCATAACATGAATCTATCTAACGTAACTATTTCCAAATCATTTCAAGAAGGTTTATGTTGTTGCTCTTAATATATCGTCCATGAAACCAATGCCAGATGCTGCCAAAAAGGTTGCTATGGCAACCATCAAACACAACATAACATGGTGCATATCATGGAGGGGAAAAAGAAGGGTGTGTGGGGGGTTAGAAGGGTCTGGATCTTCTCCAGTTTAGGTTAAATGTTTACGTGTCAGGAGACTTGCGTCTTCCACACTCGACGGAGATGAATCCACGGGACAGGAACACAACATGGACGTCTGAGACGCTGATGCTGAGAAAACCTTCAGCGTTTGCCAGGAAGTCGTGTGACTTTTTTTCTTTTTACCATCAGCGTCCCGCATCCCACGCCAGCGAACCTGCACCAGCGGCTCCAGTGAAGCCGTCCAGAGAGAGTGACGGTGTTTGGTTCGTTCCACTCACACTTGGATCCACAGACGCTGTCAGCACAGACGTCAGGAGTCGTCGGAAATACAAAACCATTACGCGGCAGAATTTAGGATAAAAACCATCTTCAGAAAAAAGTAGAAACCAGTAATAAAGATTCAAACTGATAAAAAAGGTTGAAGCACGTACTTAAAAAAACAGCACATCAACAATGATATCAACAACAATAATAACACCACTAATACTAATACTACCGATAAATTAAAACATTAAATTACTACTTCTCTGCTTGTCACCCATTTATTTTGCTGCATTAAATGTTATTAGTTGAGCGATAAATTAAATTAAAAAAAATATAATATTGAATACATTTAATAAATATTAAATATTTTTTCAGAAAAAATATGTAGACATATTTCTCTGAGTAAAAGGTAAACTACTACCACTACCACTATAACTAACTACTACCACTACGACTAACTACTACCACACCACTACTACTAATACTGCCACTACCACTATTACTTACTACTACCACTACCACTAACTACTACCACTACTACTATCTACTACCACTACCACCACTACTAACTACTACCACTACTACTAACTACTACCACTACTACTAATACTACCACTACCACTATTACTTACTACTACCACTACCACTACTACTACTAACTACTACCACTACTACTACCACTACTACTATCTATTACCACTACCACCACTACTAACTACTACCACTACTACTAACTACTACCACTACCACCACTACTACTAATACTACCACTACCACTATTACTTACTACTACCACCACCACTACTAACTACTACCACTACCATTAATACTACCACTACCACTATTACTTACTACTACCACTACCACTACTAACTACTACCACTACTACTATCTACTACCACTACCACCACTACTAACTACTACCACTACTACTAACTACTACCACTAATACTAACTACTACCAAACCACTACTACTACTACTACCACTATTGACTATAGATATTTTTTCTATCTCACCATTTCTCGTACAAACTTTAGAATCATTCATTGAATAGTTATGAATCGTTTCCTGCTCATTTCAATGTAAACGACTCAATTTCCCGCCGGCAAAAAATCGCAAGTGTGCGCTTTGCCCTGTGACAGAAAAACTATCAAAGCTACAAAAGACTCAAATCCCTTGTTGATAGTTTGGACTTTTATCTACATTTTATAGTGTGAATGGTGTTTCTGCGTGAACGTATGTCAGAGCAGGAGATGTTTGAAAAAACGTTGTAGATTTGTGACTTTTTTAACCTCGTCCCATTCATTCTTTACAGGAAGTTTATCGCAGTTTAAATGTATATACTGGTGAGAAAAATACTATCAGTGAGATCCAGCCACACATTTGATTCATGGTGAGCAGAGTCATCTGATAATCACATCAGACTGTCAGTCTAGCTAAACTTCTCCGTCTACGGCACTGATTTTTTAGAAACTTTCTCAAAGTGTTTTCACTTCACTCTCCATTGAGGACTTAACAAATATAATCTAATCTCATTTACTTGGACAAAAAACAACTCTCGCTTCATAAACATTTAGCTTTATATATAGAAAAAATTATTTCGAAAATTATTATGATTATGATTTATACGAAAAAACATTTTTCATAGAAAACCAGGAATTTTCTGAATATAAATACATTACTGTGTACTTAAACGTAGTCAAAGTAAATAAACTATTTTTGAAGTCATACTAATGTGTTTATGTAAGTGTGTCTTAAATAGATGTTGGACTCTATTGTATCATCAGTGTTGGTTTGTAAAAAAAACTTTTTTAATAATGATATTTACATTAGAAAATAATCTTAAGTGGTTTTTTTTCTGAAGATTAAATCTTGTTTACCATAACCACAACCACTCTGCTGTGATAGGTCAAACATCGAGGTTCGTCAGCGCACGTCATCAATCCCGGAAGTCTCCACCTCCAAGGCACTCGTTGTATAAACAAAGCGGGGCGTGATTACAGCTGGCTGGAGGAGGAGTAAAGCCATTATTACGTCACAACGGACTACGCTCTCGTAACCTCTCGTTCGCCAAGATTTCAGACGAACTTTATAAAGTAATAAGTTAAAAACATGGTCATGATGAGAGACTTACTGCATCTTGGAGAGAAATACTTTTATGAGTATGTGAGTGAGGAGAGTTGGAGTTTAATGTTGGTTAATCTTTAATCATCAGCTGTTTCTGAGATTCAACGACGGTTCAAACATCTAAACGTTGTGTTCTGCAAATGTCTCCACTTCTGTTTTTTTAGGACAGAACATTTGTGTTTATTCCCCAAAAACTCCTGGGTGGCTGGACGCTGTTGACCAAACCCCCTGAAAAGCTTGTCCAGTTGCACGAGTAAATATTTATGCGTTACCCTTTTTAGCATTCCCTGCCTGGCCTGCATCGATTTGAACCCTGCAGACCTTCACGGCCAAACAGAGCAGAACACACACTGACCTGAGAGTCTATCGAGTGGCACCGACTCTGCCTCCAAACAACACTTGAAAAAAAGGTTGAAAACAGCGGCAGAGATTCATGAAGTGTTTCCATGAGCGTCTGATTCGGTGAAACTATTATTAGCCGCGGTAGCTCAATATCAACAAGTGGTCCGAGCTACGATCGCTAAGTTTAGATAAAGGTGGACGCACAATAGTGTTGTGGGTCCTCGTGGACGACTCTTGTGTACTTCAGCTTGAGTACAAAATGTTTGGGTTACACTAATGCATGTGCCAAGAATAGTAGGTTTATATTCTGGTTACTGTTTATCTTTCTTATCGCAGCGCGTTACGACATCTTTGTGCAGAACACTCCAAACAAACGGTGTTTCTTCCTCGACGTTCGCTTCTACGCAGACGACAACTACATGTACGCGGTTAAATCAACAGTCAAGATGGTTGGTGTCGACGTGTTCAAACACAAACTTCACACAGGAAGTTAAATTCACGGTGATGCGGTTGAAGTTTTCACCTTCGTTTCTACATGGGAAAACTAGAAAAGTACTAAGGTAAGGTAAGGTAAAGTAAGGTAAAACTTTATTGATCCCTCAGGAGGTCTCCTTCGGGAAATTGTTTTTTACCAATAGCCAGCAATTTTTCATAAACAATAAAAAATAATACATAAAAAATAAAATAAGAAGAAGAACATAAAGAGAAGAACAAGATGACACAATCTAAGTCTAAAGATAAAGATCTAAAGATAAAGATCTAAAGATGGACTGGAGACGGTGCAGACCTCTGCCAAGCAGCTCATTTTTTAACTGCAAAACCACCAAGTAGGTAGTTGCACTTCAAAGTTATCGAAGCGAATTATGTATGAATCGATTGAAACTTACATAACATTGAGGAAAAGATAACCTATTTTCACAGTTATTTTCGTACAGATCTACTTTGTGGGTTCAGCTAGTTCTTGTGTGCGACTTCGATGACTTGTACGAGTAGTCGCTGGTTTTCTTTCGACAGAATGAAGTTCTGCAAGTCACACAGCTCAGTCTGGGTCTAATGTCAGTGGAGGATCAGAACGGTTCAACGTCTCTTCATCGAATTAAAGGCATTCAAAAAAAAAATAATTGAAAAATGATCAGATCTTTAACAAAAGTAATCAACTCAATTTTACTTTATTTAATTTTTGTCTTCTTCTAGTTTAAATGATCGTCTCTTCCTCTACATTTTTTGTATAGTTCTGTCACTTTTTGACAGTTTCTCTTGATCGACTATTAAACCAGTTGCTTGCAGTGTTCAGTATGAACGGCCCTTTAAGGAATGGATGAACTGAATCAGGGGCCAAAACCTTCAGGCAGACCAACATGTGTGGCCAAACAAATTGTGTATTTACCCAACAAGAAGCAGGAGTCGGATTGTATCTGTAAATGCTTTGAGGCTCAATGCATTCTGTGGCAGCAGGACTGGAAAGTTTTTCCCTGAAAATGTAATTACACTTCTCTGGCAGTAGAGGGAGCCAGAAAAGAGCATCAAGTCAAGTTCAAAAAAAGAAACCTTCAATACCTTCTGAGATCCTGATGGAACTCCAGGAAACCACCACAACTATACTACTACTACTATCAATACCACTTCCACTACCATTACCACTACTACTAACTACTACCACTACCACTACCAGTACTGATACTACTACTACTACCACTACCAGTACTGATACTACTACTACTACTACCACTACCAGTACAGATACTACTACTACTACTACCACTACCAGTACTGATACTACTACCACTACCACTACCACTACTACCACTTCTACTACTACTACCACTACCACTTCTGCCACTACCACTACTACTACTACCACTTCTACTTCTACTACCACTACCACTACCACTACTACCACTTCTACTACCACTACCACTACCACTACTACTACTACCACTACCACTACTACTACTACCACTTCTACTACCACTACCACTACTACTACTACCACTACCACTACCACTACCACTACTACCACTTCTACTACCACTACCACTACTACTACTACCACTTCTACTACCACTACCACTACCACTACTACCACTTCTACTACCACTACCACTACCACTACTACTACTACCACTACCACTACTACCACTTCTACTACTACTACCACTACTAATACTTCTACCACTACTAATACTACTACCACTACTACTAATTACTACCACTATTACTAATTACTACCACTACTATGTACTACTACCACTACCACTACTACTACCATTACTACTACTACCGCTACCACTACTACCACTACCACTAACTACTGCTACTAACTACTACCACTACTACCACTCACTACTACCACTACTACTACCACCAACACCACCACTACCACTACTACTACTAACTACTACCACTACAAATACCACTACTACTAACTACTACTACTACAACTACCACTGCCATTACTACTACTACTACTACTACTACCACTACCCCTATTACTACCACTTCTAACAATAATAATATTATATTTAATTTAAAGGCATATTTCTAGGTCACTGTACAAATGTATACAGAGTTCAATAGTTTTCTCATTTACCATCAACCCTCGTGATAAACTCATCGCTGACACACTGACTGTCATCAACATTAAAGCATCATCGTTGCCATACTGAGAAAAACAGCGTCGACGGCCAGAAGGCTGGTGTTGACACTCAGCACTATACACGGTAAATATTTACACTAAGACAGGGTCGGTGGATATTATTTCACTTGTTGCTATTGTGTTGATGACAGACTCATGTTTAAAAATACAATTGTTTGATATTGGCATAGATTTGCTTGTATTTCTTCACAGCATCTTTATTCTGTTGCTTCATGTTTTATGGATTTGTGTTTTTAATCATATTTGTCCAATATTTACATGTTTTTAAAATGTATTTAAAAACTCTATTCCATCGTAACTAGATCATTTAAAATATATGAAAACTTCTAACGTTGTTTACAAAAAAGATGTATTCATTTTTTTTCAATACAAACACAGTTTATGAATAAAGCTCTGAACATATATAAAGTGGTGATGGTTTGTCCGTGTTAAAAACCTGGAGCGCTCACTCTTTCTTTCACTTCCTGTGTAAATGTTCATTACGTTCACCTTCTAACGGCGTCTCTTCGCGTCACAGGATCGATGTCGGTGTTTGTTGCTCCTACAGCCGAACGAGATCACGCTCACACTCTCAGGACACATTAACCTTTACGCTGGCGTTTAATGTCAACCTTATTATACTTGATTTACACGACGGCCAAAGAAACCTGAAGGTCACTTTTTATTCAGTCTGGACCGATTTGAATGATTCTGAAGGTTCTTATTGACTCCTAGACTGGGGATTTATTGCAGTTTTCAAAGAGGAAACGAAGTTTTTTGATGCAGTCCTGCAGTATCGTTACTTTTGACTGTCGCTCGTAACCTCCCGAAAAGACTTTTCCCACGATTCACGAGACTTCAATTATTCACCAGAGAGCTCTTTGCAAGTATTTCGAGCTTCATTTTTTTAAACCCCTGAACTTGTCGACCCACTGACCCGCGATCCTGACCCACCAGTGTCTTTTACCTTCTGTTTGCTCAGCATCCTTATGAAAACTTAGTGTTTTTAAGATTTAAAATAAACCTACTTTCGTTCAAATACCGATTATTTTCAAAACGATAAAACACTTTTCACTGTTTTTCCTCTTTTCTTGTCTGCATTTAAAGTTGTACAAATATGTTCAAGTCAGTGTTGATTTAGATTTTTGCACTAATTTATGTGATATTTATATGAATATTGTTATTCTGTACATTCTAGTTGTGTTGTGTTATTTTGACGTTGTTTTATTTACGGTTCAAAAGTTAAAAAGAGACATTTTATTAATGATTAACGATGAATCTCATTTTATCATAATATGTTGTTCTGGCCTTCAGAAGTTTTACATGTTAATAAAGGAGTAAAGAGTGATCATATTAATTTGACTGAAGGTGGGAAAATGGAGTAGATTTTATCAATCTTGTATTGAGTTTGAAAAAACAATATAAACAATATATTCTTTTACAATACTGTATCAATATTAAACAGCACTTTTGTTGTTGTTTTTAAATCAGATTTTCATTAAAATAGTTATTTTATGGTTTACATTTTAATGAAGTGCCTGTAAAATTTAAATTAAAATGTTAATGGTATTTGTTCCATTTTGGGTTGCAATTAAACATCCAATCGCTAGAGGTCATCACGTCTTCAGCAGCTAAAGGAACAATGAAATTCTGGGAGATCCATGCGATGACTGAGGATGAGAGGATACAGTCGACTACAGCAGCTTTTACAGTTAATGTTTGGACTTGTTTTGGTTTCAAAAAAAATAAAAGCAGTAATGACTTCGTCAAGAGTCATGTGGTCTGTAAATTCTGCAACACCAGAGTTGAGTACTAGACAATACTACAAATATATACTTGTACTTAAAGTATCGCAACATATCATATCATTGCTCCTGTATCGTGATTCTATTTCCTGTTAACATGATCTAGTCAAACCCTTGTTCTTGACTTAGATTCGATTATTTTATTTATATTTCATAAATATATGTAAAAAATAAATAAAAATGAACATGTTTTTAACTAACTTAGTCACTACTTGCACGTCAAAGGAAGTTATTAACCAGCTGATCAGTCACATCCTGTACAAGTAATCTCTGAGTCTCAACAAATCGTTTCAAGTTCTTCTTCAGCTCGGAAAGACACAAGATTCATGACTGACGCTTGTAAATAACGGAAAATCCCTGTGACGTAGCAGAGTTACCCTTGAATCTTCACAAGGGTACATTGCTGTCTTACAACCCCCTCCCACACACACACACACACACACACACACACACACACACACACACACACACACACACACACACACACACACACACACACACACACACACACAGAGAACAAGTCACAATCCCATGTAAGGTCAACCAGTGTGTGGAGATGGTTTGAAGTGAGATTGTGTGGAAAAAAATCACACATGTTTGTGGTACATATAATCCTGCATGGTTCAATAAACATTACTTCAACTTTTAACAAAAATGATTGATGCACAGAATAAGTTGAATCATGTTTGAATAAAAGAGAATTTTCTCAGTGGAGGCGAAAATCCCAGTGGAGCGAGTTGGCGAATGCCTCCCTCTAGTGGTGAGAGATGGTAACTACTTATACTGTATGTATTTTGAATCGGATCCGTTTGTAATTTTCAAGATCAGCAAACATGTCACGAAATTGTTCTTTAATTATATGTGATCATCAAAATGTATTATTTAAATATATGTCGATCATTGTTTGATCAAATTGTATTTTCTTGGCGAACAAAAGCGAATTATTTGACACGTAATATAATATAAGTAATATACAGTAGCTGAGGCGGGATTTAAAGCAGTTTTAACGAGTGGCCGCTTGGTGTCGCTCTTTCTGCATTTTTCCACTGAGTAATGTAAAACTTCCTGTGCGATCTAAACTAAACAAAAAACCTGTATTTACACCTCATTCTGTTTACATTTTTTCAGCCATAACATTATGACCAGGATTCTATACTGTGGCTTTTCATTGAGGTTATATTTTGAATTCATTTTTTAATCTTTATAGTCGTTTTAACTGAATTAAATCCACTCTTAACTCACCTTCCTCCCAGAGAACAGCATGCACAGCTGATGCATGGAGCCTCCGTTCTTGGTCAGCTCCTTCTTCAGGGTCTTGGGCGACGGCAGCGTCCAGCCGCCCTTGTGTCCGCCGCCGCCCGCCTCCATGCAGTTGATGGCGTTGTCGGAGGTGAAGCAGGGGCTCCGGGGGTCCTGCAGGAGGCTCCCCTCGCTGTGGGTGCGCCGGCGCAGCGAGTTCTGCACGCTGAGCCGCACCGCCCCGTGCTTCTCGCAGGTGGCGCCCTCCACCATGCTGCGGCGCTTGCTGTCGCTGCGCTGCAGGTAGGCGTCGTCGCTGTCGTCCTCTTCGTCGTCCTCGTCTTCATCCGACTCGTCCTCGTCGTCCTCGTCTTCGTCGTAGTCTTCCTCGTCGGTGTTGGGCGAGGAGAGGGCGTCGGCGCTGAAGGATCGGTCCAGGCGCAGCTCGGGGATGATGAAGGAGGACGAGGACGAGGAGGGAGGCGCGTTGGTGTCGGGGGGCTCGGAGGCGTTGTCCTCGTCCGTGTTCTCCACCACCAGGTGGAGGTTCAGCTGCTCCTCGTCGCCTTCTTTACTCCCTTTCTCCTCCTCCTCGTACTCGTCCTCCCTCCTCTTCATCATCTGCTCGTGGGCCTCCCTCCAGATCTCCACCTCGTTCCCTTCCATGCTCTTGCAGTCCTCGCCCTCGGTGGAGGGCGGCGGCGTGGGGGGCACCCGGTGGCGCTCGCTGGAGCCGCCCAGGCCTCCCAGGCCCCCCAGCGGCAGGTAGACCTCGTCCACGGGGGTCAGCGGCTCGGAGGTGTGCGGGCTGCCCAGGGTGGGCGGCTCGGACGGGCTGGACGGGTACAGGCTGCTCTCCTCGCCCTCGGAGCTGCGAGGCGGCAGGTGGAGGCAGACGCCGCCGCGGTCGGCGCCGCCCAGCTCGCACGAGGAGGGGTCCACCTTTGGCTCCAACATCTGACGGAAACACAGAAGTTGGAAGTTTTAGCTCGTGTACTTCCTTCTCGCTCTAAGTAGAACATTCTCAGATTGTTGTCAAATGCAGTGGCTACGTTGTCATACGTTTAGCCAGACATACTTTAGTGTTTTATTCACACAAAATTCAAACTTCACTCATTTTCTACACACCTTCATGTCGACTAAGGGTTGGGATTAATTTCAGAGTAATCTGTTCTTTTTTAGAGTTTTAGACAAAAATGTTTATTCATTTTAATGTAGCGACCGGAGCTCAGTTGACATCGCCTTCATCTTCATCCAAAAAGACGCTTAAAAACATCCAAAAACCTCCGTACTGCTCGTCTGTAACGTCCATCTTGGATTGAAGCCTCTACATGAGGAATGTGATCCGAAAAGTTTAAAAATAATTCTATACTTTAAGCATGTTTGTAGCAGAAGCTAAAAGGCTAACATGCTACAGAGACAGGAAACAGTTTAGACAGTGGACACTGGAACCTCTCGCGATATAGTGTTTTCTGTCTGTGTAGCCCAGGGGTGGGCAATTATAATTCTTCAAGGGCCACATTCAATTCTGTGATTGTTGTTAGGGGCCGTCAAGCAAAAGAAAGACGAAAAAATCCCTTAAAAAAAAAAAAAGGACATTCGTCATTAGGCCGTGACTTTTATTTTTTATTTATTTGCAATTTTATTCTTGTATATATGAGTTTTTTTCAAAACATTTCTTCAACTAACTTACAAAAAATGTTTTGAGGGATTAATATATACTCGAAAAATTACACACAAAAAGTAAAGTGTTATGCTGAAATGTAAATGAATAATAAATACAAAATAAATGTGTTAATGCATTAAAACCATTTATACATGATCATGCTTTGATATTATGAGGGCCGCATTTTTGCCCAGGTCTGCTGTAGCATGTTAGCCATTTAGCTTCTGTTATAAACAACCTTTAATTATAGATTTTTATAGTTTTATCGTAACAATTTCTCATGTCGAGGCTTCAATACAAGACGGACTTTACATACAGAAGATGGAGGTATTTGGATGTTTTTAAGTGTCTTTTTGGACGAAGACGAAGAAAACTGAGCTCAGGTCGCTACATTAAAATGAACAAACATTTTTGTCCATAACTCTAAAAAGGAACAGATTACTCTGAAAATAATCCCAACCTCTAGTCGACCTGAGGGTGAGTAGAAAATGAGTGAAGTTATGGGTGAACTATATATTTAACTAAACATTGAATGAAACTTGCTCAAACAGATGAATCATGTATTCTCTGAAATTGCTCCCTAAAGTGAGGACGATGGTTCCGAAAAAATGACCCATGTCACAGTCGGAGGGAAACAAACGGAAAACATGGAAACAGTTTGTTAACCATGATCTGAACGGTCGATAAAGTGTTGATGAAGAGATTTCTTTAGAGTTTCAATACCTTATCCTGCCAAAGTGGTTAAAGTTTAGTCCAGTAGAGCAAGAGGTCATGAGATGCTAATGCGAAACTAGTTCTGAGGAACTGGTAGCAAAAAATGGCGTCTCAATTGTATCCGTATTCTATGACAAGATAAAAGAACTGTGTTTTCTATAAAAGAGGTGGTTGGGGAGGACAATGGTGAGTGTAACATGGATGGTTGTGACATGTGTTGAATTAGCTTCAATAGATAGCGAGGAAGGAAAGATTTAAAAGGTTTCATATTGAAGCCAAAAGTTGAGATTTTGTATATTGGCAAATAATTAAACAAGAATGTTGAAAGTGCCATTCCACCCTTTTAAGTTTGAGTCATGGCTTCTTTCAGCCGATTTTATTAATGGAAAACGAACATGTGAAGAACAGGAACATGTTAAAACAACTCCACATTTAAACCAGCTAACTTCCTATTCCTCAGGATTTTCTCTATCATCTTCAGATTTATATGGCGCCCCCTAGAGTGACATTAAAGTACATTATTTTTAGATTTAGTATCTGGAGATATCTTATCTCCAGATAATCGTAGCTGAATCTTTCCCATGATATTCTCCAGTGTTGATGCGGGAAACAGTTATGTTTATCTGACTGAGTTCATTGAATCTGGTTCACCAAAATAAACAAGTCAATTTTGAGTGATTTGTTTTATGTCCATAACAGTAGTTCTTTAGTTTATTCACTAGGTGGATTCATACATTGTATGTAGTCAGATCGGGTGCATAAGTCCCACATACTCGTAACATGAAATGTGTACTCGTACTATTAACTTGCATTGACGTAAATACATATTTATACTCTGGATTACGAGGATGAATATGTAGTTACGTCAATGCAAGGTAGACATGTGTAATTGAAGACTTGTAGTTATATAGTAAAATGTTGTTCTTCAGACTGCAGGACAGAGACATAACAATTAATACAATTGTTGAACAAAGAGATCTTCTCCGTCCACCTCAATAGCACCACCTTCTGGCGAAATGTAATAACCCTCTTTCAGTAAACAAGGGAAAAGTAAAATTCTCTTGGTCCATGATATTGGCCTTCTTCTCGCTCAAATACGACGGGTGCTACGAAGAGGATGACAGGAATTTAAAAAAAGAAAAAAGTATCTCGCAATATTCGTATCTGGAGATACGCTTTTTTTGTATTCATGTCACCTCTAGGACTCAATCTCTGTTAACCTCCTTCCAAAACTTTGTTTTTCATTTAGTTTTGTTTTTTTTCACAATTACTGTAATAATTGCCTGACGTAGTAGAACTCTCCAGCTGTTATTGTTACGATATATTTTTAACTACAAAACAATGTTTACAAATGTACTGGAGAGACTGACCTTCCCTTTATCTAATTAAGGAAACAAATAAACATTTTGCAAAGGTGCAAGAGAGGTGTCACGCCATTGCAGTAACAGTGTTCTGACACCGGGGGAGCCAGAAACAATCTTTTAAATCCCTTTCTTTGCAGGTTGTACTTCATCCGCTCTCCCTTTTAAATGCAGTACCTCGTCCTGTGTTTCTTTATTTTTCTTGGGTTAATCCTTCCGTGTGCATTCCTACTTCAAATGAACCCATTACCTCTTCTTTTGAGATACAAAACGATAACTCAAGATAACTTCTGTTATCCTCAAACGTGTGACTTTACAACTTAAAATTAAAAGAATTGCATTTTCTTGGATATTCCTCCGTGTTTTCGTGTCATTAAATGATAGAGAAGAGCGAAAGAAAGAAAACAGCTGCTCGTATTCCCAGCGCTCGGGGGCGAAACATATAAATCGACCACATTTTGTTTTTCTTTACTGCGGTGGCGAGCATCGAACGGAGTCTCGGCCGAGCCCTCGGGGGAAAGTGGAATGTACATTAAAAAAAAAAACAGCCGAGACTTTAGCGGGAGTGAAATGAGCTGTTTTCAAACCCATCGACGGTTTGCATCTTTCATTTTTCCGTTTCTTTTCTCAACCGCAAAACACGCTCAGAAGTGACTTATTTAAATCAAAAGGGATCAGTTGAGAGTAACAGCAGGTTTACAAAGTGTTTCCAATAAATGAAACATGTTATAAAATTAATCAATCAGTAGTTTTGTCAAATAAATATAATTATAACAGTGTTTAAACGATAAGTGAACTTGTATCAGATGTTATAGAGGTAAATAAAAAAATTGCAATCAAAGTTTGAATCAATAATTATTCCTTACTTTTGTAAGGAAGGTTCTCAAAACACTTGCTACTTGTAACACAATCGGACCGAAGTAGTCGTTGGTTTCTCCTGTTTCACATCCTCTAATAAAAGATAAAAAATAAAAGGTTCATCTTAATGGGGATCTGAAATAAGGGGAATATCACGAGATTCATTTGCACTATACTGTATCGGTATTAAACAGTACTTTATTGTTTTTTTTCCTTTCGTTTTTTTTGGAAAGAATATTTTATGTGTTACCATAGTTATTTTATTATTTTGTGTAAAACAATTATTTGATATATATTTTTCATTTACAATGTACGTTTTGTTCATTTTTGTGTTGCAATTAAACTTTAGGCCACTAGACGACAGCATTCATTACATTCTCCGCAGCTAAATGAACATGGAAATCATGTGAGATCCTGGAGATGAC
Source organism: Callionymus lyra (assembly GCF_982586985.1). Classification (NCBI taxonomy): domain Eukaryota; kingdom Metazoa; phylum Chordata; class Actinopteri; order Syngnathiformes; family Callionymidae; genus Callionymus; species Callionymus lyra. The sequence goes on from NC_141822.1 coordinate 10,381,666, forward strand.
TAAGGACAAGAGGATACAATGGACTCCAGCAGCTTTTAAAGCTGATGTTTAGAAATATTTTGGTTTGAAAACAGATGAAAGCAGTTACGACTTCGTCAAGAGTCATGTGGTCTGTAAATTCTGCAACACCAGAATCAATTAGTCGACAATACTACAAATATATACTTGTTACTACAGTACTGCAATACATTGTGCTGTTGCCCCTGTATCGTGATACGCATCGTAACGACAGATTCTTGATAATACAAACTCCTAGTCATTTTAGTAAAAAGTAAAAATGGCCGAATGAACCGTGAACCCTATTTAATGGCGCCGTATTTGGGATCATCATCTTCTTCAGAGTAGCTATTCGCTCAGTTTTATCTTGATTCTGATTGGTTGACAAGCCTCGAATTCTTGTGTAAATTCAGATTCCGCTACCGTAATGTAGTGAGTTCTTGAGCCGCTGAGGACAGTTACAAACACATCATACATCAGTGACTTTGGACTTCACCGAAGACTTTTCTCTTAAAAAGTACTTTTCAAACAGTAGTCTGAGGAGTAACAAATAAAATGACGATGATGATGTTTTAAAATTAGTTTATTAACAAACCTCCCATTAAGACTCGTCATTAAGTAACTAAAGATTAGTTCTGTAAAACTATTAGTGTTCTATTTTTGAATAAAAAGAAAGGGAGACAAAATAATGTTTTTTTCCAGGTTAATTTAAAACTGTCTTCTATTTATATTTAGGTAATAATTAGTCTTGCTTCCAGAATAAGTTGATCTTGAACTCTGCACCAGATGGAGTCAAGGCGGTCTTTGTTGGGTTCAGCGAGGATGATACAGTCACAAGACCGCCTCGGTTCTTTCTAAATATTGCGTGAGCTGTTATCAGCTCCAATCAGTAACCCCAGGAACTGCACTGGTTGACTCGGAGGTGAGATTTTAACTCGCCTTTTGGTTTCACACCAGAGGTATGTGAATAATTTAGACGATTAGTGACTGAAACGGGTGAATGTGTGGCCCTGGAGACGAAGAAGATCCTTTCACTGTTGATATGTTGCAACATGAGTTTTATATTGAAACTACAAAACTAGAAAAATGATCAAATGTTAAATAACAAACTTTACTATTATGTCTTTTTAATAACTTGACAAGTTGTTGTCCATTGAAATCAATTCAAAACACATTTAAAATATCCATTCTTTGTATTTATTTATTTTTTAAAATTAAATTAAAGATCTTTAAATTGAATGAGTAATATAATATATATTATTTCATACATTACATAGTAAAATCACAACTTTTGATTAATTTAATTTAAACATCTTTTCACCCTTTATTTTTAAGTTTTCAAGAGAGAGAAAAATAATAGATTCATCTTGTTTTATTTTATCATCTTTGATGTGGAAATGCAAACAAAAACATGATCCAAAAAGGGAAAAAAAAAGTAAATAAAAGTATCAACAAGTGTAATCGTTGTAGTTACTTTTGATGATATATGCATTTTAATTAAATATTTTTCAATATAAATCATTATTGGACTGAGAACAACATTTAAAATGTGTCATTGATTTATGTAAAGGTGTCCAGGAAATGCGAAAAAAAGAGGGGAAGACGTCTTGAAGAGGGAAACAGTCGATGATGATGATGATGAAGGACAAGAGGACAGGTGTGACTGGCGAAGACGCTCAAGATGGTTTAAGGCGATTTTCTGTCGCGGTCACAGTGAATACGACAGAAAAACCAGGATGAACACAATTGTTTTTAATTCAAAAGTGTCGAGTGTCTCTGCTTCCACAAACAACAACCATCATTGCAGAGAAAAGTCGTTCCATAAGACGATAAACCTAATTTTCCTGAGAACGAAAGATTATCACCCACCAGAAGAAAAAAACCTCCTCTTTATGGTGCGTTCTGCTAAATTATTTAGCTCAGGATATTGTTGTTCGTGCCTCTCATCGCTCTCATCAGCGGCTCTTTACTGCTGCGTGAAGCCATTCACGGCAGATATTGACCCTGACGGAGACACAAGCGTTCGACAAACTGTGTGCGACGTATATCGTCGCTTTTAGTGATAATAAGGATTCAGGTTCACGATGATTGTGTTTGTCAACTCGTGTTTTTTTTTTACCATCGTGAACCGTTAGCGGAAGTGTTTTTACAAACAACTTTAGACATGATGGGTTTTAATAGCAAAATCATTTTAACTTGCTTATTATGACACTGTATGATAATCACACCTTAATTGTAGACGTAATATAAGAGCTTGTTTGATGATATTGATCTGAAAAAAAGAGCCAGAATGTGGAACATTTTTCAGATGTTGACGATAAAATGTTTTTGTTGTTCAGAGGTCAGTAGGTGGCGCCATCAGTTTAAAAATTATGTTTCATTAGAACAGTTGTTTAAAACAAAGGAAAATAGTGCAGAAACCGCCATCTAGTGGACTCTAAAAATAATGACAATGCGTCATGAAGCTTCATCAGACCATCACTAACAATAACTAGTGATGTATTGATGAAGCTTCATGAATCAGTGTGATGTAGTTTAGAGGTCAGTAGGTGGCGCCATCAGTTTAAAAATGATGTTTTGTTTCATTAGAACAGTTGTTCAAAGCAAAGTAAAATAGTGCAGAGACCGCCATCTAGTGGACTCTGAAAATAATGACAATGCGTCACGAAGCTTCATAAGAACATCACTAAAAAAAACTAGTGATGTGCTGATGAAGCTTCATGAAACAGTGTCATGTTGTTTAAAGGTCAGTAGGTGGCGCCATCAGTTTAAAAATGATGTTTTGTTTCATTAGAACAGTTGTTCAAAGCAAAGTAAAATAGTGCAGAGACCGCCATCTAGTGGACTCTGAAAATAATGACAAGGCGTCATGAAGCTTCATAAGAACATCACTAAAAAAAACTAGTGATGTGATGATGAAGCTTAATGAAACAGTGTCATGTTGTTAAGAGGTCAGTAGGTGGCACCATCAGTTTAAAAATTATGCGACGTTTCATTAGGACAGTTGTTCAAAACAAAGTAAAATAGTGCAGAGATGCCATCTAGTGGACAGACCATCACTGCCAATAACGGCCTTCAGTAGGTGGATGACTGACATCTCTCTTAGATATAAGAGGAACGTTAGCATAAGCGATTGACTCGGAGAAGAGCTATGGATGCTTCTGAAAACAAGAATAGTGTTTTCATATTCAACTTATTTACGGATAGGAAAAGTACGTTTTAAAAATCACACTTGAAGGTAGTGACAGGCTGATGAAGCTTCGTGAAGCATTGACTTCAGAGCCCACTAGATGGCACTGTTTGCTGTATAATCTAAAATGAACAAACATTTGCTTTAAATCTAAGAGGCAACAGATTACCCTGAAAATAATCCCAACCCTTAGTCGACATGAGGGTGAGTAGAAAATCAGTAGAATTCCGTTGAACTATCACTTTAAATGAATCTATATTCTTTAAACTAGTCTCTCAGGGTAGAAACTGCTGGTGTCAGAGCGGGTGGACATACATTGTTGTGTGGGGATCCCCTTCAACTCCAACAATACAAGGATTATTCCGAACCAAACTATCACTGTCCCTGGACCAGGTGGTCGATTGCTGCGGCCGATTCACCCGTAATGAACAAGTCCGTTTTCAAAGAGACGACAATACTGCGGCACATTGCGTGGCTTTTCGGGAAAAGGCTGTGCGAGTCAGTTGATTCTGATCCACGGACCTCAGAGCCCGAGCTGGGGTGTAAGTCTGGATCAGAATCTACTGATGGAAAGTCTGACCATGAATAGATCCGAAAGTAAGAACCAGAATTTTAAAGTTGATCCTGAAAGAAACTGGAAGCCAGTGAAGAGTTTTAAGGATCGGAGAAATGTGAGTTCTTCTACTAGAGCGGGTCAGAATTCTCACTGCAGAGTTTTGTATGAACTGCAGGCGAGACAGATCCTTCTTGTTAAGACATGAAAGAAAAAACTGTTGCACTAGTCCAGATGAGAAGACACAAACGCATGGATTATTACAAAGACACACATCAAGACCATGTGCTTTTTGTTTCACGACGTCTGCAACCATCAACAACGTAAGGAGACACTTAGCTTGGTTCGATTCCTGTCCTAAAGAGTTCTTTAAAGTGTATCTATTTTTGGTCCAAACAGGACATAGTAGTAGAGGGGTTGCCCGGTCCACATGGCTGGACATCCTCTCGATCTGGCCCTCGGGACATTGGAGTTGCAACAACCCTGCCTCGATATCCATCCATAGTAGTGACGGGGATTCAACTCTCAACCTCATTTTCAGCCAATTATTTGGTTTAGAAATTGAACATTTGTAAAAAAACAAAAACAAACATTCCACTGGGATTTCACTTGCCGGCCTAAAAAACCATTTGTGGTCCCCGTGGCTGTGGTTGAGAATCTTAAAAAAGTGTCGGGTTGAATTTCCATGTCGCAGCAGGGACACGTCAAGACGCCCACGAGCAAGACTCTCCGCACGGAACCTCCTGGTCGAATTCATTGGACCGCGTAGTATTTTCCTTAATTTTCATTTCCAAACAAGGCGATGCGAACCTCGTCCAGAGACCACCTCGACTCGGTATCTATAAATAAACTTTTTCATTTTATCTGAAACCTCCTCCTTCATCCGTCTCACCCTTCCTGTCACCCCCCCCCCCCACCTTAATAAACACGGTAGAAGTTAGCGTGTGATTCACGGCGTGGATTGGAGTTCGCATCATGGGCTATAAAGGATCCGCCGCTTCCTCCTTATCTGCGACGAGGTCCTTGAGCGATGACTGCTGAAGGCTCCGCATGAGACACAATGGAGCCACATGTCAGATGCACTCGCTCCAGCGCAGACGACATAAAAGAAGGCAGAGCTTCACGACAACGAGCCCTCGACTCGACTCGACCTCTTCAAGAGTCCAACAGGCGTCTGTGTGTCGCGTCTGCTGGTTGTTCTTCAGATCGATCACCTGTTGTCACCGTGACTGAACGCAAGTGTCGTTACGTCACCATCAGCTGGTTTGTTATTCATATTAAAGACATGATTGAGCCGTAAATGTAAGGAGGATTCAATCTGAAACTACCTCAGTTTGTGCACAACTACTGTGTAATAATAACAGCAATGTATATATGGAACCTTTCTAAGGGACAACATTTCTTTCATTTTTTTTATGTTCTTTCGTTTTTAATGACATTATAAAACCGTTACATGTTGATAATATATATATATATATATAATTTGATCTTTTTATATACAAAGAAAAAAAAGGAATTGAATTTATTTATTTATTTCATTTATTTATTGTTATATAATTGTATTTATAATGAATAGTACAAGATAAAACGTTTTTATAAATGTATCATTAATAGGAAATTATCTTCTGATGTTTTTCTCTTGTCTTTTTTCTATTCATCCAAATATCCATCCATCCATCCATCCATCCATCCTTCCATCCATCCATTTTTTCTATTCATCCAAATATCCATCCATCCATTTTTTCTATTCATCCAAATATCCATCCATCCATTTTTCTATACATCCAAATATCCATCCATTTTTTCTATTCATCCATCCATTTTTTCTATTCATCCAAATATCCATCCATCCAATTTTCTATTCATCCAAATATCTATCCATCCATTTTTTCTATTCATCCAAATAGCCATCCATCCAAATATCCATCCATCCATTTTTTCTATTCATCCAAATATCCATCCATCCATTTTTTCTATTCATCCAAATATCCATCCATCCATTTTTCTATTCATCCAAATATCCATCCATCCATTTTTTCTATTCATCCAAATATCCATCCATCCATTTTTTCTATTCATCCAAATATCCATCCATCCATCCATGCATCCATCAAAGATATAAAAACACACTTAGTTTCTCCTCCAACATTTCCTAATGATCTGATGCCAACATATATTAGACTCCAACAGAATGAGGGGGCAGTAGTTTATAAAAAGGTTAATAGTATAGTATTTGTAATTACCTCAGTTTCTGCACAATTACCATTTAATTATAATCATGTTGTAATGATCTATGATCGGTGGGTTGTTGTAAAGGGACAAGATCAGAAGATCGTTTTTAAAGCTTCTTTCTCTTCTTTTCAAATTTTTCCAATTGTTTAATGGGCCCTTGAGACCAATAGGGTTAAATTGGCATAATATTGACTTAATTGACAGAATATAAATCATCAGTTAAAATATGGTAAAAATAAACTATTGAAACTCAAAATGCACCACAGAATGACTGGATGAACGAGGGCCCCATCTGGCCCCTGGATTAGAAAAGAGTAACAGTCAATGTTTTTGGTGAATATTTAAAGTAAAGGACAATAAGTTAGTCTTAACCTGAAGAGGTTTGGAAGGTCATCGCTGCACATCTGAGCTAATGTTCTGCAGCAACAGTGACACGTCCAGCCCTGAGGCTCATCAGACATCATGTGATTTCCTCAAGAAAAACCACAAGACTTGCATTAGCGTTTGATCCGGAGAATCCATTTTCAGCTCGGAGCTTCCTAACTCCGCCGGTAAAAGACAAGTATAAAATAAAAAAGCATCTCCATCCGTTCTTGTGGAAGAAAACAACATCAAAACATTTGTTTCCGGCTCGTACGCGAGTCCAAAATGCGGTGAATAATAAAGTACTTCTGAATGAAGCCGGTGATTCATCACAATATCAAAACGTGTCACGTGGCTGCAGATTAGTGGAAGTGAGAGATAAATGGAAGAGACGAGAAGACGAGTGAAAAATGAACACAATGAGATCACTAAGTGGAGAAGAAGAAAAAAATAAAAGCCCAGAGAAAAGACACGACGAGTCGAACGTTGGTGAGATTGATGTGAAGATGGGCTGTTAACGGCACTAACGGTCTTACTCAGCACAAACCACTGAAACCAAACACTCTCAGGCAACATTTTAATACGATTGAAAACGTCCAGGATGCAATAAAACTAACCATCAGTCCACTGACCACCTGGAAACTGATACGTACTCGCAGCAGACCGACGGTCTCTGGGTTTCGGATTTAAAACATGTTGACGTATTCAATCTCTGCTTAGTCACGATCGACTTATTTTATTATAAGTTCACTGGATTCTTTTCTTGGCTGTCTTTAAACTACATTAAGAACTTCTTTAAACAGGAACAGATCTGTCCGGAGGGTAGAACGAAACCACAATCAAATAATAACATCACAACCCATTTCCTGTGGCTTTTATTTTTATCCAAGTCTCTTCCTTTCCTGCTCCTGCTTCTATTTTAAAGACAGTGATGCGAGTAGATAAAAATAAAACAAAAAACTTTATAAGATTTATTGAAGAAAGTTTCTACCACACATCTGTGTGTTATTGCCTTTGATATTTGCTCTTTATATTTGCAATTTGTCATCTCTTTGCACTTTATTTTTTGTATTTGCACTTTGGTCTTGCTTTTGTGAAACTTGCTGTACCATCCATCCATCCATTAATCTATGCTCTTTATATTCACACTTTATTTTAAATCTCTTTGCACTTTGGTCCTTTTATTTGCACTTTGTTCTTGCTTTTGTGAAACTTGCTGTACCATCCATCCATCCATTAATCTATGCTCTTTATATTCACACTTTATTTTAAATCTCTTTGCACTTTGGTCCTTTTATTTGCACTTTGTTCTTGCTTTTGTGAAACTTGCTGTACCATCCATCCATCCATTAATCTATGCTCTTTATATTCACACTTTATTTTAAATCTCTTTGCACTTTGGTCCTTTTATTTGCACTTTGTTCTTGCTTTTATGAAACTTGCTGTACCATGTATCCATCCATTCATCCATCAATCCATCCATCTGTGCTCTTTATATTCACTTTGCACGTTGGTCCTTTTATTTGCACTTTGTTCTTGCTTTTATGAAACTTGCTGTACCATCTATCCATCCATTCATCCATCAATCCATCCATCTGTGCTCTTTATATTCACTTTGCACGTTGGTCCTTTTATTTGCACTTTGTTCTTGCTTTTATGAAACCTGCTGTACCATCTATCCATCCATTCATCCATCAACCCATCCATCCATCCATCTGTGTTCCTTATATTCGCACTTTAAAAGCTGTACCATCTATCTATCTATCTATCCATGCATCCATCCATGCTATTTATATTTGCACTTTTTTTTATCTCTTTTCACTTTTTTCTTTTTATTCAAACTTTGTTCTTGCTTTTATGAAACTTTCTGTACCATCTATCCATCCATCCATCCATATTAATAAATATACAATCTGTTGTTAAGATTCTTCTCCGTGATTGGCTGACATGTGCAGGTGTTTTGCCACTATTTAAGTGGACAAAAACTTCTGTTTACAAAATGTGGGAAAATAATCAGCTTTCAGGTCATCGGATCTTCGGTTTTGTTCACTTGTATAGAACTTTTAAAAAACACAATTGTAAATCCAGGAAGTGAAAAACTCACGCTACGGTGTGTGAAGTGCCAGAATGTAAAATTTCTTTGTGTGCGGTACAGGCTCTTCTTCAGGTGATTCCTCTGGTGATACTTTTACATTTGTATTCTCGTTCACCTGTACTGTTACTAAACGTCACACATAAAACGTCAATAATGTGTTTCACAATCACAAGAAAAGAGAGCGAGGTACAGAACAAAATAAAACACCGGATTTTAAATGACAACATGCAGAAATTACAAACTTATTTACAAGTTCTGTAGTAAAACCCAAGCATCTCTTCAAACCATTCTTCATATCCAGGGTTTCTACAGCTCTAAATGTCATTAATCCCAGAAGTGTTGACCTCCAAGGGACTCGTTGTATAAACAAAAAAGCGGGACGTGGTTAGAGCTGGCAGGAGGAGGAGCGAAGCCATTATTACGTCATAGTGGACTCCGCTCTCGTAACCTCTCATTCGCCCAGATTTGAGACGAACTCTATAAAGTAATAAGTTCAAAACATGGTCATGATGAAGGACTTAATGCATCTTGGAGAGGAAGATTCAACATTTGAAACATGAGAGTCAGGAGAGTTGAGTTTCACATTTGTTGACTTCTAAGGTTGAGCGTGAGCCACTGTAGCTTCTTCCCTCTTGAAGTTCATCTCAACCTGTTCCACCCCGTCTGCACTCTCCTCCTCACCTCCCTCTTTATCCGTAAGGGTTGATCTGAAAACACTTGTCAAGTTGAAACATGAAGTCGAGACGACTTCTCCGGCATTTCAAAACTAGGGTCAGTTCACTGAGTCACCGTCTGACAGGACGAGGGACTTCATCACGAGATGTTGCCTTAAAGTAATAAGACAATCATATCAACATCTGTTTTGTCCTTTTCAACTATCGTTTATTTTCCCACGAGTACACAAAGTAAATATTGTTACCTACAACTCTTGTTATTGAGGAATATAATTTAACATTTAATAAATATATGAACATTAGTTTAGTACAGATACAAAAGGAACCTATTTTATTTTATTTTTTACAAAGTAGCAAACGTAAAATATACATAATAACAGGAAAAATGAATTCTTAAATAATCGTATCCATCAAAAGTCAACCTTTTCACGACTACATTGTTCACACACATCCACACACACATTAACACACACACATGTGAACAGTCGACCGGGGACATTCGGGTGAACTCTGTCCTGCAGTTGCCATGGTGACGAGGGACCTGCCCCGGGGGAGCAGCTGCGCTGTCATCTCCGAAAAAGCAACAGATGCACCTCCGACCTCTGTCGTCCTAATTTCCCCCACGACCTTCCCTTCCCTCAATTTCGAGGTGCCATCTTTTGTTCTCATCTCTCGACTTCCCGTTAACTTAAGAAAATCTTTCATCGCAGTCTTGCATCGACCAAATGTCGCGATCGCATGATGACCTTGGACCATGTGACCAGTCAGGCGTACGAGCTGGATCCACAAAGTTAATTAAAAAACAGACTACAAAAAAATATATTAAGAACTGCAGTAGAGACATTCGGGTGTCAATAAACTTCATCCTTCCATCCATCCATCTATGCTCTTTGTAGTCGCACTTTTTTTAAAGTCTCTTTGACCTTGTTCCTTTCGTTTGATCGTTTTTCCTTTCATTTGCACGTTGTTCTTGCTTTTCTGAAACTTGCTGTACCATCTATCCATCTATGCTCTTTAAATTCACATTTTTTAATTATCTCTCTGAGCTTTGTTCCTTTCATTTGCTCTTTGTTCCTTTCATTTGAAGGTTGTTCTTGCTTTTATGAAACTTTCTGTAGCATCCATCCATCCATGCTCTTTATTTTTGCACTTTTTTTTATCTCTTTGACTTTGTTAATTTCATTTGCACTTTGTTCTTACTTTTATGAAACTTGCTGTACCATCCATCCATCCATCTATGCTCTTTATATTCGCACTTTTTAAAATCTCTAGTGAAGCTTCATGAAGCATCGTCATCAATTACTTTCATGCTCAGAAGACACAGTTGTAAAATGACTGGAGGTTTTTAATAATTGCTCAAAGGCTAAGATCAAACTGAAAAGGGTGCCATCTAGTGGACTCATAAGATGTGGAACGATGCTTCATGAAGCTTCATCTCTCACAAAAAAAAAATCTCTTTCTGATTCACACGTTATTTGGGATTTGATAAACTGAATATCGGTATTAAATCAAAGCGTCAAATCAAGTATGGGAGGTGCAGGGTCGACGAGGCTTCACGAAACAGCGGATGAGGTATCACGATACAGTGTTTTCAAAGGTCACGAGATGGCACTTTAAGTTCCAAAATGATGACAAAGATTATAAAGCAGAGAGTTCCATCTAGTGGCTTTTTAAAGTGGAAACACTGTATCATGAAACCTCATCAACTGTTTCATGAAGCCTCGCCAACACATCACCAGTAGAAGCCTGAGAATAAAATGGAAACATGTTGTTTAAGTGCAGGGAATAAAGCAGCAGTGGGTTGTTTTTTTTCATTAGTAGAACAAGACGAGAGATTGGAACGTTCCGAGGATGTAAACAACGGATCGAAACAGTCATTATGATTCACACCAGCTAAACACACGACTCTATATGTTATGACATGAACCGCTTCTGATGATACAAGAGCCTTCATTGCCAGTGTGTGTGTGTGTGTGTGTGTGTCTGTGAGTGTGTGTGTCCAATAAGTAGTTAAAGGGCCGGATCGACGATCAATCTCTCAATCGCCTCATTACATGCGCCACAACGCCTCTCGCACCTCGTCCACCTCGCGGAGAAACTGCGATGGTCATTTGTCGGCGGACGTCTGGGATGTCGACGCAGGTGAAGGAGGAGAGGGAGCGAGGGAGGAGGAGGAGGAGGAGAAGGAGTGGAGGAGATGGAGGAGACGTAAAGAAGAAGGAAGAGAGGTGAGCCGGGGGAACAGACGAATCATCGACCGTCGTAATTGAATCGAGTAATTCGATCTGTCGAGCTGCACGAGGTTGATTTCATGCATCTTTGGTCGAATCAAATATGAATTAAAGACGTTAGAAGTTTATTAACATCTATTGTGATGGGATTGATGGTAATACATGATACTTAAATACTGTTTACTGTTGTTGCATTTGTAATAAGTAAGTAAGTAAGTAATATTTATTTATATAGCGCTTTTCGAGACCAGGGTCATAAAGCGCTTAAACAATCAAAACAATACTCAAAAAAGTACATACTTTAAAGATCAAGATAAAACTGATAACACAACAGGAGTTCCAGAAAATCAAGGAAAAGCCTGAACAAATAGAAACGTCTTAAGATGTTTCTTAAAGGAGTCAGTAGACTCCATCAAGCGCAAAGAGAGAGGAAGATCGTTCCAAAGCTTATAATAATCATGTAATAAAAAAGGTCTAATTACAACTAAAATTAGGTTCTCTCAGGTTTCCTCCCACAAACATATTAATTGCTGACTGTTAAGAAATTATATATGTGACAAATGTTTCCTTTAAGTACCTGGAACATAATCCTTTCATCACTAGTTAACAGAAATAAGTGCTACATCAGAATATGAAAGAAAAAATCATATACATTACTTTTCTAAGGTAAAGTTCCAATATATACTTATTATTATATTATGTTTTCATTGAAAATATTTTAAAAACAAGTTTAGAAGTTACATGTTGGATGAAATACTCCTATGTAGGTAATAATATAATACAAACAGATATACATATACATACGCACACACATATGGATAGATAGACTTTATTGTGCATATTAACACACACACACATATATACCGTGTATATATACATACACACATACATAAATTGTACATGAAGACACACAAACACAAGTATACATATACATAGAAATACACACATAGAAATACACAAACTGCACATATACAGTACATACTGTACATTCACACACACACACACATACACAAAGACAGTACAAATACAGACAGACACACCAACACACTGCACATATAAACACCCACAGAATACTGCACATATACACACACATACAATACACACACACATACTGTACATTTATACACACACACATACATACACATACACAATTACAGTACACATACAGACAGACACACCAACACACTGCACATATAAACACACACAGAAACACTGCACATATACACACACATACAATACACACACACAAAAACACCCATACACACACATACTGTACATTTATACACACACACATACATACACAAATACAGTACACATACAGACAGATACACCAACACACTGCACATACAACCCCACACAGAAATACTGCACATACAGTATACACACACATACAATACACACACACAAAAACACCCATACACACACATACTGTACATTTATACACACACACATACTTAACATATACATATACAGTACATACAGACACACACACGCGGACTGCACACATACACACACATAAAAATATATATAGAGAGAGAAAGTTATATGAATCAAAAGACAAAAAATTATAAATATAAAGTATAAATAAATAGCACAACATTGGGTCTTTAAAGTAAAGAGAACAACACTGTGGCTCTTCAGTGCAAACCATTATTTTTACCATTATACACACAATACATACAATATTTTCCTGTTTATTTATTTTTTTATCTCTGGAATGCGAAACGGGAGTGAACCCGGGGTCAACCACGCAGACGACTCGAACCCGAGAAAAAATAAAAGTACTTCTTATGCTACATTAGTTTCATATTTAATCTTCTCCTGAAAGCCGTTGAGTACGACGGCCGGAGAGGACGAGCCGGAGCAGAAACGCTACATTATCGATGGAAGCCGAGGGCGCTGACGTAATGTGCCTCATGACGGCGGCCGAGGCTGAAGACAATGTGACCAGGGAGTGGAAAAGAGCAGAGATAAGTGCTGGCGTGTCGAGGAGGTCACATATATAACATGCAGCCGTACACGGTGTGTGAAGGACATGGGAGTTACATCATTTCTCGGTGACTTCCATGATGTTATATCGGAGGTTTTCTTCTCGTTTTATCGCAAATAAAACTTGCTTATACACGGGGGAAAAAAAGGGAGAAGGTTATAACTATTGGACTCTGTTGACTATCCATCAACGACAAAAACATCGAAGGGTGGAAGATTGTATTATAACCACAAATATGACAATAACAACAAAAAAAATCCATAAAGACATTTTTTCTGCACCACATCCGCACTTAAACAAGCGTCATTAAAAACGAGAGCGGGACCACGCCCCGGGCCTCGGACCGTCCGTCGTCTACGCAGAAGAAACTATTTTAACAACAATTTTAAAATAAAGTAAGAGACACACAACGATGTTTCATGCCGACGTGGAAGTGCTCCAGGAATGTGGCGGAAACAGATTCGGGGTTTGATAGCAGTTGATCGACCCCCGCCTTCCCATTTCCTCCCTCGTTTACCAGAAAACTTTTTTGACTCAAATGTTTGTTATGATAGAGAATTAAAATGAAGATTAAATATATATTAACTTTTGATTTCTACTTTCTTTAAAAGTGTTGGGTTCACATAAAAGATGTTTCGGATTCTATCTTTGACATAAACTATATAAAAAAAAAACAGGCACTTTGAGAACACGTACCACTGCCAAGTTTTTTTTTTGGGCATTTGAAATGTACCAAAACACAGGTAAGTAGAGCTTAAATCGTTGCTCTCTTTTGAGAAAGTGATGAATTCTTCAAAATATTCATGGCTCCATATGGTAATCTGTATCACTACCTATAGTGTGTATAAATATCTGATACGTTGAATCAAAATTTCCTTTATATTTCTGGGACTAATTAAGGAAAATCTTATATTTATTTTATTGCATATTATTGTTTTTTTATTTGTTGTTTTTTTTACCCACTTCCGGAATCAATTAAATGTTGATATTTTTCTGACTTGTTTCCTCAAGTTGTATATTTTAGTAGTTTGGGTTTAACAGCAATTTTCTTTTTAACTAAACCTATAAAAACTAGACTAGAAAAGCACTTCGAGGACACATACCTCCGTCAAGCTTTCTTTTTTTTGGCATTTTAAATAAATAAATAAACGAGTTAGTTGTCCTTGAACCGTTGCTCTCTCCTGACAAAGTGATGAATTCTTCAAAAATGTGAATAGATCCATATGGTAATCGGTATCACTGTGTATAAATATCTGATCCCCTTCATCAAAATGTCCTTTATATTTGATCTGTTTTCATTAGTTTTTCTATCAGATGATCAGATAATCTTCTTGGTGGAAGTAATAATAAACAAGCAAATTCCAAACATTTTAAAAACAGATTTTCAAATGTATTTTTATAACTTCCCAAATTCTATTACTATTACAAAATCAAATGATACACTTTTAACTGATTCAATTCAATTGAATCCGCATTTCTCTGAGAACAATAATAAATCTTGACACCATTACTTCCCTGTGTTTCCATGACAGTGACTAAGCAGAATTTCCCTCCCACTAGTGGCAGATGTGGACACGATTCATCTCAACTCATGAACCTGTGAAGATGTTTTGTTTGAAACTGTCTTCAAAACCTCCTTAGGCTGCAAAAGATTCAATCTAACTCGGTTGTTTTTCCTGTTAATTCAAGAACATGAAATGCTTGTAACATCATCATTTAGTGCCAACAGTTCAAGCTCTTGTTCACGTCACAATGGTATAACTTGCCCTTTAAAATCCTCAGGAAGTGCAGAAAACGTAGCATAAACATTGAGCTTCGCAGAAGATCCTATCGTCAAGTTCAAGTGACTCTGGTCAGAGTTTGTTAGAAATCCTTCTTAAAAATGTTCGGTATTTACAAAAGTGTTTTTGCTTTTTGATGATAATCTCCACCGAGATTATCTGATCGTCTGTACCTGATGGAAAAACAAGATTATAACAGAATAATTTATGATTAAATATGAAGGAAATTTTGATTAAGCGTATCAGATAATCACACAGTGATTACAATATGGATCCATTCTTAATTTGAAGAATTCATCACTTTGTCATGAGACAGCAACGGTTAAAAGCGCAACTAACCCTTTTTTTTTCTTTATTTAAAATGCCAAAAATAGAAAGCTTGACGGAGGTATGTGCCCTCAAAGTGCTTTTCTAGTCTAATTTTTATAGGTTTAGTTAAAAAGAAAATTGCTGGTATTCCAAACTATTAAAATATATACAACTTGAGGAAACAAGTCAGAATAATCTCAACATTTAATTGATTCCGAAAGTGGGTAAAAAAAATAAAACAATAATATGCAATAAAATAAAGATAAGATTTTCCTTTATTAGTCCCATAAGGGGACATTTTTGTATGTTAATTATGTATATAATTTAAAATAAATAAGAAAAAGCTCGGAAAAGGATGATAGAGCTCTGTCGTAAAAAAAAAAAAAAGTGTTGTTAAATTGAAGCCGAAAGGGAACCTTAACATTGACGGAGTCGCTCGACCAATCAGGAACAACCTTGTGACTTTAAAAACTCCTTTAAGCGTCTTCAAGGATGAGTGGAAGATATTTTCAATTACCATGAGTCCAGACTATATAACGACAGCCCATGAAATACATTCAATTCTTCTTCCGTCAATTAAAAAGCGACATAAGAAAATGAGGATTTATCAAGATTTGTCGAAAAACACCTTCTTTATAAATCGTAAACAACGGCGACGACTATAAATCTCCACTTCCCACCCCATGAAAGGAATCCAAGTCCAATAATTCCCTTAACGCCCGGGGCTTGTTTCCTGTTGTTTTTGTTGTCATGCGTCTTCTATCCGTGTCGACGACACACTTTTCTTCTTATTTTTTCAAAGCCACTTTTCGACGTAAACAATCCGTCGACTGGCTGGACGACGTTACGAGGATGAAAGTCGAACGATAGCACATGACACCCTCATGCGAGCGCTCCATGAAGATGCTGCCGATAAACACGCCTCTATTACTCTCCCTCTATCATCCCTTCATCTCTCTCGTTTATATCCCTCACTACCACTCCATCAACACAAGCAGAGCAATAATATCAACAGTCTGATTGATTCCACCGTCACTGAAATCAAAGAAGTGTTCAATAAAAAAAGAAAAGACCGTACCTGGTCGGAGGAAGCGCTTTCCACAAGTTACAATCCACTAAAGGCAGATAAAGCTTCTCCGCACATCCCCATTAAAGTGCTCTACTTCCTCTGTCAAACTGCCGTGAGAGTGTTTTTCGTGGCCGGGCCGGGGGTGTGCGTGTGATCCGGTCGGTGTGGGCTAGGCCGAATGAACAGAGAGGGAGGAAGGAGAGAGAGAGAGGGATGAGGGGGGGAGAGAGAGAGAGAGAGAGAGAGAGAGAGAGAGGCAGCCAAGGTGTAGTAGCGAGCAGGCGTGGAGGGAGGGGGGGGAAGATCCACATGAGTGATCCGTGAGTGTCCATGTATGTCCACTCGTCTATAATGAACCCTGGGAGAGAGTCGTACGATGTGTGTGTGTGTGTGTGTGTCGGCAAATATTGTCCAGCATGAGTAAACATTGTGTCCCTCTACGCCACGGTTGCTGCTTTAAGGAGACGTTACGGACTAAAGACTCCAGAGCTCACAGAAGGACACGTCGCTACTGTCGACAGTAGATGCTTCGAACCTTTCGTCGGGTTATTGTTTTTAAACTTCCCCATTTTTTTCGACGGGAACTTCCGTCTTCACGGCGGACAAAAGCCGCGGCGAAAAGGTCATGGCTGGGACGGAGGTTTTTACGCTTCCTGTATTTAAAATGTTAACTTGTGAACAGAATTCTACCACAGATTCGTATCATATCCACGTGATCATATTTCTCAAGAAAAGGTTCAACAGTTGCTTATATTCAAATTCAAAACTGTGCCTGACGACCCGCGGATATTTAAAGATCAACTCTTTTGACTCAAATGTTTCAAATGTTGAATCTTCCTCTCCAAGATTTAGTAAGTCCTTCATCATGACCACGTTTTCAACTTATTACTTTATTAAGTTTGTCTAAAATCTTGGAGAACAAGAGGTTACGAGAGGCAATATGACGTAATATTGGTTTCTCTCCTCCTCGGGCCCGCTGTAATCACACCCTGCTTTGTTTATACAACGAGTCCCTTGGAGGCGGAGATTTTCAGGATCGATAATGCGCGGTGACAAACCTTGATGCTCGACCAATCACAGCAGAGTGGGTGTGGTCATGATGACCAATAAGGAAGTTACTGTTAAATCTAAGATTATACAGAGACTTCCAATGAGAGTAAATCAGATTTTAAGGAACAAAATTTGATGCGAGTATTGAAGGAATAACACGGCCATTATTATTATCTCCTCCATCACCGTGTGGTAGTCTGCTGCAACAGCTACTGAGATTGATACGGAACCAGAACATCCCGGTTCAAGAACTCTTTCTACCGATCTAACGTCTGTATCGTGAATATTATTAAATTCAATTAAATGTATTTTATGTATTATCAACTATGTATATGCCACTTTATGCTAATGCTAATGCTAATGCTAATCTTATTTTATTGCCTTTTATTAATCTGATTTAATTTCATTGATATTATCTCATTCTTTGTCACCACAAGAAAACACTGACGATAAAAGATTCTGATGAATAAAAATCGAACCTCCAACAATATCGGACTCAAACTTCCGGTTAAAGACTGTTTTGTTCGACCTTTTTTTTTTTTTTTGCCCCAAAAAATGTTGTAAGGCCTGTCGTGTGATCGAGTTTTGAGCGCCGTGATCGAAAACATCCGCGAATAATACACTTAGCTGGAAAGTGGAGCTGATGGAAGGGAATTTGGTGGAACAGGACGTGCTTCGGGGAGAAAAGAAAACAGTGTTTTCTTATGTTAGGAGGAGGAGTTTGTGTCGATGGAGGTCAATTTATGTTTTGTTGCACCACAGAGATGCTTTATGCTAAAGTGAGCATCAGGAGCCGCAACAGACACCAGTGAGTCCAACGAGGGCCAGTCGTGGATCAGACCATGAATAGAAATATTGTTCGACTGGTATTTTATGACATTTT